>NC_080847.1:2717295-3039410 GCF_030435755.1 Ochotona princeps
GGGGGGCTGCCCGCGGGGGCGGGGCCTGGTGACCACACCGAGCCCCTGCCGTGGACGGAGGGGCGTCTGCCCGTGAGCGTGGGGTTGGGTTTGGGGGGCGGGGGGCTTCGTCGGGGGCTTCCTCAAAGTCTCCCGCTGGCCCCCGAAGTCCCTCCTCCCACGCGTGGCGCCGCTGCAGGGGCCAGAGCGCGGGTGACCAGCGGGCCGGGAGCGCCCTCTGCCGACGGCGGCTCCGGGGACCCGCGCCCACACACTGGCTCCCCTGCCAGTCCCTCGAGCCCAGCCTTCCAGGAATCCCCCCTGGGCCAGGCAGTCCCAGCCCTGCCCCTCCTCTCCCAGCCGCTCCCCAGGCAGAGTCCTCAGGCTCAGGGCTGGAGGGTTTTATTGGGGGCCTGGAGTCCTCCCAGCTGGGTGCCAGGCTGGCCCCGATGTCCCTCCCCCTTGCTGGCAGCATCCACCCCCCACCACATCCCAGGTCGAGGCCCAGCTTGTGGCATTGCTTCCAACACAGGCGCTGGTCTGTGCTGCGGCCAGCCTGGGCTCCCGCTCCTTCCTGAGTCCTGCCCAGGAGGCCCAGGAGGCCGGCTCGCCTCTCCGGCCCATGGGGACGGCCCCGCAGGCAGCAGGGCTGTGCTGAGCGCCCTGTCTTCAGGGCCTGGCTGCCAGGCCGGCGGTGGCGCCGGCTGCGGGGCTTGGTGCTAGGGTGGCCGGCCACTCTCCTTCTTGATGAGGGAGCTGGCGGCAGCCAGGGCTCCGCCCTGCACGAACCTCACGAAGTTGTCACCAGCCAGCGGCCCCAGAGCATACAGGCCTTCCTGCTGCGTGCTCTGATAGGTGAAGGGGTCCACCTCGATGGGGTTCCTCCTGGCACTCAGCGGCTGCTCAGGGTCCATGGCCAGGGTGGCGCCGGCACCCGGAAGGAAGGAGAGGTCTGGGTGTGAGCCGATGAGTACGAGTGCCAGCGAGACACCGAACACGGCCTGGCCTCCCTGTGGGTCCTGGAGCACCGCCTGGCCGCCGGCCTTGAAGAGCAACAGCTGGTGCTCGGGCAGGCTGCAGTAGCCAGCGTAGGGGCTGGGCGCCAGCGCCGCCTGCTCCCGCATCATCTGGTGCACCTTGTGGTATTCGGGGTACAGCATTTTAGGCAGCTGATTGAACACCAGGCCGGGGTCGTCCACTGGCCGCCGGAAGGCGTGCAGCACCGGGATGTTGTAGTGGCGGGCCAACAGCACGGCGTCAGCTGCCGACAGCCCTGCTCCCACGATGAGCACCGGGTCCGAGCCCGGGCCCACGGCGCCAGTCCGCACAGCTGCCTCCAGGGCCGACAGCTCGTGGTGCACGAAGGGTAGGGCCTCCCCAGGGATGCCGAGACGGGCGGGGCTGTCAAAGGTGCCTGTGGCCAGCACCACATTGCGGGCGCACAGGGAGAAGGGCCGCTGGCTCTGGTCCTGGGAGGTGAGGAAGCCGCTCACCCGGAAGAGGGGCTCACAGTCCGGGAGCCCAGAGCTTCCTGGCTCAGCCACGCCCCACTGCACCGCTGTCACCACAGCACCTGACACGAAGCTGCGGCTGAGCCCTTTCTTGGTCACATAGTCCTTGTAGTAGTGGGCGATGTCCCCAGCCGTGGCCCGGCTGTTGCGAAGGCCCCTGTGAGTGGCAACCGAGAAGGGCTGGTGTTGGAGGGGTGACCAGGGCAGGCGCAGGTCCTGGGGCTGCATGGCAGCTCTGCCTCCAGGGCTGAGGTCAGCTCCTGACCTGAGTGACCACTGAGAAAACCCAGGGCCGCAGCCCCCCCATGGCAGGAGTTGGGGGCTGGCCTCAGGCACAGGCCTGGATGCTCACGGTTCCGGCAGAGGGAAGCCTGACGTGCAGTTAGAGGGGAGAGGGCCTGGCCCTGTGGGGAGGTGAGGCCCGCGGTGGGGAGGGTGTCGGGGCTCCTGGCTGGGTGTGCCCACACTGAGCCCCCGCCCTGCACACCTGGTGAGCTGCACACTTCTCTAGAGTGCCCTACATGTGGGGCATGCGTGCCGGTGCACTGTGGCAGGCCAGGCCCTGGAATGCCCAGGTGGCAGGGTGGGGCCTTGCCAGGTTGCTGTCTCTGGCACCACAGAGCATGGCCTGTGGGCTCCTGACTTTGCCCTGGCCCTGGCTGCTGCAGGGATGTGGGAGTTGATAGGGGCAAGCACCGAATCTCACTCCTGTTCAAACACTAGAGACAACGCCAAGTATCCCCCAGAAGGACTTGTGGCCTTCAAGCCCACGCGCCCATGGTGGGGACCACATGGTCATCCTCCCGCCCCCATCATCCTGTCATTCTTTCCAGGGGACTCTGGGATATTTCTTTCTCAGGTCTCCCTCTCCTTGGGTTTTGGAAACCCTGTTACAAAGAACTGTGGCACATGGAGGGGACTGGGCAGGCCCTGAGCCCTTGGGGCTCCTCTCTGGGCCCTTGGGGCTCCTCTCTGGGCCCTGGGGGCTCCTCTCTGGTCGGGCTCCTCTCTGGGCCCTCGGGGCTCCTCTCTGGCCGGGCTCCTCCCTGGGCCCTCGGGGCTCCTCTCTGGCAGGGCTCCTCTCTGGCCGGGCTCCTCCCTGGGCCCTCGGGGCTCCTCTCTGGCTGGGCTCCTCTCTGGGCCCTCGGGGCTCCTCACTGGCCGGGCTCCTCTCTGGGCCCTCGGGGCTCCTCTCTGGCCGGGGCTGGGGCCCAGCCTTCACTTTCTCCATGTTGACTCTCAGGTGCTGTGATTCCGGTTTTCAAACAGAAGCCTTCAGAGTGTTTTGTCAGAGGACGTGCAGCTCTACCATACCCGCTCGCTCAGCCCCAGGGCAGTAGGGACAGTGGCAGAGGGGAGCCACGTACAGGGAAGCTGGCAGTGGGGGGGGGGAGAGAACAGGGTGTGGTGTCACGCCCTCCTCAGAGGCCAGGGTGCGACAGGGACCATGGTCAGGGGCTCAGGGAGGTGGCGGGACTAGCTCTGCTCATGCATGCTCTCTGGCCAGTCCGCCCCCACCGGAGCCTCGTTCTCAGCTCTGGAGAGGGAAGGAGGCAAAGGCCCCTGCGCCCAGCCCCAGCCCCTGTGCCCAGCCCCAGCCCCTTGTGCCCAGCCCCTTGTGCCCAGCCCCTTGCGCTCAGCCCCTTGTGTCCAGCTCGCCCAGCCCCTTGCACCTAACTCCTTGCACTCAGCCCGCCCAGCCCTGGCGTCCAGGCTCACCTGCGCTTCTTCTGCATCCAGTGCTTCACCTGCAGGTCTGGGAGCCCCATCCACTGGCCCTGGCTCAGGGTCACCATGGAACCCTCGATGGACTGCACACAAAAGGGCGTCATTGGCCTTGAGCTCTCCGACCCAAGTCCACCCCCTCCCTCGGGGGCCGCAGGGTGCGAAGTGGGAAGGAGCAGGCCCCGAAGTGGGTGAGGGAGGATGAGGATGTGCAGGAGTCAGAAGGGGGGGCAAGAGCATGACAGCCTCGGCCCACCCCTGGCCCACCACTCACGTGCCAGGCGCCACCTGGGAGGTTGCGGCCCAGGACCAGGTGGGGCACAGCCCGCTGCTTCTCCCGCTTCCAGGTGAGCACGGACTCCATGTTGCCCCCAATGTCGGTATCTGGGCGCAGGAGGGCGTCGAAGAGCAGGGCCACGGGGCTCTCGCAGCGGCCTTCCAGGCCCTCAGACAAGTAGTCCAGGTCCTGGGGGGGTTACGTATGCAGGTGAGCGGGGCTGCGGGGACCTCGCCTTGGGGCTGGGGTCTCTCTAGGACCCCGGGAGAGGGGCGTGCAGCAGCCAGGAGCTGTGCGGCGGTCTTTCACGTGGGAGGAGTGGGAGTAGGTTTCCCTTGCATGGTCCACGGAGGAGCCGCTGCTCCCTAGCAGGTGTCCAGAAAACACTGGTGTGGGCGGCCCAGGCCCAGCTCAGGAGAGACGGGGCACTGCCTGGAGGGGTGCCCACGGGGAGCAAGGCAGGTGAGGGGGTGCAGGGGCTTCACAGGCCCTGGGGTGGGGTGGGGCTGAGGTGTCCAGGGAGATCCTGTGCATGCGCCCGGCAGCCCTGGCTGAGCCCTGGGTCTAGCAGCCGCCCCCCACCATGAGACCACAGAAGAGGCGTGTCCCCAACAACCTGGTCCAGGATGGAGACCTCTGGCGCCTCTGCGAGCTTCCTCTGCAGCAGTGGGTGTGGGTGCACAGCGTCCGGCCTCACGTAGGGCGTGTGGCCCGAGAGCAGGTAGGACAGGCAGATGCCCGAGGGGCCATTGCCTGTGAAGAGAGCAAGGCTCAAACCCAGCACCAGGCAAAAACCACGCCAGCTCAGCTGCTGTCACCCCCCTGGGCTGACAGCTGTGGCCCTGGGCCGAGAGCGCCACAGGGGACGGCCGCCTCAACTGCACCATGAAGGGTGAAGAGGACACGCCACCTGCGTGCCAGGGGCATCTGTCCCCATCCCTACAGACCTGGGAGGGGACTATGGGCCACAGCCAGGGTTCCTGGCACAGGCTTAGGACAGCCCTCCTCCCTGGACCACCCCGGCACAATTCTGTTTCTGCTTCTAGAAATTTCATTTCTAGAAAGTAACATTTAAGGGACTAGTGCCATAGTATAGCCTGCACCCCATGTGGGCACTGGTTCTAGTCCTGGCTGCTTTACTTCTGATCCAGCTCCTGCCTATGGCCCGGGAAAGCAATGGAGGACGGCTGAAGTCCTTGGACCTCTGCCTGCTAGGCTGTGTGTACACAGGAAGAGGACGTGGAAGGGGAGCTGGGACAGGACCCCAGGCATTGATGTGTCTGTGCCACACCCCCACCCCAGGGTATTCAGCAATGGCCACGGCACTGGCCGGGTAGTAACCAAGGCGACCAATGCCAGGCGGCTGACCCAGGCCCGGGGTCGCGAGATGCGAGGGGCTCGGGGGACACTCACCGATGATGACCACTGGGAGGGGCTCGGCACTGCTGCTTCTGAGGCGGTCCTGCACAGAGGAGCTCATGGCTGCAGCTGGTGACAGACTTGCCACTGGCTGCTGACCTGGGGGGGCAGAGGGGAGACGGGGCCTGGTCAGGTCATCTCCCAGGTCCTGTGTGGCCACCCCTGGCTCCCCTGCCCCTGGCGGACTTGGACAAACTTTGGAAGCTGGTGACTGGCTAGGACTGGCCGTCACACAGGTTGTCCCTGCCGTCTCTGGTGTACTGGCGCCCTCTGGTGGTCACAGGCCCAAATCGCCCACAGGGACCCAATGGACTCCCACACACCCTTGGTGGCCTGGAGCAACTTGGTGGTCCCAGGGCCCCAAGCAGTGCCCATGGTGCCTGCGAGATGGGTGGGCAGGGGAAGCTGGCGCTTACTACGTGCTCAATGCCTATGCCCTGGGTTTTCTCATGTCTCCCTCACACCCATTTCAGAGGTGCCAGGCCAGAGGCTAATCTGTGCCCAGGCTTGGTCTATAGCCCAGAGGAGACCAGAGGCTTGTAGGAACACAGGACCTGCACGACCGAGTGGCTGGGCCTGGGATTCCAGACCCAGATGCAGGATTTGTCTGTGAATGCTTGGATTTGGGAAAGTGAGAGACTGACCCACCCACCCCGACAAAGCCTCCTAGGCCAGCTGTGCCCTCTCTGCTGTGTGCACTGGTGGGGGCATGGCCTCATGCAGACACGGCGAGTGGGTGGCCAGGGAGCCAGCCGAGCAGGGGATGCCTCCGGGGAGCAGGGAGGCAGGCTGTGGGGCTCCCAGCATCTGAGATCTCTGCTTCTCCCTGACAGCCTGCTAAGCCCAGTTCTTGCAGAGCCTACTGCTGTCTAGCTGGGCGGAGCTGAGGGCCCACCTGCGATGGTGACGGTGGACGGGACAGTGGCCACCCACGGCTGAGAGCCCAGCGCCCCTGTGGGGTGGGCCAGGCACCAGGCTCGCTTCAGACTGGGGCACTGGGGCCATTCCGAGTCCCTGCTGATCATGACCATATTGCAGATGGGAACAACTGAGGCCCAGAGAGCTTCTCAGGGCCCTTTTTGTCTGCTGGGGTGTCTGCCTCAGCTTTGCTGTCTGCTCTGTGCCCCACGGCCCAGTGCAGCGGCTCCTTCCACAGAGTGCCTGGGTCTGGATAAACACAATGTGACTGTGGGAAGCTGGGGCGCAGCTGCCAGTCCTGTGTACCCTGCAGGAAGGGACCTTCCAGATGCTGTACCAGTGAGTTCACCACCCAGGGGCCGGACCAGAGCGGTCACTTCCTGTGCACGAGGCTACCCCAGAGCCCCAGCACTTCAGCCTGGGTCCTCCCAGGCTGGGCCTGTGGCTGCGCCGGGCGCCAGCTGACCGGCTATCACCACCACCATGGGCTGAAGTCTCTGAGAACTCTGAACTCAGAGAAGTTGCCAAGTTAGATTTCACGGCAGCCAGTCACGAAAGGGATGGGGCGCTGTGCCATCCAGGGATGCCCGGACAGGTGGATTTTCTCATCCCCAGGGACAGAGGAAGGATGAGGGGGCAGCTCGCTGCTGGGCAGGACAGCAAGTAACAGTGACACGAGACAGAGACAGAGACAGAGCGTGAGGCCCCAGGGATGGAGGGTGGGATGAGGAGGGGCCTGCACTGGCCAGCCTGGGCCCTCCACCCTCTGCCCATCTCTGTGAGCCCCGGAGTTCCTGGGCAGTCCGTCCTCCATCTCAGCTCATCCAAGCACCCCGGAGGAAGCAGCTACCCTGGCTCTGGGCCCAGTGGCCTTGGGACTTTGGGCAGCAAGCCCAGTGGCCACACCTCCCCTTTCCTGCCTGGAGCAATGGTCACGCGCGCCAGGCTGTGCTGGGGTGACAGTGGCCAGCAGCTGTGGAGACCTGGGGTGCTCAGGCACCTGGATGGGGGCATGACTGGCCAGAACAGAGTGAGAGAATCGTGGCGGGGCACTCTGGGGCCATGGGATTCCTGCAGGGCTCTGGGACCCGCAGACCCTCTACTGGGTAGGCTGGGCTGGGCTGGCCACTCCTGCCCCCGGCCTGCCATCGCCTCCCACCCCCACGGCCTTGCCCAGGTCACTCACCTGCTGGGCCGGCGCGTGGAGGGACGGGCGAGCCTGGCCTGGTCGGGCCCTGCGGGGGCCAGGGAGTCGGGGCACCTGGGAAGTTGTGGGAATTTGTGAGCGCGGCCTGGGCGGGAAGAGGGTATTTCACAGGAGGCGGCCTGAGGGCGGGCGGTGGGCGGGGCCAGGAAAATCACTTTCATAAGCGTGAGTCAGCAGGGACTGGGGTGCGTGAAGTGCCCCAGGGCCAGCCTTAAAGGGCCCCTTTGGGGCAGCTGGCCAGGGGCTGGTGGGTGGCCTCCCCTCAGGCTGCTAGCTCCCTCCTCCAGGACTTAGTCACCGGGGCCCAGTCCTTGAGGAGGATCTGGAATCCGTCGAGAGAGCCTACCTGGCTTTTCTCTAGGGGAGGCGGCAGGTGCTATGGGGTGGGGGCCCTTTAAGGTAAAGGAAACATCCCTGTTCCCTCGTTCCAGCTGGACCTCACTTGACACCCTGCCACTTGGGCACCAGCATGTCCTGGCCCCAAAGCCAGCTGGGCCACAGCTTCCTGCAAGGGGTGGGGAGTGAGGCGGGGGCTGAGTGACAGGCCCCTGCCAGGTCACGGGATTGGCCCTTGCTGTTGTATGGCCGGAGCCTGGAGGAGTGACGGCACACAGTGGGTGCTCCGTCTGTGCCAAGAGGGAAGGAGGGAGGCTGGGGTCGGCGTCCACACCCATCCTCCACACTGTTGCCTCTGGGCAACCTGCACCAGGGCCTTTAAAGGGGACTCCCCCCCAACACACATACTGCTCAGCGGTCAAAAAACAGTATCTAGTAAACTTGCTTTTTAAATCAAGATGAATGCAAAGGAACCAAAAGGACAAAAATCTAGGAAAAACAAAAGGTTAAAATCTTAAAGACCCCCCACGGCAACTTGCTGTCTCCCAGCTGAGGCCTGTGCTGCACACCCGGCTTGCTGGTGGTCACTCTAACGCCCGAGAATTCTGCATGCTTAATGGCACAAGGACAAGCCAGTGCCTGGACCCTCGAAGGACCTTGCAGTGGCTTCATCCTATCTCCCCACCCTGGTCTTGCCCCTGGTGCCAGGGGGTTCTGGCCCTGCGTGGCTCAGGGTGGCGCGGCCCTGGGGAAGAGGGGGGGAACAGCCCAGCCAGCATGTTCACAGGCCCAGGTGACAGTGTGCGTGGGCTGCTGGCTCGGAGGGGGAGAACCCTAGGCTTTGGGAGATGTGAGGAGGGCTCCCGCTTGCAACCCTGCCTCTGCTGGGGTCCAGGCTCGGCGCTGCTCGCCGGAAGGGCCCGGGCTTGGTCTAATGTTTTGCTGTCTCATCATTCTTAGAGCCCTTGACCCTCAGGGCCCAGAAAGGAGCACTCATTTTTCTGGTTTCGTGTTCCTGGGGTCCTCGCAGCAGTGCCCATGGGGATGATGGGGTGACTCCACACACAGTGGAGGGTGAGCGGGAAGTGCCCTGCTCCTGGTCTGGGTCTCTGCTCCTCCGCCAGCCTGCAGGAGGTGTGTGCTGTGACCCCAGGCTGGAGGCCTCCCTGCGGTCTCGGCCACATCAGGCCTGGCGTGGGTGGTGGGAGTCACACCTGTGGCCTGGGAGGCACCCTCCCTCCTGGAGCTGGAAGCTGGGAGTCAGGGAGAGAGGGGGCTTGCCCTCTCCACTTCCTCATCCCTGGGCTCCAGGTCTGTAGCTTCCCAGGGATTTGGATGGGTAAACTGAGGCAGAGGGCCAGGCAGGGTCAGCTCACAGGCTGGAGGACAAGGTGAAGGGGTTGCGCTTCCTGCCATGCCTGCCCATGCCACCCAGCCATGGCCCTGACCCCCTCTCTGGCTGCTGACAAGCAGAGTGGGCAGCCATGTAGACTTCCTTGGCTAAGTGGTCACCATTGACGTGACCCTCGTGCTCCCAGCGTGGGCAGCCCCAGCCCTCTGACAGCACGCACCCCAGGGTGTGGAGAGGCGGCACAAGGCTGGCATGAACAATCCCAGGTCATTTCCACATGTCAGCATGCCAGGAACCAAGCTCCCAGCACACTGCTCGGCACATGGCTCTCACCTCAGCTCCCCTGTGCCAAGCAGCCCTGGCCTTAGCTGCTGCAATTCCCCCGCCCCCGGGTCCATGCCAGAAGCCCCTGCATGTTCCAGAAGGCCCGTCAGGCCAGCAGTCACATCGCTTCCTCCATGCCTCAGTTTCCTCATGTGTACACCGTGCTGCTAGTCTGGAGTGGGCTGGACTGAGGGAAGGGGGCTGCGCTGGCACTGGAGCTCAAACCAGCAGCCTCGTGTGCCTGGTTCCCCTTTCCTGGCCTCCTGGGCACCCCTGCTGGCTGCTGTGGAACTGGAGGCCGGAGGGGAGCCCCCTGACTGGCGAGAACCCTCACTGTTCTTCTCCAAAGGTACCTGCCAGGGGGTTTGGCCCCTGCCTCCCGGAGGGGCCTGTCTCAGGCTAAGGAAGGTGACAGCCTAGGCCTTGACCCAGCCTGCCTAGGAAGAGCCCAGGCCCATCTCACACACAACACAAGGACTAATATTTGCCCAGGGGGTCACACTGCATATGAGCCAGCTCGCCCACACCAAGCTGGCTCATCGATTCTGCCAGCAGCCCTGGGGTGGGCAGGCCACGTCAACAGTTCCTGTTTACACAACTCTGGGGGCCGGCAGGGCTTACAGCAGGCAGACCCTCACTGTAGGTGTGGCCCAGGCCCTGTGACCCCAGCCGGGAGCCCTGGGATCACCACACAGGGAGGTAGGGGAGGTCAGGAGGCCCCCATGCTTCCCTAATTATTCCCTCTCTTGCAAAAATGTTAATGTTTATTTATTTGAAGTGCAGAACTACACACAGAAAAAGGGAAAGATGTTCTTTGTTCTCCTGGTTCACTTCCCAAATGATTGCAACAGCTAGGAGCCGGGAACTTTATCCAGGTCTCCCAGGCACTCCCGTCCTCCACTCCCTCCCCGATCCGTAAGCAGGGAGCCGGACAGGAAGTGGAGCAGCTGGGACTCAAACTGGCACTGAGCTGGGATGCCAGCACTGCAGGTGGAGGCCTAGCTCGCTGTACCACCACACCAGCCCCTCTTGGGAAGTGGTGAGGGCAGAGTATGTGCGGAGCCCCAGAGCCCAGCCTGTGTGTATCAGTGCTGTCCCCTGTGCAGGCTCACACATGTTAGGATTCAGGCTCCACCACTCTTGGCTGTGTTGTGCCTTGGAGCAGGTGACTTAACCTCTCTGAGCTTTGTCAGGTAGGAGGAAGACAGCTGGCGTCCAGCAGCGCCTTTCATCCCCGCAGCACATTGCCACCCCCGGGGAGATTTTCAAATACACGGGCTCCCAGGCACCCACTTCAGACAGTCTCCCTTGGAATCGAGTGCACTTGTACAACTACCCTACCAGCCTGTCTCCCCCAGTCACCAACTCCAAAGGGAGGTATCTTGGGGCCAGTGCTGTGGTGCAGAGGGTTAAGCTGCCGCCTGGACACTGGCAGCCCATCTGAATGCTGGTTCAAGTCCCGGCTGCTCAACTTCGATCCAGCTCCCTGCTAAAGTGCCTTGGAAAGCAACAGATGCAGGCCCAAGCGCTCCTGGCCGAGCTGGGGCCCAGCTGCGGCCTTCTGGGGAGTGCCTGGGGGAGTGGAAGAGCTCCTCTCTCTCCCTGTCTCTGTAACTCTTTCAGATACATAGCTGCGTCATTAAAAGATAAAAAATTTTAAAAGGCAAATGTCTTTAAGAGGCCAGTAGGTGACCCAGCAGGGGACTCCATAGGAAGCAGTGGGCGCCAGGCCCAGTTGGTGTTGGGCTTGCATGGAGCTTGCATGGGCTTGCAATGGTACACACTGCCCAGCCCATGGCCTTCCGGCTCACTTCTCTAGGCAAGGCCACGCTAAGCCCCCAGTGGCGTCCCAAGGCGAAAGCCAACAGCAGGGCCGGCTGCCATCCAGTATGTGATGTCCATGGTGTCAGACCCGCATCAGCATGGGCAGTGGTGAGACCCCTGGGCCCACGGCTCACCATCCTGTGGCCAGTGCCAGCTCGAGCTCTGAGTGGAGCAGATAGTTGGAGGGAGGTAGCCGTGGGACTGACACAGTAGCAGCGGGAAGAGGTGGGCACGGGGAGGAGGCGGCTGGGCCAATCATGGCGGCTGTGGCCTTTGGTTCTCCACATAGCCCCACAGGCAGGTTCTCCAAGTGCGACCTTGTGGGCCCATGGTTCACACAGCACCTGGAAATTCAGCAGGAAAGTGTGTTCCTGGGCCACTGTGGGATGGTTTGAGGTGGGTGCAGCCCTCTGCTTTCGCTCCTTGGGAGCCCCAGTCTCCTGGTCAGCCCTGGGCAAGGCAGCACACAGTGCCGTCGGGCGACCCTGTGCTGGCCGCAGCAGGGCTAGCAGTCTCTGGGGCTACCCGCCCCCACTGCTGCCCCACTTGCTTGGCACTGCCCCCGAGGGCACTGCCAGTCCCCGGCCATTCCTCAGTTGCTGCAGTGGCTCTGAGGGTGAGTGAGCACGGGGACCTGAGGTCGCTCAGCAGCCTAAGAAGGCATGTGGACTCCAGGTTCCCTGGCCAGGCCCACACCTGAGTGCACAGGCCCTCCCTGGACCCATGAGCAACCGGTTCTAGTCCAAGGTCGCTGGGTAGATGGGCCCGGGCAGCTGGGGGCTGTGGCTGTCTTCCTTTAACTCTGCTCCTCAAAACAAAGCCCTGTTTGCTGTCCTTATCTGGTTTACACACTCTGGGCCCGCCTCCTGGGACAGGTGGGTCAATGACCTGCCTGGCTGTCTGCTGAGCCTCCACACCCTTGCAGGGGAGGGCACTGGGCCAGAGCAGCTACGAGGCCCCTGGGCATGTGGGAAGCAGGAGGGGTCCTGGGCCACGGAACCTCACGCACCACCAGAGCCTGGCACACTGCTAGCCACACCCTGCCCTGCCTCCTGACTGTCCCCCAGGGCTACAGCTTGGCACCCCACCTGCCTCGGAGCGGGGAGGCTCCCAGCCGGTGGTCACCTGCACCGCTGGGAGGCCCTGCACTGCTTCCCTCCCTGCGCAGAGTCTGTCTGCCCTTCAGATCAGCGAGGATGCCCTTGGGAGCCTGTAGGCCTACTGGGTGCTTGGCTTCCCCCAAGGGCTAGCCTCTGAGGCCCCTGCCCAGGAGAAGGGCCAGCCCAGTCAAATGGCGGCGTCTAGTCTAAACCAAGTGTGGGTCAAGTGGATGAGGCTGTGGCACAGCAGAGCACATGCTGAGAGGTGGCACTTTCAGTGAGGGGCTTCCCTTGGAAGCCCCAGAGGCCTGAGTGGGGACAGCTCCCGTGCTGGCCATGAGCGGGCTGGGGCTCAATGTGCGGCCTTCTCCCTGCCCAGTCGCCTCCAGGGAGTGAGCGTGCAGAAAGAGGCCCATCTGTGGCCTGGGCTTCTGCCCTCTTCTCACCTCCTTCCTGCAGGGGCAGAGTCCTCCCTAAGAATGGTACCCATGACGTCACCAGCGTCTTCATCCCCACCACTGCTGTCTTCACACCCATTGCTACCAGCTACCTTCGTCACATCTCCCTCCTCCTCCTCTCACCATTATCCCGACCATCTTCCTTACCCACGTGCCTCACCTCAGGTACAAGTTCTTCATAGGGACCGAGCACAATCGTGGTTAGGGCAGCCCAGCGGCAGACATGAGGTACGAGGTGAGGGAGGTGGAGGACCGTTGGGATGGGGGCTGCCTGCTGCTGCATGGATGAGACCCCTACCCCCTGCGGGCACGTGGGGCTCAGAGCAGCTGCTTGTGTGCTGGCCCTGGCCTGGGAAGGGGAGGGGTGGAGGTGCTATGACCACACACACGGCTGTGTGAGGGCCGTGGGCCTCCACGTACGTGTGGCCACTCGGGGGAGGGGGCGGGGTGAGAACCGGGGTGTAGTTACGGTAGTGTCGGAGAAGACACGCACTGGGACCCAGATCCTGCCCGGACACGGCAGTCCTTCTCCCCACGAGGTGCCCAGAGAGGGTGCCACAGTCAGAGCCAAAGACATGTAACGTGGAGTGCACTTTGGCCCAGCGCTGCCTGCAGAGTTGAAGGTCAAGGCTGGAGGGCAAGGGCATATCACCTGTTTCCAGTACCAGAGGAGAAAACCACAGTGCCTTTCCGGCAACAGAGGGGTCATGGCGGGTCAAGGGAGGCGGGTGAAGGGAGGCGGCTTTCCTTGGGGCGTGAGCCAGGCTCCACGCCCTGGGACCTTAACCCAGCTCGAAGCTCCGCCCACTGAACTTTGAGACCCCCATCTTCCCTTCCTGATGGGGTGAGTGGAGGGTGAGGCAGTGATAAGCCTCTCCCCCGGAAATCTCAAGCCACTTCCCGGCCACACTGCTTCCCCTGGCTGGCCCGCAGCTTCTGCTCCAAGCTAGTGAGGTGTCTGCTCACGGGACAGCGTCTTGTGTGGGGGTGCCCGTCCCCTGCCCTGCCCCCACCGCCCTGAAGGAAGAGTCTGGGCTGCAACGGACCTGCCCTGATCACACGGAGGGCGAGGGCTCCCAGGAGCAAGAGGGCAGACAGGCTCAGCCTGCTGCTGTTCTGTCCTTAGCCCCTTGAGTTTCACCCTGCAGGCATCCCCGCTTCTGGGGGGAGGGGCGGGAGCAGGTGGCCTGCAGTCCCTCCCTCCAACCCCAGATGCCAGGCGGCCCCTCCTGCAGCCAGGTCTCACTCATGCAAGCCTCCGGTGCCTGCCTGGACTTGACTGTGCCTGCTGGCAGGCCAACCTGGCCCCATACGAGGGTGGCAAGTGGCAGGCAGTCTGAGAAGCCTGGAGCCTGCCAGCCCTGGCACTCAGCAGGTAGAGCTCGGCCCTGGTGGGGCTCAAGTCCTGCCCCACCTGCTGGCTTGAGGCAGGCAGCAACGGGCAGAGGAAGCTGCAGCTGGGTGCCACACCTCCGGGCACGGGGCTGGGCGCCAGTGGCTGCCTCACCTCCAGGCATGGGGCCTGGTGCTCCCACCTGGGTGCCAGTGGCTGCTCCTCCTGAGGCATTCCCCCCCCCCCGGCTGCTCCTCACTCACCCCCACCCTTCAGTTCCACCTGTGAGTGTATTCTGTGTGGGACTGATGGCTGCTGAGCTCCCTAAGGGGTAGGGACCCCTATAGCGCTGGGACAGTCTCATCAGAGAGCCCTCTGATGGTCTCCACTTGCGGCCTCCTGGGCTGCTCCCTGCTCCAGATTCACTCCTGCCTCAAGGTCTTTGCACTTGTTGTTCCCCAAAACATTCTTGCCCCAGGCAGCCACACAGGATGGCAGGCGAATAGGAGTGGCTCTGGATGCAGCCTGCCATCTCTCCTTACACAAGAGACAGCCAAAGCCATGGCCTCCTGGGCGCCCTCTCTTCCCTAACCTTCTGCTCCCTAGGAAACAGCATGAGGACTGCCCTTGACTCCCCAGGGGTGGCCAGCAGTTTCCCCTGTGGGAGGCCAGGGAGAGTCCGAGGTTAGAAGACAGGTGACCCCGGCTGGGCTTGTTTATCGACCTTGGAACGGTGTCGGGTACCTCTGACCCTCAAACGCGTCCTCTGTGCCCCACTGCCTGGAACATGGGGTCCGAGGGTGGGGGAAGGGGCAGCTAGTGAGCCTGAGTCCAGGGACAAGGCTGGGGGTGCCCCTGGCCAGGGGAGCAGGGGAGGCAGAGGCGTGGGAGGGTGGGACCCCACAAGGCGGCAAGGATCACATAGCCACCAGCCACAGACATATAGGGCTGGGGCAGGGAGAGCAGGGGTGAGCTCCTGTGAGCACTCCTGGAGACTCCCCATGGCTGTGTGGAGGAGGGCAAGGCTAGTGGTAGCAAGGCTGAGGCAGCTCAGAGACCCTGGGGTGCTGGGGCCCCCAAGAGCCCGCAGGCTTGGGAGCGCCCGGCATATGCCACTGCCTGTGTCTCCTGCTCTTCATTCTATTCCAGGGCTGTCCAGGGGTGGGGTGGGAGGTACTTTCAACATCATCTAGAATATTCTAGATGCTTATTTTTTCCCCATCTAAGCAGTGAGAGGCTTGGCGATTCAGTCCCCTGTGCAGGGGCCCTAAGCTCATCCAAGAGGAGACAGACCCAGGAAGCCGTGGCCTGGGCTAGCTGACTCATGGTTGAACCCAGACATGTCTTAACCCCGGGCACCAGGGACAGAGCGGGCTTTATTGGGAAGGCCTTTGCAGGTATCATAGGTGAACGGCCTTGGTCTGGTCTGACCCCTAAGACAAGTGTGTCCTCGTGAGAGACTCAGGGAGACACCAGGAACGGAATGAGTCAGGCGCCTGCGGCCACCAGGAGCTGACAGAGCCACCCCCACTCCCCAGGCCTCTGGCTCCCATGAGAATGGAAGTTTCTGTCGCTTTAAGCAGCCGGCTTGGGCTGTGCCACAGGTCTCTCAGGGATTAACTACAGTGGGCGGTGTGGGGGGGGGGGGGTCCAGGCAGTCCCGCCCAGCTGTGGGCCAGGCCTAGGTGGTGCATCCAGGGAATAAAGGCACATGGGCGTGGCCCTCCTGAGCTGGCACCCTGCTCTGGGGATGAGAGGACCCAGGAGCAAAGAGATGTGGGGGGCTAGCTGTGACCCGGAGCTGAGGTGGTGGCCACATGTGGCCAGGCCTCTGGGGGGGATAGTTGTGGGAGGGGACTGTGCAGTAGCCGGGTTGCCCTCAGATGGCCCCGCGCTGCCTGTCCTGTCACCGTGTGACTCAGCACCCAGGCCTAGAGCTGCCCCTGGGAGCTCCAGCGCAGAGGCGGCCCAGGCAGTCACCTTTTAAAGAGCATCCTGCCGCAATGGGCGGGGCTGAGGGCCAAGTCCAGAGTCCGATTCTGGCTTCCAACTGCTCCCAGGACCCAGAGAGCCTCCACCCACGTCCTGGGTGTCGTCGGGACCCCTGTCTCCTGCAGCGCTGGGGAGTTTTTCTCCAAGAGCCATGTGGATGTTTACAACGACAGACATGAGCATCAGTTAAGTGTCGGCATGCCGAGGGTAGATGGAGCGTCCAGTCCTGCCCGCAGCTGGCTCAAGCAAGGTGGTGGTTTTTCCAACATTCCTTACCCTGGGAGAGTACAGCTGTCAAACCCAGAGCTCAAATGCACATGGGAGTCCCCAAGAAGGGAACGGCCACTGGCAGGAAGGACAAGGGAAAGTTTAGGAGTCACTTCTGGGCCACATCAAGCCAAGTTTCAAAACCAAGACTGTGGTCCTGGGGAGAGGGCAAAGTGCTGGCGGGAACAGAAGCTAGGCCTGACATCACAGAAACCGGGTGTGGGCACCCCAAGACTGGGGTGACTCAATCCCACCCAAGAGTGAACAAGGGAGTCAGAGGCGGCTATCTCAGGGTGCATGTGCGTGTCCCCAACACAGCCAGACAGGAGGGATGGCTTTTCCGTGTGGCCCGTAATCTCCGCCACGCCTCCTCGGCAACCGGAAGAGGGCAACAGCACCCAGCACAGAGGGCCGGAAGCGCGCTGCAGAGCCAGGCGCTCGCCACCTGCCTGATGGGCACCCATGGCGTGTACACGCTGGCTGCTGCACAGGACCCCATCAACATGAGCAGCTGTTCCCAGCTTCACAAGGGCTCAGTGGGGTCCCTGGGCAAGGCAGCAACCCAGGGGTTGGGGCACAGGAGTGGGGCATTAGGGGAGGGGCAGGGCTGGGTACAGGGCCACGGGTGCTGTGGGTTCTGGATGCCTCTTCTGGCTGCACTGGCTGGGTCTCTGAGACATTCAGATCCCTCCCCCCATGGGACTCACGGCTGCCAGGGACCAGGGAATGGTCGAGAGACCCGAGGTATGTGATGGGGCAGGGCAGCAGTGCCTGTGGGAGGCTGAATTCGGGTGAGCTGGACATAGGAGGTATGGCTGTGACCGCCCAGTGGGGGCCCAGGGACTGCTGTCTGGAGCAGGTAGGAGAGGCTGGTATGGGCCTCGGCCCTCCCTGACCCACAGTCCTCCCGGGGGTCCCTGACACTGAGCAGGTATGGAACCATCAGGCCTCACAGGTGGACAGACCAGGGTGTGGCTGCCTCCCTACTGGGGCAAAGGGACTGGGGGAGGTGTGGGGTAGGGGGGCGTAAGCAGCGGTCAGTTCTTCAGTGGAAAATGGCTGATGTGTTCTTCACATGGGGTGTGGGGGGCTTCCATGCAAGCACCACTTCTCCCTCCAGGCCCCCTGAGCAGGAGGGACCAGAAGGGCCCATTTCACCGCCCAGTCATTTCCTAAGGCCAGTGATAAGTCCCCCCGAAGGCTGTGGCCCTCCACGCTCACATGCCCTGGGCCAGGGGCCCGGCCACCACCCCTCAGTCCCCCAGGCCCAGAGGCAGACCCCACAGCTCCCCTGCCATGGACCCGCTTACCTGGCAATAAGCAAGCTGTGCGCAGAGGTGGCAGGGACACCCGGGGGCCTGGGAGGAGCAGCACGCACAGTGGAGCTGGCCCTCTCCCGGGGGACACCCCCCAGGACGTGGTGACAGGGAGGCCAGGGGACAGGAGCTCAGGCTGGCCTGTCTGTCGCATCACAAAGTCCTGCCTGGGGCCACTGGGGAAGCCCAGGTCGTCCCCTTTTCTGCTGGGGCTCTGGCAGACACAGCAGCTACGGCACCCAAAAAACAGGGAAGGCAGCAAGTGGCCCAGGTGAGCTAGCGAGAGGCCTTCCTGGGCAGCCCAGCAGCACCACCTGTGGCCTGTTAAGCCCCGGACAGCACTCGTGCACCTCGGGTATGAGCGAGGAGGCAGAGCCAGAGGGAAGCAGACAGGAGGAGTGAAGGCAGCTGTGGGAGCCTGCAGGCGACCAGATGGAGTGCTCGAGCTGGGGTCCTGAGCTAAGGCGGCCTTCTTCCCGTAGGACCCCATGTCTTCAGGCAGGCAGCGCCTGGGCACCTCAGTGGCCCCGAAAGCCCAAGAGGGGGCTGTGAGGGCTGCAGCTGCCTCCTGGCACTCGCTGGAGACCCTGCGAGCTCTGGGAGTGGGGGCCAGCTCCAGGCCCTGTACCTGGCAGGTGGCTCGGCAAACACTGGCTGAATGGAGTGCTTTGTCCATAGGGTCATGAGTTGGCTCCTTAGTGTGACCAGGCCCCTTCCTGGGCCACACAGACCTGGATGCTCCCTCTGATGGCAGGGGGCTGTGGGAAGCTCCGGGTGGGACCGACCCTATGGCTGGAGACCCCTCACTGCACTGGGGGGCCAGCACTGGGCAGAGGCTCACTGGCCAGGGTCCAGTCCCCGACCCCCTTAACTACAGCTAGAACACCTGCCACCCGCACCCTCTCAAGGGAGCATCCAGGCCAGGCGGCCCAGGATGGATGGGCAGAGCCGCAGAAGGGGCAGCCTAGGAGCAGGAGCCATGAGGGGAGGGCACAGGATGGAAGCTCCCCGAAGCCGGGAAGTGCCCCCATGCCTGCCTTGCAGCATAGTGGCTTCTGACGAACAAAATCCTTACTTGGAACACAGACACAGACATTTTAAACTAAAAAAAGCAAAAGCCTGGCTCCCGTGAGTTTTACAAGTGACACTGGATACATGTTTTAGGGGTGGCCAGGTGGCTGTGTGTGGTGCCGAGGGAGCAGGACCTGTACCTGGGTCCTGAGCAGGGGAGGTGCGCCCCGGCTCTGCCGGCTGGCTGTGCTGGGATGGGCGAGGAGGTGCCAGCACGGTGGTGAGCTGGGCCTTATCCTCCAGGAGGGGTCTGGACGCCTGTCCCCAGAGAGTAGGATTGGACAATGTCTCAGGAACTTGGGTGGCCTTTGGAGCAGGGTGCCGTGCTGGCAAGCAAGGCCTGGAGACAGGGGCAGTGGGGGCTTCTGGGAGCTTGGCAGGGCCAGGGTCTCAGGCCCTCACGTGAGGCGCAGGGCCATCTGGGGACAAAGCAGCATCTCCCAGCACTTCCCTGGCCACACTCTCTCTCTCTCCTTCTCTCCCCCACACTTTAAGGAAAAGAGAAACCAATTCAATAAAACCCACATAGCTTAGTTTTTAGGGTATCTTTGTTCTCTGGTAACTTCTCATGCCAGAAGACAAACTGGCAGCGACACACGAAGAAGCCACGGCGGGGGGTCGTCCAGGGACTGCCATGTGGCCCTGGCCAGGAGCCACTATGGGGCGAGAGGGCGCGGTCAGGGCCAGCAGGTGCGTCTTGGCACGCCCGCAGAGGGCACAGCAGGCTGGCGGGGGCGCTGCTGCAGCACCACCTCGGGCCCCGACAGGGACAAGGCAGTGGCTAGCCCAGGGTCACGAGGCTCTGACAAGCACCCATGGGTGCAGTGTGCAGAGACAGGGAACCAGAGTTCACAAAGCCATCTTGCAGCCAGAAACCCCCTACAGCACCCTAACACGCCAACAGGGCGACAGCAGATCCCAGGGCCGCATGAACGGCACGGACGTGCGCGTCATCTCCTGGGCCTCTTCCTCAGCGACGAGGAAACGCAGGCCCAGACAAGGCAGGTCCTTTAGAAGCAGGTGGGAGCAGGTAGCCCCTTCCCTGAGTCCACCAGCACGCCTCAAGTCTGGGTCCTGGCAGTCTGTGCCACAGGCCAGTGCCAGGCCCAGGAGCCTCTGGCCACTGTGTCCCCTCACAGGGGACAACTTCACAGCACCAGGATTCAGCCAGCAGCCCCCGTGGCCCCTGCGCCCGGCCACTGCCCACTTATCATTCCTGCTTATGCTGTGCAACATAAAACGGGCAAACCCAGGCAGCCGGCTGCTCCTCGGAAGGGAGCCAGCGGCCACCTGTCCTTCTGAGGGCTCCAGGACAGCTGGGGGAGGAGACGTGGTTCCCAAGGCATTTCGGCAGGTCAGGCCAGCTGAGGTCCACTCTCCCCTTAAACGGCACAGATGGGGATTCCCCAAGGTGTTCCTGGGGTGTGGCCCACTGCTCCCACAGGAATTTCAGCAATCAACAACTCAGCAGGGTGAGGAAAAACTGCCTTGTTGGCAAATGACCAGGAGGCAGGGGCCAAAGGGGCCTGAATTGTCTCAAAGCTGCTCTGGGCATAGTCTGAAGACACCCTGAGGTGGCGTGTCAAGGCTCTCCATGGTCACAGCATTCACCCAGCCTCCAAATGCCCACGGAAGCCATGTGCCCTCCCACAGGGTGGCAGGGCAGCTGGGGTGGGCCTGCGGGCCTCGAGACCCTGTCCCGAGCAGTTCCGGAAGTGTCACTTTTTCATGGCATTCTAGGGGCGGGGCACACAACCCAGAAGACTGGTGGTGGCCTTGGGGATCCAAGCCAGAAACTAAGGAAGAGGAGGAAGGCCCCGCGGGAGGGGGGGTCTGCAGCGCCGGCCACAGGGAATCCTGCCCCCAGAGGGGTTGGAGACGGTCAGCCTGAGAGCAGTGCCAGCGCTCCGGGGCCTTGGACACAGCACCAACCACGCAGGGGCAGGAGGCTCAAGCTCCAATCCCAGTGACCACACTCCACTGCTGCAGGAGGGACAGCACGGCAGGCATGATGTCTGCCCACCACGAGCGGCGAGATCAGAGACCTGCACACGCGCACATCCCATCACAGCTTCCCGTTCTCACTGCACACGCGCACACCCCCATCACAGTTTCCCGTTCTCACTGCACACGCGCACACGCGCATCACAGCCTCCCTGTTCTCACTGCACACTTCAGGAGCCTTGAGCAGCCCAGTGGGCTAGCTGGGGGCCAGTGGCACAGCTTACGGTTCAGAGTAGCGCCGGCCTTACCTGAAGACAGCCACCAGGAAATACCAAGGCAGCAGGCTTAATGCCCCAGGCAGCTTGCCCCTTGCCGTTATGTCCACTAGGACCCCGGGTCCCTGGCCGTCTAAGGCCTGCAGCCCACGAGCGCCTCAAGCAGCGACATGCTGGTGAAGGAGGATATAAAGTACTCTACTTGGTGCAGTCCTAACCTTTATGGGGAACCGGTGAAACTCCAGCAGCCCTGCTTGTGGCCCCTCGAGGGACATGGGGAGAAACGGCTGATGCAGCCAGCACCAAAGGCTGTCCCACGAGCACAACAGAAAACCCCCGTCCTTGGGGGCTGAGTGAGCCACCCTGGGCCCACAACTGGCTAAGGCTGCAGCGCTTCGTGAAGACAGAGGAGCCACGGCCCTGGTCTTGGGCAGGAAGCAGGCCCTGGAGGAGCTGCAGCCCCGGGCACTGTCTCAGTTCAGGTGTGTGGCTTTCCTGGCACGGGGCGGTCAGGGCGTGACCTGGAAGCTCCTTTGGCCGCCTGTGCCACGGTATCCGGGACAGGAGCCTCTCCCTGGCCGGGCCAGGGCTCAGAGTTTACTGTTCTTCTGGAACTGGGCCACCAGGCTAAGGACCTGCTCGGAGGCCTTGATGGTCTTACAGCTGAGGTAGGCGGTGCTGTTGGGCGCCGTCTCCTCCAGGAAGTAGCGGTAGTTGACCATGAGGCCGCAGGAGCCCGTGAGGCCGCGCAGGCTGCTGTCGGCCATCCAGTTGATCCGCCACAGCACGGCCCCGTTCTG
The DNA here is from genome assembly GCF_030435755.1 of Ochotona princeps. Classification (NCBI taxonomy): domain Eukaryota; kingdom Metazoa; phylum Chordata; class Mammalia; order Lagomorpha; family Ochotonidae; genus Ochotona; species Ochotona princeps. The sequence continues at coordinate 2,738,723 of NC_080847.1, forward strand.
CAGGTGGAAGTTGGCCACGGGGTTGAGGGCATAGCCACGGTGCTTCTCTCCATACAGGTACCAGGCGCACAGCCTCATCAGGGGTGCCTGCAGCGCCCGGACCAGCTTCTCCGACTTGGCCCACTCGCTGCTGCTGAGGAGACCCCTGAGGGTCTCGTGCACAGGGTCCCCGGTGAGCTCAGCGAGCTCCCTGCACTCAGAGTCCGAGAACAGCTCGCTCCGGCCTCGCTCCTTCGCCTGCGAGCTCAGGAGCCCCAGCAGCCACTTGGTGAAACCAGGGATGGGTGACAGACTCGAGAAGGCCCCCAGGTGAGGAAACTCTTTCTGCAGGGAGACGGAGAAAACACACACTCAGCAGGGGAGGCAGCGCCGCCCACCTCCCTAGGGACCACTCCGCGAGGTGCGAGGTGGTGACAGTGACAGGTGCCGCTGAAACTCCAAGTAACCATGCTAGAGGGGGCTCACCCACCGAGCCTGACCCCGGCCCATCTCCACACCCGCTCTGCCTGCAGCGCCTCTGTGGCCCCAGGGCCTACGCTGACGCTTAGCACAGAACTACCAAGCCAGGCGAGAGGACACTGCCTTCCCAGCTGGGCCTGTGGGGGACAGCGTGGGCAGGGGAGTGTGTGCAGAAGCGGATGTGTCTGCCTGACACCCGCACAGCCTCGTGTGACAGAACGCGATGAAGTGGAGGGCCTGGTGTCCAGCTGGACGACACAGCTCTGTCGCAGTGAGGCCACGGGCCAGCTGCCGCCCAACCACCTTCCCCATGGCCTGAGCCGGCAGCGCGAGCATTTCCACGCAGGGACTTAAAGCCGGAGTGCTGGTGACAGAGTCACGGGAGGGTACTCCACAAGGTCTTGGAAAATGGAATTAAAAAGGTGACTTCTTTTGGATTTTGAAATCCATGTACAAGTTTCTCATAATACACATTTTCTCTGATTATTTTCAAGACCCCTTGTACATGGGGATTTAACGATTGGCTTTTTTTTGTTTTGCACCAAAATAAACCCCTCTTCTAATTTCTTTTTCCAGCAAAGTTTTGAAGTACCCATTTCTGTTTTCGACATTTAACAGAGCTTCTGTGGCAGCCACAAGCGGGGCAGCCAGAGCGGGAGGAGACCAGAGCAGAGCCAACGGCCGGCCAAACTCTCACTACACCTGTGACTGCGGCACGGCGGGGGCCCCAGGGGACAGCGTCTGAAGGCCTGACCTTTCTCGGCTGCAGCTTGGGGCTGCCTGGCTGGCCCTCTGCTTCTTCCCCTTCCCGGGGCGCCCACCGTCACCCAGCAGCAGCAGCAGCGGCTCCCGAGCCACAGCGGACCTCCAGGCTGGAGCACCAGGCTTACCTGCAGCTCTTTGACGACCCGCTTTATGAGGAACGTTCCCAGCTCCACCCCCTGGAGCCCCTGCTGCGTCAGGCTGATGGAGTAGAAGATGGCAGAGGCAATCCTGTCCTTGTCCTCGGCCTCGGACGGAGGCTGCTCCTTCACTATGGCCTGGAAAACAGCGGCGCTGCGAACGGGCTCGCTGCTCTCCAACCACAGCCACAGGACGACAGGCTGGACCACACACAGGCCGAGGGAGGCTGGAGACCGCTGGGCCTCCGAGCCCTGCACCACCGCCGAGGAGCTGCCTGTACACACCTCTGAGCATTGTTCAGCCCATAGCAAGGCACACCTCCTCTCTCCAACCAGCCCCCAGCTGCCCGAGACAGGTCACAGCGACTTTAGTCCCACCCTGGGTAAGAGCTCCAACTCCGCCAACCCAGCAGCTGGGAGCAGGAACGCCTGCCCCTTAGGCCCTACTCAGCTTCCCCAGTGTCTCCACGAGGGACACTCATATGGGATGTGGACTCACCCGCTCAGCTCCCTGGCAGGTCATGGCACCCCTGAGTCCCCAAGCCCAGCTGCTCCTGCACCCATCCCATGTCCCTCGAGAGCCCCTCTCCTCCTCTGGGTCCCTGCACTACCCACCCCGAGTCCCCAGGCTCAACTCCTCCCCTATCCGTCCCCACGTCTGTCCCCCAAGAGCCCCTCTCCTACTCCGGGTCCCTGAACTGCTCCAGTGCGTCTGCCTGCGGGTTCCTAAATTCGTGCCTAACTCCTGCTGGAGCCGAGCCATCAGGCTGATGCCCACAGACCCCCTGGGTGGGCACAGCTACACGTCTCCTCCCAGCCCTCCAGGGCCAGTCTCAGCTGTCAGCCCTGCTGCCCTGCCCCAGCTGTCCACCAGCCCATGCCTGCATGCCTGGCTGCGCATCTGGGGAGTCTGGCTCGCCAGCTAAACTGTCCTCAAGTTCAAAGAGACTTATTATTTTTCACAGGATAAAGCCAAATAAAAGGGAAAAGCAGACGGGTCTCTGGGCTGTCTGTCTCGTGCGGTCGCAGTACCTGGATGTTGCTGGAGATGTCACTGGTCAGCGCCACGTGCAGGACGACCAGCGGCTCCCCAGGCGTGGAGCAGTGAGAGAAGAAGAAACACCTCCTGTAGGGCCCGACGCGTCGCTTCATGTCCATCCAGTTCTTCACGGGGTGCACAGCCTCAGATCTGACGGCAGAGCCAGGGGTAGGGAAGTCACTGCTGCGGCCCCCCACTCATCTACTCACTGCACACAGCCCTTAGACCACAGTGCTACAGGCCGCGCGATGGCTCACCTGGCTAGTCCTCAGCCTGCAAGTGTTGGCATCCCACATGGGCACCAGTTCACATCCTGGCTGCTCCACTTCCCATCCAGCTCCCTGCCTGTGGCCTGGGAAAGCAGTGGAGGACGACCCAAAGCCTTGGGACCCTGCACCTGCCTGGGAGACCCGGAAGAGGCTCCTGGCTTCGGACTGGTTCAGCCCTGGCCACTGTGACCATTTGGGGAGTGAACCAGTGGATGGAAGATCTTTAAATCTCCTTGTCTCTGTGAATAATCTGACTTTACAACAAAAGTAGATCTTTTAAAAAAATATATATACAGCTCTAATGGGATCATCTGAAAACTCAGAGAATAATTTTAAGGTGGGCCAGCACTGACTGAGGAGCCACATCTCATGTCAGCTCCACTGTCAAGAGTAGCTAGGGGGCGCTCAAGAAACACTGACGCCCGACACCCGTGAAAGTCCCAGTCCTGGAAGCTGGCGGGACAGCAGGGGCTGGGGAAGACCCATGGCACCACATGCAGGCCTGTGTTTCACGGTGTCTGGGACACACAATCACACACAATATTGCTCATGCAGAGATTTCAGCGAAGGGAGAAATTCCAGCCAGATGAGATGGAGCGGCTTGGATTAGGATCCCAGTCGGCGGTCCTGAGCTGGGGCTGCACTGGCTGAGGGCCTCGGAAGGACAGAGTGGCTCACTCCCCCAGCGCTCTCCCTGGGGGTCACGTGGAAGCCAGCTTGGCTGTGGCAGCGGGGACTGACTTACTCGCTGATTCTCTGAAGCACGTCACACGACGAATGCCAGGTGACCCGCTCCAGGTTCAGGAACCCTGATGAAAACCACTCTGAGAGCATTCCTTTGAGGACCCCGTTCATCTCCTGGGGAGGAGACGGAGCGTCAGTTTCACAGGGGCATGTCCCCTGCTCGGCCGGAGACCTGTGAGGCCATCCCCTCAACAGCTTCCGCTAAGGGGACATGGGGCACACACCAGGCGGCAGTGCCACTCTGTGCATGCTGAGCGCCTGCGGTCCACTGGACACAGCAATGGGCATACGCCACTTGAACTTAGTGGCCCAAATCAGATGTGTTCCACCCTGGGAAACTAACTCAACACCACGCCCGTGTAACTGTGACAGACGCGACAGGGACAGCACAGCACTCGGGTCCCAATCTCTTGGAAACCACCTGTGACACGCCAAAGCAGCAGTCCTGTTTCCTTAGAAAGCCTACACCTGCTCCAGGTGCCTGCCTCACCAACTGGAAGATGCACAGCTCACAGTCGGCTGTCTCTGAAGCCAGCACGCACCCTTCCAACAAGTACGGCTCAGCCGGCAGCATGCTCTACCTCGCGGGACACACACTGTGGTGTATCAGGCGACCCAGCACTGTAGAGGTGTGGAATCACTCCAGCAACAAAAGTTTCTGCCTTATCTGCTTTCAGGAATCACTTGACTCAACTTTACCATCATGCATTTGTGGGCCTGGTGTGATGGCTAAATCCTAGCTTTGCACATGCTGGGATCCCCTAAGGCATATGGGCACTGGTTTGTGTCCAAGCTGCTCCACTTCCCATCCAGCTCCCTGCTTGTGGCCTGGGAAAGCAATCGAGGACGGCCCAAAGCCTTGGGACCCTGCACCTGCCTGGGAGGCCAGGAAGAAGCTTTTGGCCCTTGGCTTTGGATTGGCTTAGCTCTGGTCATTGCAGCCAATTGGGGAGTGAAGCAGTAGATGGAAGATCTTTCTCTCTGTATATCTGCCTTTCCAATTAAAACAACAAAAACCAAATGATGCATTTGTCCAAAGCCTTGCAGCAGCACAGCTCACCGTGGTACAGTCTCAACCAGTCACAGCCCCCACAGGCAGCGACACACTGCCCGCTGCCAGAGCAGAGAGCACCCTGAGAGTGGCTGACCTGACTCGTCCCCCTCTCTCCCACATGAACAGACACCTCGTTTCCTAGCCGGGGCCAGCACTGCCAGAATCCAGCCGTCACCGTGGCTTCGGGCAGTGACCTGACCAAGGCCTGGCCATGGAGGTGTGTGTGAGCAGGGGTATCCTGCAGCAGTCCTGGGAGCCTTTAGGATGGCAGGGCACGCCCTTTGTCCTTTCTGCTGCAGCCTGGAGCGTGCGTGTGGGGTGACTGTGGAAGGGCAGGTTCCCAGGGCGCAGCCCGAGAGCCTCAGGAGAGGCAGGGTGTTCCAGCCCTTCCACGGGGTGAACATCCCCCAAGCCACTGTGACTCGGGGCCTCTGTCGCAGCTCCTGGACAGCAATCATTCAGGGGGGTGAGCCCCCGTCGGCCTGGCACAGAGCTGACTCTCACCAAGAACGTGAGAGATAACTCCCACGCAGACCACTTTCCCGATACAGAACAGTGTCACAGTTTCAATCTGGGTGAAATGTGCCAGGACTCAGAACTGTCACGAGGACAGGCTGCGGGTGAGGGGCTGGCACGCAGGTGCGCTCCTGGGGGCGGCGAGGTGGGCTGCCGCCGTGTCCTGCGGCTCCTCAGGAGGTTAGCATCCAGCGGCCAAGGCCTGAGACGCTGGCAACACCCAGATTCAGGAAGGTTTGTCCTGTGACAGCTCGCCTCTCCAGCCGCCCACTTCTATTCTGGGCTGTTGACGGCTACAAAGTGTGACGCTGGTGCAGAGAAGTGGGAATCCAGGGGAAAGGTGACAACCAGCTGGGTGCTGATGCTGCCCGCAGCTGTCGGGGCTGGCTCAGAGCATGTGGGCAGCCAGGCCACTGAGCAGCACACACTATTGCATTAATACCCCCTTCCCGCGCAGTCCCCCTGTGGCAACGTGGCCTGTGCGGGCCCTGCCAAGCTCGCCAAGGTCTGCGCCAGCCCTCACGTTTTCCTGATGGCTAATTCTACTTATCTTGGGCAACATCAGAGAGAAGACCCCCAGGCGTTCATGCCAGCAGAAAGTTGCCTCCGGCCCCGTGTTCAGATGCACTGTGCCTGGCCTGCCGACCTCCAGGGCGGGGTTTACAGGTTCAGAAGTCGCGGGCTGGGGAGGAGAGCTGGAGCCAGGGTGAGGGGGACACCACAGATACAGTGCAAAGAAACGGGCGGACTAGTCCTCCCACGCTCCCTGCGGTGCCCAGGCCTGGGTCGGGGGCATTCTTTCCCAGGTTCTTGTTCAGCAAAACTAGCATCGAAGTTATCAGAAGCCCCTGCTCCACAAAGGGCCTGCACAAACGGTCTCGCATGGGTGGTGGTGTCCCCTGTGGGTGACAGAGCTTCTCCCAGCCCTGTCCCCATGCTGCCAGGAAGTCCACACACCACCTCTCACTTCCTGGCTCCCGTGTCTGGATGGCCATTACGTCGCTGCTCCTGGAACACAGGTCAGCCAGGCCCTGCTGCCCGGGCTGACCATCGCTATGGGAGGCAGCACTTCAACAGCGCCTCTGGGGACACCCTAGTGTCGGGAGGCCACCCCCACGGGCAGCCTTCACACGGCCACACAAACACAGAGGACTGTACTTGAGACTTGCATCTGCAATCACCACACTGTGCGTCAGACCCGGGGCTCGGCACACGGCACCCTCTCCAGGCACCAAGGTTTTAGCAAGGCTCTGAACCTCCCCTCCGCGCACTCTCTGTGAGCTTGCCGACCATCAGCCGAGCCTCTTCCGAGTGCATGCGGGCAAACCAAGCCCCCAGCCACTCCCCGCTCACAGTGCGTGGCCACTCCAGCCAGCAGGGGCCGGGCAAGCAGTGCACCTGTGTAAGCGGTGCAGGGTACATGGCAGGAGTGTGTGGAGGCCATTCCTCTGAGCACACTGCATCAAGGCGAACCCCTGGGGGTCTGGGGATACCAGGCTAATGCTCCAGGTGCTGTCTAACAGACTTGCTAAGGCACAGAGTTCGAGCCCTGCTGCCTCCTTAACACGGCTGTCAAAATCCTGAACGAAGTCCAAGAATCCGAGTGACAGGGGACCGCACAGGGCACCCAGGCGACGTCCAGCACTGAGTGAGCTAACGTGGGCCGTGCACGCCGCGTGCAGCGGCTCATTTCTGTGGGTTCCTCTGTCTGACCAAGGCCCTGCCCCGCTGCTGCTGCGGGAGCTATCGCAGAGCCAAGGGTGGGGCTTTCAGGTCAATCTGTACCGTCTACTTGGTTTTGCTGTGAATTTGACACTGCTCTAAAAGATAAACTATTTAAGAAAATGGACTGTGGGCACTAAGCAGTTGTGTGACAGGACACAATACTGGATTCAAGGTGACAATTTCCTTGGACAGAGAAACAAGCCATCTCAGGTAACCTAAGTGATAGAGGATTAAACGTTTTCCACATAGCCATGGGCAGCAACAGAGAGGTACGAACGGCCTGATTGGCTGCCAAGGCTCCCACGCCCCGGAGCGAGGGCCGGGATGCCACGGCAGCCTCTATACTCAGAGCAACACGACCACTGACAGCACGCAGCTAGGGTCATCTCACAGAGTGGGAACTCAGAACTGGAGGGCCCTGAGAGAGCGGCCCTGCAGCCGACAGCATGACCTGCTCGGCTTCCTGCCTGACTCAGCGGCCAGCAAGTGGAGACGGAATGAGGAGTGTGCCAGGGCTGGTCTCAAGCAGGGACACTCGGAAGTCCATCACTTTGGGAAGTTTCTGGTGCTCAAGGAAACCAGCTAGCTGGGGAGATAACCCTCAGAAACCTGGGGCAAGTGGAACTCCAAGGGGTGGCCACTCCACGCCAACCCACACTGACCATGTGCTCAGCTTAACGCACGGAGACGCAGGCCTGACCATGCTGTGCATGGCTAACCACTGCGAGGGCTCCGTGTAGGAATCGCACTGAGAAAGGGGTGTGGGTAACACACGAGGTCACTGACAACAAGTCAGAAGAATGCCCAGGGTCCCTGACTGGTTCTGTCTTGAACTACGCCCCAGTTTGATGTATCCCAGGGCCAAGATGAAACCTTCTGATACATGCTGAACTCAAACCGCACGAAGGGGACAGAACCCTGGGCTTGGGTGGGTGAACACACAGCCTGTTACTTGCAGGGAACACACGTGGCTGCCACCCAGTGGGGGCTGAGAATGGAGGGGTATGTGACCCCAGCGGGGAGTCAGGATAATCACTGGGCTGCTCAGATTTCTGAAAATGCTAACCCCCACAGACGCCAGGTCTTCCTGTTACACCGCTGCACACACCACGGCGGGTCCCTGTCCTCAAAACCAGCAGGACGAAAGAGCTGACGGGCAACCACCGCCTTACGTCGAGTGCCGGGATTGCCACATTTCAGGGCTGCACTAGGGGAGGTCAGGGCCCGGCCCAAGGCGTGCCGCAGAGGCCAGTGGACGCTGGCGACCTTGAGATCCACCCGTGGGGGCGCGCTTCCCAGGCTCTGTCTACCACAGCGTCTGACCCTCGGGGGCGCCCAGTCAAGTTCTGCGAACTTGGTCCAGGCGTTCGCTCAGTTCCACAACAAACATTTCTGCTCCCCTGAGCAGCCATCAGGGACGCGGCCGGACAGTCCCCTTGAAGGCGGGGGGTACTCAGGAGGCAGCACCCACGAAAGGGCTGCAAGGTGCGCCTGGACCGGGGCAGAGTGTGGGGGCCGCAGCTCCGGGCAGGGCGCCCTGAGTGGGGGATGTCGGGGCGGCCCGGGCGGGGCCTTACCCGGACGTGTGGCCCCTCCACCAGCTTGAGGGCCTGCGCCTCCAGCAGGTCCGCGCGCAGCTGCACCAGGAAGCGCACGCCGCCGTCCAGCTTGCTGATGTGGTGGAAGAGGCCGCGGTAGCGGGGCACCAGCGCGTAGCGGAGCCGGTCCTCGGCCTGCAGCAGCACGGCCGCCTCCCGGGGCTGCTGGCGCAGCTGCAGCACGCCGGCGCTCTGCTCGGCCACCTGGCCGTGGTCCACGCCGAAGCCCTGCGCCAGGCGGCCCAGCAGCTCGGCGCGCTGCGCCACCTCGGCCAGGCCGCCGTAGAAGCTCACGAAGTCGGCGCACTGGCCCTCGGCGGGCGCCGGCGTCTTCTCGCGCAGCTCGTAGGCCGGCATCGGCGGCACGGCGCGGCGCAGCAATTCGTCCATGGCCCGCTCGAGGGCGCCGGCCGCCGGCCCGCTGGACAACTGGGCCCCGTGCGGCCGCGGCGGCCGCTGGGGGAGCAGCAGCGGGAGGAGCCGCCGGGCCGTCAAGCCGGGGCCCAGGCCTCGCATGGCGAACGGCGACAGCTGCCCGGGGGCTAAGTCGCCAGCGCCGCCGCCGTCCGCTTCCGGCTTCCGGCGCGCGCGGGCACCACAGGCTGGGCGGGCGCACAGGGAGCGCCGAGGCCAATGGGAGCGCGGAGCGACGGGGCGGCGCCCGCGCGCGGCGAGGGGCCCGCTGTGGCCGAAGGTCGCGGCAGGTGGCGGTGGCCGCCTGGCTCCCTGACAGCTGGCTCCGTCTGAAGTCACCTTCCCACTCCCTCTGGTCTTCTCCGCCGGCACACGCGCCTCTGCAAGCCCGGATCCGCGGGCCTCCGCTGTGCAGGTGCCTCCCCTCTGAGCTTCCTCCTCTTGCCTGACCCTGCCCGGGCGGCGTGTCCTGGGATCACGCCTGGTACGGGCACTCCGGGAGTCCTGGTCGCCTGCTTACTGCCTGAGCGGACAGCCTTGGGCGCTTGTTTTCCAGCCTGTCCCTGTTTCCCTGGCTCGCATTCATGCCTGCACCCATTCTCTCAGTAGAATGTGTCCTAACCACTGGTTGGAGGGCACGTCAAAAACCTAATGGGAACATGGAATTACAGGATGAATTTTGGTATAAACAATTTTGGACTTCATGAACCCTATGATCATAACAGGTATTTTCCATGAAGTTCCCGAAGACCTTCTCACACTGCTCGGGCAGTTTACAGCCTGAAGGAGGAGGCCGGCCACCAAGGACCTGGAAATTGTGGTCTGCGACTGCAGGTGTTTATCATGGCCTTAAGGGACTCCTGAGCCTGGTTCCTCAGTGCCCCCAGGGTTCTCTGAGTCACTTCCTGAGAAGTGTCCATTTTTCATCTAACCCGGACACCTGCTCAAAGACCAAAAGCTTTAGCACCACGTGGGGTCCAGCCCCGGCAGTATTCCCTGCCTGTGTCTCTGGTCTCCTAAGGGACCCTAGGCTTTGAAATGCAGAGCCCTGTTACTGCATGCAGGCTCAACGTGATCCTGCCCATTTCACAGATGGGAGAATGGAGGCTCTGAGCAGGTAAGCTGCCCAAGGGGACGAGCAGAAGGCTGACTGCAGGGTCTAAGCTGTGTGCCTTGGTGCTGTGCAACTTCCCACGTTCAGGGTAAGAGCAGCCTGCATCCCTCCCCTCGGGTCTGAGTGGGCTTGCGCCATGGCGGTAGAGCTCTTTGCTCAGATGTCCCTTCCAGGAAGACCATGCTCAACGTCTTGGGCTGGCTGGTTACACAGCACTTGGAACTCCTGTAGTATCACGTCTTTCATCTGCTGGATCACTCCTCAGATGGCCACCAAGGCCAGAGCTGAGTCAGTCTGAAGCCAGGAGTTTTCTCCAGGTCTTCCATGTGGGTTCCAAGGCCTTGAGCCACCCTTTTCTACTTTCCCAGGCCACAGCAGGGAGCAGCCAGGAGCACACCTTGCCCAATTGGGATCCTGGTGCTTGCAGGCAGACGACTGGCCTGTGGAGCCACTGTGCCAGCCTCAATCTCCTGGGTATTTGCGTGTAGTGCTCTCTGTCAGAACATGTCCCTCTGTCCCTCACCTGGGCAGCTGCATCACACAAGTGTCACCCCACACAGAGGTCACCTCCCCTCCCCTGGCTGCCTGGTCCTCCTCTGCACAGCTCCTGGCTTTGGCCCCCACTGTGACTGTAACTGCCGAAGCCCAGGACTGCCCCTCTGAGGGCGTCCAGCCACAGAAGGCATGGCGTGCTGCTGGGGACCAGTCTCACACCCTCAGCTGCCACATCAGCCCCGGGCTCCGGGCTCACAGCCTTGTCAGGTGCTCATCCTGGGTTGCCGGCAGCTGTGCCACACCCTGGGTGACCTGTCCCTGTCACAGGCTGTTTGTAGAGGTCGTCCAGAGTTTAGAAACCTAGTCTGAGTTTCTTATAGAGAGACTGGAGAAGGTTTATCACAGCCCAAAGCGGAAGAGCCCAGCGCACATCCGGAGGACGAGTGGTGCACTGACGTTGGTCCCCACAATGGAAAACAACCCGTGACACAGCACACACATGACACAAAATGGCAGAGGCACACATACCTCAGCGACCTGGCTCCAGCAGAGGTGAGCCAGCCAGAGGCCAGCCAGTGGCGCAGGTATGTGCCAGGAAGGAGCCTTGGGGGGCTGCCGAGCATGCGGGGGTTTGATCTGGATCACAAAGCCAGAGAACATGCTGTACTCCTCAGTCACCCACACGTCCATCATCACGTCATCATCGCTCGTGCCCTGGGAGCCCTTGGGGTGAGCAGAGGAGAAAGGGGTGAAGCGATTGCTGTGCGGGGTGCCCTAGAGGCCCCAGGAGCGAAGCTGTGTCATCCTCCCCTCCCCTGAACCGCTGCAGCTGCTGCCCCTGGGAAGAGGCGCTCGCTCCAGGACCCCTCAGGATTGGATGTTGCTACCTCCCCACCCCTGGCTGCGGCTCCCTGGCACTCCCTGTGGGATGCAGTGGCCGCCTCTGCCTGAGAACCCGGCTTCCCCAGCATATTTTAAGCCTGCTGTGGCCAGATGGCACCTCTTCTGGGTGCTGCAAGAATGAGTCGCTGCTCACAGCCTGGAAGATTCTCCGGCACAGGAAGGCCTGAGAGGCACCGATTTAGACGCAAGGTGCCTCCTGTACTCCACTCCCAAGGGCTCCTAGTCACCGCCGGCAGCAAAGCCCACCAACTCCAGCAGAGGGAGCTGTTACCACGCGAATGCGCACAGCTCAGGCGCGAACCCTAGCCCTTTGCACAAAGGAAGCAGCCTGGTTTGGATCCTCCTAACAGGCAAAGCACCTATCTATTAACTAGGCAAGCTCTCTGCCTCCGGGGGCTTGAGGTGCGGATCCTGACCCCGCGGCTGCGTGCGGCGTGCCTTTTGCTCCCCGTGCATGGCTCTTCTCGGGAGGAAGACAAGGAGACTCCTCCGCGGGAAAGAGAAAACCTTGCCAAGTGCGTTCTCCCTCGCGCTCCATCTGCCCCCTCTTCCCGCATCTTGGCGGACAGGGCTGGCTCCCTGGATGCACAGTCGAGTAGATGGAAATTTTAACTTCCACCGCAGCTCCTGCACCATCCCGAGACGCTGGCCTTGGCGTCCGGTGCAGTGCAAGATCAGACAAGCCAGGAGCAGAACTCTCCCCTCCCTACCTCATCTCACAGAGAAAGGCGTCACCAGCCCCACTCAGGCACCTCAACAAGAAGCGGTGCGTGGGAGGTGGGCCGCGTGCAGCTGCTGCGGAGCCCCGTCCAGTGGCTCCCGGGGCCTGACTCCAGAGCGGGTACACCCACTCTGCCACAGCTTCTGTTCCAGGTCTTGTGCCAGGTAGAATAGTAGAATAACAGCCCCAAAGAGCTCCCCAAACCAATTCCCAGGCCTGTGAGCATTGCCTCACAAGGAAAAAAGGGACAGGGCTTGGCTGAAGACCCAGAGGGGGAAACACCTTGGATTACACCTTGGATACACAGCCCACAGTTCCTGAGGAGGAGGGAGGAGGGTCGGAGTGGCCAGGGGAGGATACGCAGCAACGCTGATGGCGGAGGAGCCGTGGGAGGACGTGGGCGACTGTGGAAGGCGGCCAGCCCAGGAGGACGTTAACCTTTTGTGACCTGTTTCAGAAAATACTAGACTGAACACTTTTAAATTCATTTTCTTAAGGCCAGTCTCACCCTGACACCAAAGCTAGACAAAGACTCTACAGGAGGATGGATGCCAATCCAGAAACATTACATGCTGAACTCCACAGCACACTCGGGAGACACACGCACACAGGCGTGCAAGGATGGTTCAACATACAACCACTGTGTGTTCAGTGCGATGGAAAAAAAGCTCATCACAAGCACTGTGACGTGCGACACTCCCGGAGTGAAAGGCACAGAGCAAGGCTTGTCTCCGCAGAGGCAGAAAGAACATTTGGCAAAATCGAGCAGTCAGTCACAGCCAAGGCTCAGCAGGCACGGGGAGAGGCCGCACCAGAAGGGCCGTGTGCCACAGTCCACTGCCGGGATCGAGGTCAGCAGGGAAGGCAGAGAATGCTTCCTCCGCGAGGCAGCCCGGGGCAGGGCTGGCCACGCCTGCCATGGGATTGGCACAGCACCAGGGGTCCTCGGAGAGTAATTAGCCAAGAACAAGCTAGGGAAGGAATTCAAGTCACCCCGTGGATGACCTGACTGCGTCACAGTGACTCCACCCAAGCCTCCCGGGACCGACAAACAGGTGTGGCTGTGTGGAAGGCCATCAGGTCGGCATGGCTGGACACAGAGCATCCCTCCACAAGGGAAAGGAGGAAACGAACTCCTGTGTCTAAGAAACAACCAGCAAGGTGAAAAACTTGCACACGGAAAATGACAATTTATCAGTTATCTATGACACAAATGAAGGAAACTGAAGGGGCAGGACAGCCCACGCTCATGCGCTGTCAACTCATCCACCTCACCCAGAGTGCTCTGCGGGTTCCCAGAAATCCTGGCCACACCCCAGTGCATTCCTGCCAGGCATAGAAGGAACCCCAACATCCCTAGGGGGCCACTAAGGACACAGACACTGAAGCAATCTCGAGTCAGAACCCAAAGATGGAGGAAGCCTACCCCTTCGCTGAGGCTAAGCAACTGAAACAGCATGGGATGAACTGGAGAACCCCCAAGTAAAGGCCTATGGCTCTCCCCCAAGGTGTTGGGAAAACAGACATCCGAGTAACAAAGTCGGCTCCTATCTTAGATCATCCGCAGGAGCCAACCCAACGTGGCCCACTGCGCATGCCCGGGGACAAGTGCTGGACTAGAAACTAAGGCTTTGTCCATGTCGGTTTCCTCTTTGTCCAGTGTAGACATTCCAAGGTCTTCCCCCACATTCTGTCCCCTTCTAGTTACGTTATCGGTGGTGTCCTATATTGTTACAAAGCGGTCATTTTGATGTAGTCAAATTCATTAACTTTGTGATGTTTTTTAAAGAATGTGTCTTGGTCTTGGCTTACATCTTCCTAAATTTGTTCCTGTCAGCTTTATGGTTTGTTCATGTTCCCTCTTCTTTGCCGTAAGGTGTTTCCTGTCTTGGTGAGTTAATTTTATTCTGGAACCTTACATTCAAGTGCCCCACGTGTCACACTGTGTCTTCAATCCGGTCACTAGCAGCACTGGCCGGCTTCTCTGCGACACCGCGAAGCAGTGTACAGCCGAGAGCTTGCATTCCTTGATCCATTATTAAGGCTCAAATAAAATAATCTTTTGTGTATTTCTCTTCTTGGAACAAACCTAGCAAACACATTAGCTATGTCATTTTCTTTAAAAAACACAAAAACCCGTACTCTCGCTCAGTTGTGTAGGATGCGCCCGTGGCTTAATTTGTTTTAATTGTAGTTTCATCAGATGGTCAAGGCCACCTGTGCCTTTTTGGAAGGCAGTGCCGGTAAACAAACACATTTTCCTTTTGTGTTTTTCTCCAAATTAACTTATCTATTTTCCCTTTTTTATTCCAGCAGGGAATGACAAGCATTTTCCTCCCAACAAATGTTTCTTTTATATTTTACAAAGAAGTCTCAAAGGAGAATTTCATGCATTTATAACCACACCCAGTACAGTTCTGCGATGCACTGCTGCCTGGTGTGAGGTGTCACTGACCAACTTGGTGTTCTTGTTCCAGACGTTTCTGTCTGAGTGCTGCTGCTCACAGCAGCCTTCACCTCCGGGCATCTCCTGGCAGAGCGCCCGTCGGCTGAGGATGCTGGCATGAGCTGTGGGGGCTCAGCAGGTGCAGTTTCCACTGCTCTGTGACCCAGCAGCACCTTGGCTTGACTTGCCTCTTCCGCCCTGTCACTCTCAGCACAGCAGTTTTTATACAACCAACACCAGCCATGTGGGCCAGGCCTCGCGGGGCTAGTCCATTCATCTGCCTCTGATTGGCCCAAAGAGTTCATAACACAGGTCCAGCCAATGAGCCCATTCCATTTAGTCGGTCCTGATTGGAGCAGGATGGGCACATGACCCAGGTCGGGCCTCTCAGAGTCCATGCGAGTGTTTTGCCTGCACATTGTTAACACGATGTGCCCTGGTCCACTGGGGCAGCTGAACCTGAGGGTGGCAGTCCTGCACAGCCGGACTGGCACCCGGAGGAGAGCAAGCCGCATGAAGCCTGAGTGAGCCAGGAACGCCTCCTGCTTTCTGGCTTTTTGGATTGTTTTTGTTCATTCACAAAACCAGATGGAATCTGGGCCCGTGCAGACTAGCTTGCCCATGTCGTGGGAGCTCTCTCTCTGCAATCTCTGCCCC
Source organism: Ochotona princeps (assembly GCF_030435755.1). NCBI lineage: Eukaryota > Metazoa > Chordata > Mammalia > Lagomorpha > Ochotonidae > Ochotona > Ochotona princeps. Next base: position 2,753,779 of record NC_080847.1, read on the forward strand.
TTGTCCTATTAGGAAAGGCACTTAGTGAAGGCACAGATGCGTGTGTGAGGGGCACGCACGCGTGTCATCAGAGGCTTTCTCGTGGACTAAGTCCGGACACTTCTGAAAGCCCAGGGCAAAATGGAATTAAAGATAAGCCATCCACTTACTTCTGACAGTATGCATTTCGAAACATGAACTTTTGGAAAGTCCCCCCTTCATTGGAGTGGATTTCAAAAATTTCTGCATCGAAATACACTTACCTTTTGATTCCAATTTCCGGGAACTTTCAGAGGTGCCCTCACATACCAGCAGGGCGAGGCCCTTAGAGCTGCTCCCTGCGCGAGCTGATGCCTCTGCAGGCCCATCCCGGACGCTGGGAATGAGCCGCATGACCTAACACTGCGCAGGGCGAGCCCCCGCCTGCCCCCCACCCCTTGCAGCGCCTGGGAAGAGGGATGACGCCGACTTGGCCATCTCCCGCATCCCTAATGACCTGCAGAGGTGCGTGTTGGCGGACTGCGACAGGCGCCACCAGAGTAGCCCAGAGTGTGGCCTCCTAAGGGCCCAGGTTCCAACTGCGGCTTCGTCCTCAGAAGGCCGAGGCATCCTAACTCACGGTGTCGCTCTTTAGAAAAGGCTTGGGGACCCAGCGTGGTGGCCTAGCGGCTAAAGTCCTCGCCTTGAACGTGTGCCAGGATCCCATATGGGCGTCGGTTCTAATCCCGGCAGCTCCACTTCCCATCCAGCTTCCTGCTTGTGGCCTGGGAAAGCAGTCGAGGACGGCCCAAAGCCTTGGGACCCTGCACCCGCGTGGGAGACCCCCCAGCTCCTGATCAACGCAGCACCGGCCGTTGTGCTCACTTGGGGATCCTCCTCTCTGTCTCTCCTCCTCTCTGTATATCTGACTTTCCAATGAAAATAAATAGATCTTAATAAAAAAGAAAAAGAAAAGGCTTGGAGATTAAAACAACCTGAAACTCACCTAAGACCACCTGAGAGCCAAGGAAATCTGTATTTATGCAAAAGGTATGTGCAAATCTTTCTCTCATAGTTGCAATAGTTCCAAGAAGAGAATATGTATTTTTAGGAAGTGATGGGGTGAGATGTAGAGTCCACTCAGTGACGAAAAGGCATGAGGGATAAACGCCACAACACGTATGGATCGTAAAGACGTTCGTCCAGTGGGACTGGCCAGACCCACAGCACGCAGTACATGTGTTTGGTCACATGGGGCCCTGCATGACACGGCAGATTGGTCGGGGGTGGGAATAAAACCAGCCATCACCCTGTGGAGCCCCGGGTCTGTGGTGGTGGTGGGAACCTCAGATGTGGCCAGAGAGACCTCTTCTCCCTTCCTCCTGCTGCTGGGGCCCCCCACCCTTTGCAAGGCCAGAGCAGCCCGGGGCGCCTGGAGAATGCTGAGTTTCTCAGTGACATGCCCTCGAGAGCTTGGTGAACACTCCCTTGCAGGCATGGATTTCAAAGCTGCCTGGCACTCAAATATACTTCCCGTGATTCAATTCTCTGCCAGCTTGCTGAAGTGCCCTCCTGTCTCATGGCTGTGTGGGATGCACTTGTCCTTGTCCTGAAAATGATTCATTTCTCTGAATTCCAAGTCCATCCTAAGCTCCTGCTCTGCTGCTCCACCTGCCCGCCTCTTCCGGCTAGGGACCCCAGGCTGTCACACGCCCTTCTGGCCCCATTGTGCGTTCAGAAACTGGCAGCCTCGTTTACAAGATCCTAGGATCAGAAAGTGCCTTTCACAGGTGGCACAAACGCCATGTGAACTGGGCAGGTGCAGAGCATGGCTCCTGAGCCCGCATGCCAAGCCTTAGCGTGGCCAGGGCAGGATGGCACCAAGTTCCTCCCCTCTCTCTCTCAGCTGCGGCCAGGAGCTGGACCAGTGCCTACACTCACCTTGTTCCATGGCTGGCACATCTTAGAGCCACGCCAGGGCAGTCCGCCCAAGTCTCACGTCTGGTGGTCTGACACTGCCTCCTGGTTCTCCCAGCACGGTTGTCTGGGACCTTAGCAGGCTGCTCCCAGCGCCATGGTTTTTTATAAAACCACATGTGGAGCTGGCGAGAGTATGACTTCCTTAGAACGGGCACAGCGGGTCTCCTGATCGCCAGGCATCCCTAGCCACGTGTTTTCCAGCCTCCCCCTGCACTCCGCTCCCCAGTAGAGTACAATAAGGTGTATAAGCAAGGACGCAGGCGGCTGAGAGGTGACGGGAGTGGTCTACGTCTTGTCAGACTGTGCAGTCAGGCCGCAGTGGTGGCTTCTTCCCACCCCCGCCAGGACACTAAGGTAGACATTCACAGCGCCAGCTCTGAGCATCCCCAACATTAACGAATTATTAGCTACCAACTGCTGTGGGGCCAGCCACCTTTCCACACAGGCAGGGCTTTCCATTTGCAAGATTTAAAACATACCAGAGCCATTTGTGCTCCCTAATAGCTACAAATTCGTCAGGCTGCCCCAAAACCAGCCAAAGCTGGAAAGCTATTATGTAAATACAGATGTGGCCTCACTGGCGATGGTCACTGCCTCACACATCCCAGGAAGGCCTGCTCTTTATGGGGGTTGCTAACCACCAGCAGCTCCAAGTCTGTGCAAGGAACGCCGGACCCTCCATGGTTCAGCCTGGAAAAGCCTTCTGCTTGCTTGGATGGAGGAAGGGACAGAGGCTGCAGCCAGCTCCCTGAGCAGGTGGCCCTGGCTGCTGGCTGGAACCAGCTGGGTCTGGGAGGGTTCCTGCACTCAGTGTCTCCAGGAGCTGGGTCTGCTCTGCTTGCATGCTGCAGCCTCGCTGGACCCTCGCATCAGCCTGCCTGGCTCAGATGACCCTACCTGGAGACAGGAGACAACAGAGATGGCTCTTGTGCTGGATGCTAGAACCAAGACGTGAAAAATGTTGAGTTGGAAGAAAAGTTGAGAACAACAACCGTAACAGAGGTGAATGCTAAGAACTATGCTTCTAAGCCCTTGACCTTCCCGACACAGGCCGAGGGAACCTTCCCGACACAGGCCGAGGGAACCTTCCAGACACAGGCCGAGGGAACCTTCCAGACACAGGCCGAGGGAACCTTCCAGACACAGGCCGAGGGAACCTTCCCAGACACAGGCCGAGGGAACCTTCCCGACACAGGCCGAGGGAACCTTCCCAGACACAGGCCGAGGGAACCTTCCCGACACAGGCCGAGGGAACCTTCCAGACACAGGCCGAGGGAACCTTCCCGACACAGGCCGAGGGAACCTTCCCGACACAGGCCGAGGGAACCTTCCCGACACAGGCCGAGGGAACCTTCCCAGACACAGGCCGAGGGAACCTTCCCAGACACAGGCCAGGTTAGAAGCCCCGAGAAAGAATCTGCAGGAGGTCCATGTGCTTCCAGACCAGCAAGTGGACCTGCTGGTCATCAAGGAAATGCAGCCATTGGGCCACGAGGTCAGGGATTGGGCCCAGGTGCAGGGAGGGGAGGGCCTGCTGGAGGGGCCCTTGCAGACCACACCCGTGCGGGCTCCCCCATCTTCCCTGTGAAGGTGTCCCTCCTGCGCCAGGAGCATCTTATTTGTGGTACAAAGTGGCAAGGGCTTGTGAGAACCAGGCTCAGACTCAGCAGGGCGTGGCCATCCAACCAGAGGTCCTTTGGACCCGCAGTTCCCTCAGTGCGGCTGGGGGATCACTTCTCTGAGCTCAGTCTCCCCACTCTGAGGCGGGCACAGTAAGGGGTTGACTGAGACCCCCCGTGTGCGGTACAGGGGCTTTCATTTCCTCCCAGCTCCCTTCCCTAGCGTCTCTGGGTTGGGCGTGCCATTTCTTCCTATCCATCTGGATGTGTGTCTAACAGCTTGTGCAGAGACCATGAGATGGTTCTGGGACTAAGTCCAGTCAGATCCGGCAAAAGCCTGTCCATCTTGGTCACCACGTCAGAGGGAAACACCAGCTGGACTTACGTGTCTGCTGTGCTGAGCCCTCAAGTTATTCGGCTCCTGTCTGTGTAACGGTGCGTGCCCACCAATACATGTACTGACTGCAGCCTCTGTGCCTGGGGTGATGGGAGCACTTGCCTGTGTCCCTGTCACTTTGGGCCAGCAGGCACTCTGGATTGCCCAGGAGTTTCCAAGGTCTTTACAACATGGGCAGTGAGCACCACTCGCGATGCTGTGGGGTTTTGACCCTCACACTCACACCCGCCTTGCCAGCAGCAGGCTACACGTGGCAGTCCTTTACTGAGACCCCTGCTGGTCTGAGCAGCTTCACTGGCTTCTCTGGTGGGACGCAGGCCCTTGAGTTGCCCACGAGGGATGCTCACCCCACATTACCTGTCCTGAACAGACTTGTAGTCAGGGGCTGGCCCCGGGCACAGGCTTGGCTCAAAGCCTGGCTCTGCCCTCCTCTGTGGAGGGACCTGGGACAAGGACGCAAGGCTCTGTCGGACAAGGCTGCTGGGCTCCCTTGCAGCGTATCAACTGTAAATTACAGAAGCAACGTGAGGTTCTACGAGACTAACGCAGGCAAAGCTCTCTGACAGCTGCCCATGGGTGCTGGCATCCTGGCCCACCAGCTCTGATGCCTGGTCCCAGACGCACACAGAAAAAGCATGGTAAACAAAAGGTCATATTAAAGTCAGTAAGACAATATCGGCGCCATTTTTGGAGATGAACAGTCATGTACTTAAAACACAGAAAGACCCTACAAAACAGTAAAAAAAAAAAAAAAGGCAAAAGACTTGAGCAAGCCGCTTACCACGAGGAACCATAAAGGGCTTGAGAACAACCGCTCATTCCGCGGCAACCCAAGGAATCCTGGAAAGCCAGTGGACCCTTCACAGGATCACCGTGCAGGGACAGCCCCGCACCAGCGACGGCGGGAGACCGCTCCTGCCCGCACCTGCTGCAGAGAGGGAACGACTCTCGGGCTTTCTAGTTAGCCTCAGCGCGTGGGCCTTCAGGACGACGTCCATGCGCTCCGACAACTTCAGGAACGTTCTCTGCTTGGTGCCGGCAACAGCGAAGGTTTGAGTTCAACTCAAACGCCCACCAGAAGGGGATCCAGCAGTCCGTCGCCTTAACTACTCGCCCACCTCGTCCCGTGAGAAGGGGATCTAAATAAACTGTGGCCATGACCACCTCAAGCAGCTCTGCATCCTGACAGGCAGAGTGCTGATTCACAATGTACTGTTCAGTTGAAAAAACTAAACACAGCACTATATAGAATTCATTTGGGTGAAAAACAGTGAGTATATTTATGCATGGAAAAAATATTCAGAGCAAAACACGCTGAAACTCGAACAGTGGTTATCTCTGAATAGTAAGAGAATATGCTTAATTTCTTTTTAAATTGTTTCTTAATTTTGCTATAATTTTACAGGCATTACGTGAGTACCTGTAGAGAACAGAGTTGGATAGATGTGTGTCTTTTTAGTGCTTTTTTCCAAAAAGTGGTAATGAGTTTTTTTTTCTAAATGTACTTTCTTTGTCATTTCCCACTTTTTCAAAATTGGAAATTTTGTTCAGTTGTTCTGACTAGGTGGACCCACCGAGTGGTGTCTACACCACTGCAAAGCGGGGTGCTGGCCCAGCGGCAGGGTGACCCCTGTGGGTCTCTGGGCTTCACTCTCCATTCTGGCCTAAAGCCAGGAGTGCGGGGCGTGCGGGGTATGCGTTCATCACCCGGGGTGCTGCATACAGCCGCCGAAAGTGCTCATGCAAATATCTTCATTAGTAAAATCACGCAATTAACCTGAAATATGTGCTAAATGAAGCAGCCAAATTGTTGCATATTTTCCCAGCTCTTAATTATAATTTTGGTAATCGATTTCTCTCCTGATTACCAAAAAGGAAAAAAAACAACCCTCCAGCATGCGCAGAATCACAGAGCCGGCCGTGAGATAAAGCCCCTCGCAGCCCAATCGTCTCAGCTGCAGAGGCCATTAACCTTTGCGGTGTGTCTCGTCGCGGGCGTTTCCTGCTAATGCTCGCCGCCCGGGATGATTGGATTTTAACAAGAGCTTCGCAGAGCGCCTAGCGGCCCTTCCTGAACCGGCCCATTCACAGGCGCTGCTGTCGCGAAAGGTTACCAACGCTTCCATTACCGGCTCCGCGGCATTTATTTCCTAAGTGGCTTTGACTGCGGTGAAAAATTCTCCCTGAGTGAAAACTAACACCCAGGCTCACCACCCGGACACGCTCTTGGCCCTGGCGCCCCACGCCCACAGGTGTGAAAGGAGGTGCTGAGGGGGCGGGGATGCCCGCTGCCATCTGGCAGCATCTTTGGGGTCTGGGCTGACAAAGGCGGGGAGGCAGCAGAGAACACGTAGGAAGGCATTTCACAGGCCACACAAGGAAGGCCTGCGGGCAGCGGGGACCCCCGGTCCTCGTGCGGAAATTGGACAAATCATGAATTCCTAGGCTGCGGAGGACTGATTCCAGACAGTAGAGTCTGCAGTATGTGGAGAGAAAATATATCTGCAAAAATTTAGGAGGGCACATTTTATATATATATTTTTTCCCTAAAGACTGACTATTTGTGGGCCCGGCGGTGTGGCCTAGCGGCTAAAGTCCTCGCCTTGAAAGCCCCGGGATCCCATATGGGCGCCGGTTCTAATCCCGGCAGCTCCACTTCCCATCCAGCTCCCTGCTTGTGGCCTGGGAAAGCAGTCGAGGATGGCCCAATGCATTGGGACCCTGCACCCGCGTGGGAGACCTGGAAGAGGTTCCAGGTTCCCGGCTTCGGATTGGCGTGCACTGGCCGTTGCGGCTCACTTGGGGAGTGAATCATTGGACGGAGGATCTTCCTCTCTGTCTCTCCTCCTCTGTGTATATCTGGCTGTAATAAAATGAATAAATCTTAAAAAAAAAAAAGACTGACTATTTGCAAGGCAGAGTTACAAAGAGAAAGCTCTTCCATCTGCTTTCTCCTCAAAAGGCCACGATGGAGCGGGGTGGAGCGGGGCAGAGCTGGGCCGGGCAGGAGCGAGGCGCTGGAGCTCGCCCTGGTCTCCCACGCGGGTGGCAGGAGCCGGAGCACCCGGCTGCTTCCTCAGGCACGTTAGCAGGGCGCTGGATCGGGAGTGGGGCAGCTGGGGTAGGGGATGCTGGCATTGTGCAAGGGGCTTCCTCAGCTATGCACTGATGCTGGCCCCGGGGGTCGCACTTTAACGCCCACCTTTGAGCAGGTTCTCTGGGAAGCAGTCTACTTTAAGAGGCTAAGCCAGGGTTTCCCCCACTCGCTGGGGGGACAGAAAAGGTGCGTCCTTGCTTTCTCCAGCAGAACTCTGGCTTTGGATCACTTGGCCTCAGAACTCCTCCTAAGATGTAGAAATGTTCAGTGCTTAATCACAAGCATTGGGTTCAGGAGGACACATACACAGCGCAGAGAAAAGGTGGGAAGGTGAGGCCCGTGAGTGCAGGCGTGCAAGCCCGTGAGTGCAGGCATGCAAGGCCTGTGAGCGCAGGTGTGCAAGGCCGTGAGCACAGGCGTGCAAGGCTGTGAGCGCAGGCATGCAAGACCTGTGAGCGCAGGCGTGCAAGGCCCGTGAGCGCAGGCGTGCATTGCCTGAGGACACTGCCGATCTGCAGGTTTATCCTGCCAGGCCATGGGGAAGGACCCAGCAGGGAGGGAACCGAGAGTGAGGGCTTCAGCCATGGCCTGTCCCCTCCCTGTGCTCCTGCCAGTGCTGCTCTGGGCCGCACCCTGCTGGAGGGACACAGGGGGTCACGAGGAGGAGCTGGGAAGGTCTTCCCACTGGGCTTCTGCACCGCTCTTCCCCAGACCCTCCAGAGCCCCTCTTGGCGCTGGGTCAGCCAGCAGAGCAGAATAGGAGGTTGGGCACTGGGACCACTGCGGGTCAGGGCATCTGGCTGCTGCTGCCTGGGACCACAGCTGTTCACGCTGGGACCCCTCAGGCAGGGCCTCCCGGGGCGGATCAGGCAGATGCTGCAGAAAGCAAAGCTCTAAACTCTGAAACCCCACTGCGCATGCGTGCATTCATGGTGTCACTTTCTGACATCACTGGGGTGTGTGTGTGTGTGTGTGTTGTGTGAGAGAGAGAGAGAGAGAGAAAGAGTGAGAGAGAGAGAGAGAGAGAGAAGGACAGAGGCAAGAGGAGGGAGGGAAGCAGACCATGGACACGGCACCTCTGCAATGCCCAATCCTAGACATTCTTCAATGACTATGATTTCCTCTTATAATAGGATATTCCAGAACCATGAAAATCTTATTTCTGAAAACTATTACAGATCAATAGTTCTTGCAATGACAGATGTAGAAGTCTTTGATAAAATGTTAGCAACCAGCATGAAACAACTCATTAGAGAAAAGCCACCAAGGCCAAACAGACTCTGCTCTTAGTTTCTTCTGGAAATAAGAGAAGACGCGCAACAGCATTAAGAGCTGGAGAGGCAATGAAAGGTGATCTCTGCACTAGCGGCTCCTGGTAGCTGAAAGGAGGTCTCCGGGAGGCGAGGACACAGCTGGGTCCCACCCCCGCACGCTGGCAAGCCTGTCCCCGTCCTCATGGACGGCACGGTGTCCCACTGCCTGTCCTTGCCACCATCGCCTGCACCAGCCTCCCGGAGCTCTTGGCTGCCTTCTTCCCCAGGACATTTGCACCCACTGTTGTTCCACCTAGAACACCCCCTCCCACCCCCCGGCTCCAAATCCAAGACTGGCTCAGCTCCCATGTCTCTGTCATGTCTGCAAGTGCACGCGAGCAAAGCCATCAGCGCAGCCCCACCCGTCTCTCCAGCTGTCCTCTGGCTTTGCCTTCTGTGTCCCCCAGCGACACCCACCAACTCCGCACCAGCTTGCTTATTTCCTGTCTGCCTCCTGCGCATGCCTGCAGGGGCCTGGGGTGGGGACAGGGCATCGGGTGGCGGGCTCTGGCCTGCGCTCAGCCGTTTCTCCTGGGTCAGAGCAGGGCCAGGTCTGGTTACGGTCACGGCTCTGTGGGCCCAGGACAGACCCAGCAGAGGGGAGGCGTACCCACAAATTCTCCCTCGGCTTCCTTTGTGTAGGAATCCTGCTTGCTTGGCTTGCATCTCACAAACACACAAGTGCATGTCGCCAGACTCCGGTGGACACAGGAAGCGCCAGCGTGCGAGGGGCGGGTGTGTGTGCGCTGCCCCATTGCCACAGTCATGCGAGGGCCACGTCTGTCCGTCCGCCGGCACCTGGCTACGGACAGCTCTGTCCTTGTGGACGCTCGCTTGTCAGCAGTTTGCTTCTTGATTCTGTCTGGGGGAGAGTCAGTGTTCTCTCCTGACCCCTGCTGAGGAGTTCACTGGGACAGCAGGCAGGTCAACAGGAGACGAAGTTTAAGAATGGCTATCCCTGTGGTATAGAGGTAAGATGAGCCACAAACTAGATCTCCCCTAACGAGTTAGTGTCTCAGTCAGCTGAAACAGAGCGAGAGGGGCGAGTGGGAGGCCCATGAAGAGCAGGCGAGGAAAGCAAGACCCGCAGGCGGACCTGCCTTGGGGCAGGTGACCACAGGGTCTGTTTTGTCTTGGGCAACATGGGGCATTCTGGCACGATCCTTATGGATTCCCAGAAATGTCATTCATAAATTCAACCAGCAGCCTTCCTGACAGCACAGCCTGGCTCTGAGGATGCGCTGACGCGAGCCATCTGACCCAGGAGAAAGCTGCCCCTTTCCGGGCCAACAGACTTTCACGGAACACATCAGTGGGACCATTGGGGTCACTTCTCAGCAATTGTTAGAGGTCTCCTGGGCTATTCATTGGCTCTGTCCTGAATCAGTCTTGATTGGCCTTCTATAGAGCTTGCTTATTTCTGTTGACACCTGAAGACACATCCTCTCTGGGGGACTCCGCTGTCCCGAATCCTGTCCTTGGGGAACCTGTCAGGCAGAGCGGAGGCGGGAGGCTGATGTGCCGACCCCGTATGACTCTCAGAGGCAGTCACTACCTGGCCCATTTTTATCTGTGTCTCTAGTGACCTGTGTCCTTTGCTTGCCTCGCCCCGGGGAGCCAGAGCTCCATCTTGCTGTAAGGACTTGAGTCAGCCGCCTCCCTTCACGGTCCTCTTCCAGGAGACTCCCAGATGCACACGCGTGTTACCATGCCCTTCCTGCTGGGCTTCAGCTTAGCTTGTAGCCAGGACACTGGGACTGTGTCCCACTGCCAGCTGTCTGGCATGCTGCACTCTGAAATTTCTAACTGGCGATTCAAAGAAATAAAAGTAGGAGCCCGGCAGACAGTTCGGGAGGTGGGAGAACCCCAAAGTCCCTGCCTTGGGCGGCTCTGCACCACTCCCCCTCTGGCCATCTGCACCTGTGGATCTGTTTTTAATTTTGTTTTAAAGATTTATTGATTATTATTATTTAATTGGAAAGGCAAATTCACAGAGAAAGAGATACAGAGAAAAAGATCTTCTATCTGCTGGTTCAATCCCCAAGTGACTACAGTGGCTGGAGCTGAGCCGATCCAAAGCCAGGAGCCAGGAACTTCCTCTGGGTTTTCCAGGTGTGTGCAGGGTCCCAAGGCTTTGGGCCGTCCCTACTGCTTTCCCAGGCCACAAGCAGGGAGCTGGATGGGAAGTGGAACAGTTGGGACACAAACACTGAGCCACAGAGCAGGCACCCCTTGGCTCTGCTCTCCCTCCCTGAACCCCTCTCTCATGCTCTCTGGGCAGCTCCATCTTGGGGGCTGGAGAAGTCTCTACGCTGATGGCTTCCAACAACCCCCCCTTTGCTGTGTGCTTCTGAAGCCTTCTAGGGCTGGAGCTGTGGCATGGTGAGCTAAGCGACCTCCTGCAACACCGTGCAGTTCGGCCTGGCTGCCCTACTTCTGATCCAGGTTCCTGCTAATGCACCTGGGGAAGCGTGGGACACAGTGCACGAGGCCGGGCCTTTGCCATGCGAGAGCTGACTGGACTCCTAGCTCCTGGGCCTGACTCTGCCCTGGCTGTTGTAGCTCTGTGCAGTGAAGCAGTGGACGGAGGCTGTCTTTGTTTCTCATTCTGTCATTCTGCCTTCAATCAAACAGAAAAGGTAAACTTAAAAAAGAAATTACCAGAACTTCTGAGATACTAGCTAGATTCAGAAAAACCATTTATTTATTTTAAAAACAGTGACTTCTTAGGGGCCAGCTTTGGTATGCTAGTTAAGATGCCCTTTGGGCTGGCAGCACCCAGTGTCCTAGCTGGTCCGAGTCCCAGACCCGACCCCCAGGAGGCAGCAGGTGGCTCGGTAGCTGGGCCCTTGGAGACCAGAAGTGCATCCCCAGCCCTGGGCTCCGTCCTGGCCCAACAGCAGCTGCTGCAGGCAAAAGAGGAGTGAACTGGCAGATGGGACCACACTCTGTCCATCTGTCTTTCAAAACCAACACATGTAAAAACACAAAAAGCGATTTTATAATATTTCTAAGTGAAACACAGTATTTTAAACAGAGCATATGAAATTACAAAAAGTAATGCCAGAAAGACAATCTCCTACTGTCAGAAAGAATGATTCTATTGGGCTCGGCGTAGTTGTCTAAGCAGCTAAAGTCCTCGCCTTGAACGCACCAGGATCCCATATGGGTGCCGGTTCTAATCCCGGTTGTCCCGCTTCCCATCCAACTCCCTGCTTGTGGCCTGGGAAAGCAGTCGAGGATGGCCCAAGACCTTGGGCCCCTGCACCCGCATGGGAGACCTGGAAGAGGCTCCGGGCTTCTGCTTTGGATCAGCTCAGCTCCAGCCGTTGCGGTCACTTGGGGAGTGAACCATCGGACAGAAGATCTTCCTGTCTCTCCTCTTCTCTGTATATCTGACTTTCCAATAAAAAGAAATAAATCTTTTTTTTTTTTTTTTAAAAAGGAATGATTCTATTGCTGTTTGGCTAAGAGTTAAAATACTTCACGGAGAAAATTTTACTCTATATATGCAATTGTAATTGCATAAAAACAGCTGATTCTCTTTCAATTTTACAGGAAGAGGAACTGAAGTTAAAGAAACCATTGACACTCGACAAACATGCACACAGGCACAAACTTGACCTACATGCACAGAGACACACACACACAGACACACACACAAAACAGACACATTCACATACACACACACGACACGTCACACAGACACACACACCAGACACATTCACACACACACACCACACACATGTTCACACACACATACCACAGACACGTTCACACACACACACACACACACACACACTCAAGCCACAGACGTTCTATTCCTTTAAAGGAGAAACAATTACAGGGTGGCGTCGTGGAACAGCCACTTAGGCTGCAGCCTCACTGCTGGCCTCCTTACGGGTGCCAGTTCAGTGCCACTTCCAGTCCCAGCTACTCTGCTTCCAATCCAGCTCCCTGTTACTGTGTCTGGGAAACCAACAGAACGTGGCTCAAGTGTTCCAGCCCCTGCAACCGCACTGGAGACCCGGATGAAGCCCCTGTGCTTGTCTGGCCCAGCCATGCAGGCAAGGATGGAGGACCAGCCTCTGTCACCCCCCATTCTCTCTGTCACTCTGCTAACGACGTATAGCCCCCCCAGGGCCTGAAGTCCTTCCTTCCTCTGGTACTGCTGCCACGATGGGGGCAGCGGGGCAGGATCTGGGGACTCTCTGGCATGGAAGATGAGAAAATTGGTCCGTTTCTTTTTTCTTCCCATTTCCCTTCCTATCAGCCCTAGGAAATTATTTCTAAGAAGAAAACTTGGTTTCATGGTGGTTGATCAGCCAGTGTTTACAGCATATGAAGCCTTGCAACTTAACTACTGTCTGGATTTGCAACACTGAGAATCCAAGCAGCAAAGCAAATGAGATCATTGCAGCTGTGACACCGGCATTAATTAACCCGCGTTGTCCACCAGCTCCATCTTCAAGCTGACATCTGAGAAGACAGGACACCGCCCTCAGCTCTCCGGACTTTCCCCGACTCCCACTTCTGCCTCAGCAATACGACGTGCTTAGTACGAGCGGAAAATTAAGATTTTGTTACACACGCTTGGGGTGAGCCAAGGAGCTCCACGGAGCCTGAACTCTTGTCAACACTGCTAAACTGCGGCTGCGCCGAGACAGGATGACCCTGCTGATCACCAGGTAACCGGGTGACGGTCACTTTCCAGCGCGCTGACGCTCAGCTGTGAAGCAGGCAGGGGACTGGGATCTGCAAACGTGGATATTCTTTCATTCCCACAGCAAGGAAGTGGCAAATGGTTCCCATACTGATGGGTGCACGGCCACTCACACGTCCCCAGCACAGCCCGTGCAGGAGGTGGCACAGGGTCCTGGCTGTCCTAACCCATTCCTGGCTCTCCTACTTAGCGGGATAGGGCATTTCAACAGAACATTGCTCATTCATCCAACAAAGACTCAATAATTCTACAAAGACTGTATTAATGCCATCCTCGCACCCAGGGCCCCACAGCAGACACAGCCCCACATCCACTTGGCTGTACCGCGGAAACAGCCACCTGCTGTTTGATAGATTACGCTTAGCTCCAAACACTCCCACTCCTGTGGACTGGCAGTTCTGCTGGTCTCACTGGGAACTCCAGCTGCAGGTCTTTGTGTCTACTGGTGTCTACTTGGCCTCTGGAGGGTTACATGGTCCAGCTTCCTTAGGGAGCAGAATCCCAAGGGAGCCCACCAGGGACTCCACTGCCTAGTTAAAGAAGTTGGATGACATCACCTGTGCAACATCTGATTGGTCACATCACCAGCCCACCTGGAGTCATGAAAGAGCCACCAGAACTTTTTGTCTGCTTCCCGTTTCTATCAAGAAACCGAAGCTTGAGTGTAAGCAAACAAGATCTGCGGGTCTGTCATGCGTTTCAGAGTGTTTATTTACTACCTTTAGGAAAATGAAAATTTCTGTTTAAACAAAGATTTTCTTCTCATCATCTATTCATGGCTCACATTGCAAAAGTCATTTTTTTTTGGCATGAATCACAGCGAGAAATGCAGCGAGACAGGGGTCAAGGAGAGAAGGACGGGGTGGCCGTGGAGGTGGGAGAGGCGCAGGACTGGATCTGCAGCTGCTGCTTTGGCAGAGCCCCTGGGAGGGCTGGGGGAAGGCAGCAGAGCAGGCAGGCCCGTGCAGGCTGTGCCGCCGCCGTGCCCCACACATCTCCCCGGGTCACAGCAGCTGAGCTCTGGGGAAGCAGCTCTCACCTGCCAGGCTCCAGCGGCCCCATGCACACAGGGACCGTCACAGTGAGCCGGGTGTGGGTGGTGGGGTAAAACCCCAGCTTCCCCGCCTGCAAGCCGAGCAATCCTGAGTAAGTCACCCCACTTCTCAGGGTCATGGTCTCCCCTGTAAACCATGTGGACCACGGTCGATGGGGCTCACATGGCTGGAAGAGGGGGAGTGAAGATGTTCAGTGGGCACAGTAGGTAACCAGGTAAGCCAAGTCCCCCTCCTTCCCTACACCTGCATTAGACACAGCCACCTACATGCAACCGTCCCCGGCCAAGGATACTCCAAAGGCACTTGTCCCCTTTTGCTTCCTGCCAGGTAAGAAAGCAGCCCCTAAGTGACACTGAGGGGGCCCTGGCAGTCCCCGTCTGGCCACGACCTGCTAGTTTTTTCTGCTTAGCAGTGAGCTATGTGATATGAACAAGCTACAACGACACAACTCAAGACACACATTCTGCAGGTGCCACAGTAGCTGGGCACGAGGCAGCCACAATGGCGCCTTCTGTTCTTTTTGGAGTCACCATCACCCCCATGTCGCCACTGGCTTTGGAGTCACCATCACCCCCATGTCGCCACTGGCTTTGGAGTCACCATCACCCCCATGTCGCCACTGGCTTTCCCATGCAGGACATCCCTGCCTGATGAGTTAATGGCTGCTCAGAGGTCCACCTTGCTACACGCCGGGCACTTTCCAGGCAACCTGAGACCCCGGGGCCTCATCCTCCCCACAGCCTGATGTCACCCCCCACGTGAATGGAGGATCCCAGAGGTTGCATGGCTGACCTGGGGCTGTGAGGTAGAGGGGGAGGTGGGAGGCTCTGCCCCATGATCTGAACAAGTCCCCTGGCTTCTGGCCAGGGCCCTGGAAGACATGCAGCTCCACTGCAGTGCCCTGGGCATTTACCGCAGCAGCGCAGGCCAGCGCGCATGCACCACCCTGCAGGATCCTCCCAGCTCGGCACTTCTATTGTCCCGTCCCAGTGTGGGCACATGTGGCTCCACAGGGGGCCTGGGGCTGGAATACTCACATCAGCTCACAGCCCATCGGCCCAGCCAAGTGATGCCCTGCCCACTGTGGTCCAGGTCCTGGTACGGATGGGGTGGGTTGCAGGTGCCCATCACCATGCTGCCTACCTGGCGTTCTGCTGATGTCCATGAGCAGGCCACACCTTAAAAACATCAC
Organism: Ochotona princeps; assembly: GCF_030435755.1. Classification (NCBI taxonomy): domain Eukaryota; kingdom Metazoa; phylum Chordata; class Mammalia; order Lagomorpha; family Ochotonidae; genus Ochotona; species Ochotona princeps. Next base: position 2,769,113 of record NC_080847.1, read on the forward strand.
CATCTTTCCAGGTACTGCAGCTTCCTGGTGATGCTCCCAGCAGCTCCATTCCCCAGGGAAACAGCGGGAAAGGGAGGCTCAAGCTAGCCTGCCTGCTGGGGAATTTACGGCAAACAGTGATTATCGAAGTCATGCTAAATGTATTGCTCATGACAAATGGCATTCTTTCATGAGAGAGACAGCTGATCTCATTGCTGGCTCACTCTCCAAATGCCCACAGCAGCCAGAAGCGCACCGGGCTGAAGCCAGAAGGCCAGTCCCCATCTCCAATAATGGGCGGCAGGAGCTCAGACGCCCGGGCCATCACCTGCTGGCCCCAGGGTGTGCTCTGGACACAACCCAAGCACTCCAACGTGGGCTTCCAGCACCCCAAGCTGTGTCTAAACCATGATGCCAGCCCTCCCCTGCCCCCTGCCCCTGGTCTATGGCCATTCATACAGCAGGGGAACCAGAACCCCACAGCTAAGGGCTCATCTCCCAGCTCTGATATCGGCTTCCAGCTGACATGCACCCTGGGAAACAGTGCTGCTGGCTCAGGAACCGGGCTCCTGCTGCGCACACTGACCCCTGACCTAAGCTCCCTGCTGGCCGCTGCCAGTGGCTGGGAGTGAACCAGAAGATGGGCGCTCTCCCTGTCAGCCTCAAATACAATTTTTGAACAGCAGAGAAACATCTGAAGTAAAAATGTGAGGGCTTGCCCTGCAGACTCCTCCCTGCTCCGCTGTTGGCTGCCCTGTGATATCATTTCTCAGTGGACACCAGCACACCTCCTTCCCATTAGAAAGACTGGACCAAGTAGGTGGGTGCTGGTCAGGGACCAACTGACTGCAACTAACTTCAGTTGGCCAACCCCCAAGCCCCTCGGCCTCCTTGCTGCCCAGGCACATTCCCCCAGAATCCAGGAGGAAGGCAAACCATCCTAGCCATTCTGCAAGTTTCCATCCTGTGGGCATGTTAGGATTCCTCCTCTCAGGCTACTGTCACCTTCCTGAATCTTGGAGTCCCACAGACATAGAAGCTTCTGGAAACACATGTGGCTTCGTGTTTGAGAGGTGGCTGTGCCATGCCCTTGCAGCCTCCTGTGACATAGGCTGAAGCCCCCTTCCTGTTCATGCTGTCCCGGCCTTCTCCTCCATGACAGGACCCAGCATCCTCTTTTCCCACTGACCAGGGAAGATGGTGCCGGGCGGGGGGGGCACAGACAAAAGGCGTGGTGCATCTCACAGAGCAGTGCCACCTGCCCTGCCTGGGGCCTGCTCTTCCACACCCTTGGCTAAGAGCTAGGAGGAGGTGGGAGTCAGGAGGGCCCCAGGTAGAGAAGGGCTGCCCACCACAGCTGGGGTGCAGACCCAGCAGCACACCTGCTGGGTTCTGCCACCTGCTGATGGCGTGGTGTCCTCAGTATCCTCAAGCAGGTGGCAGTGAGTGTGCCCTCAAAGCCCCTGCCTGGGCACAGCTGTGGGGCACGAGGGCCTATGCCATGGGCTGGGGGCTCACGGCTGGGGGTTTCATTCATAGCCCTGAAACCTGGATGCCCAAGAGCCTCCTCCTGCTTCGGGTGGCCTTGGGCTGGGCTCACGCTGCACTGTCCCTGCCCTCTCCTGCCTCCCCCGGCCCATGACCTAGGCCCCAAGTCCTCTCTCAGGACACCAGCTACCTGGCCTGGGGGTCACGCTAAATCAGCAATGCCTCATCTTAAGAACATCAGTGTGTCCACGTTCACAGGCTGGGTGGGGAGGACTTCAGCCTGTCTCCACGGACACCCAATGGTCCCCAGGAACATATCCTCCCCACAGCCCGTTGGCGCCACCAGCCCCACACCTGCCTGCATCTACATTTCTCTGCCAGAGGGCTTTGCACCCATTCCTACTACAGGAATCTGCACAGCCACCTGTCCCAGGGACTCTGCAGCACGCCCACCCACCTCCACCCAGCAGGCTTCTGCTGACTCCTGGGTGGGACACCCCATCTTCCCACCCCTTGGGTGACTGAATGCCAGGCGGGCTCTAAGCTCACCCTGGGATCCTGCAGGTACCACTGGGGCAGCGGCCTCATGGCGCCCTCTACTGGCCGCTTTCCGCTGCTCTCTCGGTTCCCCACCAAGCATTCCCTGCTCTGCCAAAAGCTGGAATCCACAGTCTTGGTTTATGGGGAACCCCCCAAACTGACAGCAACAGGTGCCCAGCACTCCTCCCCCATGCTAGGAAGGGAGGAGGGGGCTCAGCCACGCAGGTGTCCACGAGCAAGTGCCTTCTTGTGCCTCCACAGGAGCTCAACCCCACCTTTGGCTGAGAAACACAGAGAGGCGGGGAGCTTGTGCGTGGGAACATGAGGTTCCGGAGCTGCTAATAAGCAGCGTGGCTGGGGGCAGGCCACTTGGCCTCTCTGTGCCTCCGCTTCCCCGGGAGGGAGGTGACGGGACCACGCGCCCTCCGCAGGGTCTCCCAGCCTCTCCTTGCCCGAGCCTCAACAGCACCTCCATTTACTGACGATAGCATCTTTATTTATTGATGTTCTCCAGGCAGACAAGGGGTCACGACGGGGGCTCGTCCCTCTAGAGGCAGGCTCATGTTTGTTGGATGAGTGTGAGAAAACCTGAGCTGGGGTGGAAAGCTGTGTCATTAAAAAAAAGAAGAGAGATTTTCTTTATCCTGTTTGTAACTGGCATTTGCTCCTATCTGGCAACAAGATAAAGCAGGAAATGACTGACCTTGGGGTTGGAGGATCTGGGCCAATGTCGCCTCCACCCCTTGTTGGCTGTGGGGCCTCAAACGAACAGATGTTTTGGGATGAGTGCCAGGGACCATCCTGGGCACAAGGAACTCGGCAACGAGCAAAACCCAGGAGAGCTTCTTGGTGCTCAGACGGGTGAGGGAGGAAGACGTTAACAAGATGCCAGACAGACGGGTACAGCACAAGTGGGGCTCCTTCACGGCAGTCCTGCCCAGATGCGCCCGGGGGCAGCAGAGTGTGAGCCGAGGTGTGACCCTGCACAGGTGCCAGGGACGGCCTCTGCGACAAACGGCACGTCCACCTGGCACAGTCCAGACACAGACCTCCGAACATTCTGTGCTCTTCTGCTTAGAGACAAAGGTGTCTGCATGGGTGCCCACCCACAGGCCACCTGGGTGTCAGCAGAAACATGGCCTGGGGAGAGTGGGCTCGGGAAAGCTGCCCGGGCTCCGAGGCTCCACCTCCCGGGTGGGGTGGGTCAGGGAGTCCACCGACCCTGGAAAAGGGCTCAGCCTGGGCTCTGCGGCTCCCCTCCCGGGCGGGGTGGGTCAAGGAGTCCACCGACCCTGGAAAAGGGCTCACATCATGTCACTGCTTTATTTGCACACCTCCCTGGTGACAACTGGGTGTTCATCTCGGGGCTTGCATTGCTGTAGCTCTGCACACACCTGTGCATTTTGCAGGCTCAGGGATGCCCCCAGCGACCTGGCAGCCTTGGCTGCACAGTGCTGCCCCTGCTGGCCGCGGCCGGAGGGTGGCACGCCAGGCAAAGCGGGTTACCTCCTCCTCCCTCTTACACCCTAAGCACCACTGGCTCCTGGTTTTGAGGCTTACCTGCTACCATTTGAGCAGGAGCGAGTCAGGAGGCTGGAGCAGTGAGACGGCCCTAGCGGCACCTTGGTAATGGGCTGGCTTCGAGGCTGTGGGACCCCACACTGGGCTTCCATCTCTGCCTGTGTTAACTTGGAATTCTGAAGTTTTTGAGCAAAGGATCCTGAATTTTCATGTTTCCCTGGCCCACAAATTGTGGCCAGTGCTGATGTGAAGGTCAAGACAGACCTGCTGAACCCTAAATACAGGGACCTCCTCCCTGGGCACTCCCCCAAACACACCCCTGTATCCTCCCACCCACCTGTGATAGGCTCCCTGCACCTGTGGCTAAAGCTTGCTGCTGCCTGGGGCAGGAACTCCCAACTCTGCTGGACATACCTGGAGGAGGAGGACCTTGAAAAAACAGCCAAGCTCTGGGCAGTGTGCCAGGAGCAACTGCTGGCACACTGCAAATTCCTCAGGGTACACAGCAGCCGGGGGAGGGGGCCCAGTTGGCATAGGGCTCAGCGCCACCCCCAGCAGTCAGTGTGTGCTTCGTAAAGGTTTTCCAACTTTGACAGCCATGGAGCGAATGGGGCTCCAGCCAACAGTGAAACCAAGGCGTGACCAGGACAAACCTTGTCTTCAGGCTGTCTGTTCAGGCTGGAGCTATCTGGCCACGGAGGAACCCCCTGGGTCGTCCAAGAGGGGACTCAGCGCTGGGAAGTTGGGGTGAGCTCCAAGTTCACCCCTTGCCTGGAAACATACCCAACCTGTGTCACTGAGGCCTCCCCTCCCGCCCGAGGGCCTGGGTCCCTGCTGGCTTATTGCTGCTTCCGGGTGCTGTGAACCTGGAGGCAGCAGGTGACCCCGGGGGAGCTGCGGGCTCCAGCCCAGCCCTGGCTATGGCGGGCAGTGAGGGCGGGAACACATCAGCAGAGATCTCTCTCTCTTTTCCTTCTCACTGGAGACTGGGCAGGACAGAAAACAGAGGGGTCAGAAGGTCGTCTGAGTGGCACACGCATGCCATCTGCCCACGGGAGGTCACCTCACAAGTGGTTCCCACTCTGCCATATGAGTACGTTGGAGATTTTCATAACATACTGGGGCAAAATGAGCTAAATTCAAATGTATTATTTCTCCTTCTTTTGCAATTTCCGCTTTCCTGTAGCTTCCCTGTGATTACTAAAGACGCCGGCGCCAGAGCAATTACTTTCTGCTAATGAGTTGTCAGGAGCCTCCAGTCAAGTTTAGATTTCATTTAATTCCCAACTTACTTGCTTATGGAAAAAAAAAAATCTTAATTCCTTTGAACCAAATCCACCTCTGATATCATCCCAGGTAGGACTCCTTTCAAAGGCCTGGCTCCCAAATGCTGCCTGGAGGTGGTCCAAGCGGAGGCAGGCAGGGAAGGGGTCCTGGGAGAAGCCGCAGAGCCTGGGCCGAGGAGGAGTGGCCCGAGGGGCCTGTGCCCCTGGCTGAGGGTGGGCACCGTGGGGCCAGGGTGCGGTGCAGAGCGATACCGGCGGCCCTGGTCAATGCCAGATCAGGGCGTGGGTCTGAGGCAAAGCAGATGGCACAGGGAAGGCGTCCTTGCTCTGCTGGACCGGCACACGGAAAGCCCCGGTCGAGGGCCACAGGGTGTCCTGCTGCCACATGGGGGTGGCCCAAGGAGGTGTTACAGACCCCTCCCAGAACAGGGGTGGATGCCGTACCTCCCACGCGGGAAAGGGACAGTCACAGGACCGCTGGTGCAGGAGACAGACGAGAGGGGACACGCTTGCCGTGTAAGGACATAACGCTGTGCCTACAAACCCTCTGAAACTCTTGTAGAAAGTAATTTCACAGACATCATTCCATTATTAGTAAAACCTTGTTATTTTCGCCAGTTAAATTACATTTAAACACACTTATGTATTACAGAATTATCAGCCCAGAGCTTAACCTGCTGTGAGAACAGAAATATGTGTGTCCAGATGAAACGGATGCACTGTCATGCAAATCAAGATAAATGAACTAAAAAATGACTAGTTTTGAATCAACAATCTCCTGACTGAACAACACATCCTACTGCTAAAGCAGTTGTCACGTACCTGGAAACCTTTTTAATTAACGTAAACACACGGCAAGCTCGGCATGACTGCACAGCCTGTCGTGGCTGCGAGCTGGTAAGATTTCTTACGGAAGTACATCCTAGGAAGAGGGGACGGGCAGCAGCACGGTGCAGCTACCCAGGCCCGCACCCGCAGAGCCAGCATCCCATCTGGCCATCGTGTCCCGGCTGCTCCACTTCCGATGCGGCTCTCTGCTTCTGGCCTGGGAAAGCAGCAGAGGCTGGCTCAAGGCATTGCTTTCCCGCACCCATGTGGGAAACCTGGAAGAAGCTGCTGGCTTTGGATTGGATCAGCTCTGGCCATTGTGGCCATTTGGGGAATGAACCAGTGAACAGAATATTCTCTTCTCTCTGTTACTTTGCCTTTCAAATAAAAATACAATAAGCCTTGGGCCCGGCGGCGTGGCCTAGCGGCTAAAGTCCTCGCCTTGAAAGCCCCGGGATCCCATATGGGCGCCGGTTCTAATCCCGGCAGCTCCACTTCCCATCCAGCTCCCTGCTTGTGGCCTGGGAAAGCAGTTGAGGACGGCCCAAAGCTTTGGGACACTGCACCCGCGTGGGAGACCAGGAAGAGGTTCCAGGTTCCCGGCTTCGGATTGGCGCGCATCGGTCCGTTGCGGCTCACTTGGGGAGTGAAACATCGGATGGAAGATCTTCCTCTCTGTCTCTCCTCCTCTATGTATATCTGCCTGTAATAAAATGAATAAATCTTTAAAAAAAAAAATACAATAAGCCTTAATAAAAAAGGTGAATGGACTTGGCAGTGGTTGCAGCCTGGGCACAGTGGGGGGTCCCTTCGCCCATCCGGCTGGAGTGGGCGGCTTGGTGCAGGGGCAACTGGGCTGCCTTAGGGCTGGCGCAGGCTGAGTGACCCACCGCTGACACCGTCGACCACATGCACCATTTTCTTGTGTGGGACATGGTGCATATCAGACACCTGGAGCTACATAACAATACTAGGCTGGGCTTTCATTAAACATGAAGATCTCAGCCGCCCTCGGCCCCTCCCTCCTACCACTGAATCAGGATCTGAAACTGGGACTGGGGTCTGGATATTCACCAGCGCCCCAGGGTGTCTTCATCCCGATGCTTACTCCCAGGGGTGCAGGCAAGCCCAGCTGGCCCCCATGGCTCTGCCTCTGGCCTGGGTGGACATGACAAGTCCATGCTGCGATGCCCCATTCTGGGGGGCTGGGATTCTGGGGCCTGGGACTCTGTTTTCTAGCAAGTTCCCAGCTGCTGCTCAGGGTGCCAACTCACTGCTATAGCGTGATGACTCCTATGTCTAAGACACTCTCCTCATGTGAATTCTGTTGGAATTGGAGGCAGAACTCACAGCTGGTCTCACTCCATGACTCATAGAACAAGCACTGGGGAAGGCATACTGACAGTGGTCAGGATGGGAACGATTCTGGTGAGTCCAGCCTGCGCTCTCTGGGCAGGTGACAAAGGCCAGAGGCCAACAGAGGCTGCCAAGCACACATGTGTGTAACATATTAAACACAGCTCCAAAGCAGGTACACCCCACCCCAGCTCAGCGACGGGTACTCAGAAGCCGTCTCCCCCAGCTTACTCCTTAGCGTTGGTAGCAAGCAGGACTGAGCAGTCACCTGCTACTTGACACATCCCTACCAGGTCCTACCCACGACTACCCTGGACTCCAGAGGAGCGGGAGTAAACCTGCAGAGTCCGGCAGAGCTCAGGGTGTGGACAGCATCTGCGGCCAGTGACCCTGGACACTGTGGCCAGATGGGCCTGCAGCGGCTGCTGTCCATGGTGGGTCAGAAGGCACCAGAGTGGCCCTGGCAGAGCCCCAGTGACACCTCCATGGCACACTGTCACCCTGAGCCTGCAGGGGCTGCTGTCCATGGTGGGGGACTCAGCATTGGGTCAGAGCACGGGACAGTGGCCCTGGCAGAGCTCCAGCGACACCTCCATGGCACACTGTCACCCTGGTGGAAGCTGGAGCTGGACCAGCCACAGGGACAGGATGCACAGACCGGGGCTGACCTGTGGTGACCGACCATGAACGGTCGGGTCCTGCTCATCACCAGCGTGGTGGGGATGCTTGGCTTCCAAAAGACTCTTTAGTACTGATGCAGTGAACATGGGTCCTAATTGCTCTGTGTCCATGCGGGGGCGTCAGGGTCCTTCAGGGTGCTGTGTTCCCAGCACACTGCAAGGCCTTCGCTCCACCAAGAAGTCCACCTAGCACCTTGCTCTGAGTTTAGAGCAGAGGAAGTAAGGTGAGCCTGTGTGTTTGGGAGGATTTCTCGTTAAAAGATACACCCATTTTATTTTCACTTCCAGAACCGACCCCGCCCACGGTTGTCCACTGCCTGTCAGAATGACCGGGTTTCCTCCTGCATAACAGCCCTTCACATCTAAGTTTCTTTTCAGAAACACCACTGGGTTCTGACAGCAACTTCTCAAACTCTCCAGAGCGGAGAAAGTGCTCAAATCAGCACAGTGGGTTGGGGATGGATTTTTTAAAAGGACTTTATTTACTTCAAAGTCACTTCCAGAGAGAGAACAGATTTCCATCTACTGGTTCCTACAGACACTGAGTCAAGTACTGGCTGTTCCACTTTGTATCCAGCTCCCAGTTCACGGGCCTGGAAGGCAGCAGGAGATGGCCTAAGTGTTGGGGTGCCTGCCAACCATGGGGGGGACCCCTTGTGGCATTTGGGGAGTGAAGCAGTAGATCTGCCCCTCTCCTACCTTCAACGTGTTAAACAGATGCATCTGAGCGATGCCCCCCTTAGCAGGCTGGAACCCAGCTGGCTTCCACTGGCAGGCATCCCAGGAGGCATAAGGCAACCAGTGACTGGTCCCCTACCACCCCCAGGGGAGACCCGAACTAGGCTCCCAGCTCTGGCATGGCACCTCCGCTGCTGTGGGAACTGGAAACTGAAGCACCCCAAACATCTCCCCAGCTCCCTCCCTCTGCCTCTTTATAAACAAACAAAAAATATTTAAGAGGGGGCAGCCTGAAGCTCTATGGTTGACATGCCCTTGTCCATCAGGGCCTTCTAACAGAGGTGATGCAGTCAGGTTGTTGAAGCAAGAACGCCCCACGACCACAGCCAGACAACAGGTGCCCACGCTCAGCCACCCAGCACCTAAGCATCAGCCAGGGGTTGGTCAGCGCGTGGCCGCTTCCCTCACGGCGCGTCAATTGCGCCACTGGACCAGCAGCACCAAGCTGCGGATCACAGCTCCCGCCCCGCACTGCGCAAGACCTCAGACCTGCCGCAGCACACAGCCACTGGACGGGGCGGGGGTCCGAGACACCTGAACCCCACGTGCTGGCCTTGCCGCCCACCAACGGGCCCTGCTCTTGCTTTGCCAGTGCCATCCTGACTCTCCCCGGATCCGGGGCCCCGGGGTGCAGCCACAGCAGGGCAAGCCAAGATGGGCCAATTTCTCTGCATCGTGGACGCTGCCATGTGGACTGCCCCGTATTTAAGCAGTATCCCTTGTCCCAAGCCCGGGCGGCCAGGGACACCCCCGGGCCCCTAGGACTGGCAAGAACCTGATCACCTCATGGCCAGGCCATGCGGCCCTGTCTCCCACGCTGTCAGCGCGGGCACTGAGGCGTGTCCATCCGAGGGCAGCTGTAGTGTCCCTGCTGGGAAGGGACAGAAGGCTCTGCTCTCCTGCAGCACACCCCGAGGACGGCCAGCCACGGGCTGCCTCCGCCCGTGACCCCACACCCTCCACACCCCAGGCACGGGTCCTCAACCCAGGGGTCTCTGACTGCCCGTGCTGCTGTGTCATGGCTGTCGACAATGAACAGAAAGCCAGCAGACTCACCGTCTGACGAGGTGAGGTCAGCCTGCCGTGGCCAGCGCGCCAGGGAGGGTAGCAGGGCAGGGACCTGGACACAGTGCCCCACTTCCGCCTTCCTCAGGAAGTCCCGCCCACTCGAGCAGCCCACGGGATCCCACTGCTGCTTAAAGGGCCCACCCTGGGACGGACGTTCAGTGCAGCAGTCAAGTAGCAACCGGGACATGGCAGCCCATATCGGCCAGCTTGTACTTGAGGCCAGCTTCCCGCTAATGCCCACCTGGGAGGCAGCCCCATTCCTCGGGGTCCGTGACAGCCACGTGGGAGACCCAGACGGAGTTCCAGGCTCTGGGCTTGCCCCACTGCTCCCTGCCCCCTCCCCTGCCTTTCAGGTAGGAAGGAAAGCCGTACTCAAGAATACGCTCACAGTGCTGTGGCTGGAGTTGGAGAGGTGCCTCTGTGTGACGCGTGTAAGGTTCCAGCCGCGGCCTCTTGAACATGTTTGCAAGGAATGAGGATGAGGGACGCCGGAGCGGCTGCCCAGAGTGTGCAGGAGGCTTGGTGGCTGGACGAGACACTGAGTATCCCTTGACACGTCGCTTCATCTGCATTGGGGTGAAGAGGCCCAGTCCCACTCCCGAGGCCTTGCCCAAGCACCTGCCTCCCAGGGGCCGCTGGCTGCTCTGTGGCGTTGCCCTTAGGCCTGTGCTTCCCCCCAATATGTGGACAAGGCGCACACACGTGTGTACTCCTGTCAGACTACCCTGTGAGTCTGCAGCCTCCTGCCACCGCGTGCGACATGAACTTGAAACTGGTATCAAGGTCTGATGCCTTCTGCCTCTTGCCCCCACCTCTGTGCTCCCATGGAAACTGACAGGTACACCTATTGGGGAGCTGCCCACAAGTCTGTTAGGTAACAGGCTGGCCCTGAGCCACTTTTGTCCATAAACCCACATAAACAACTAAGGTGCGTGTGTGCGTGTGTGTGCTGGGGGAGCTGGTGGCTGGCTCTGGCCGTCTGCACGGGTGTGTACACGTGACTGCATGCAGGTCTCCCTGTGTCTGCAGGATTTCAAAAATAATGATTTCATTGGAAAGGCAGAGAGCAAGAGAGATACAAAGCGACAGGGAGGACACCAGGCACCAATGTGTGGGCGACAGCTGGCAAGGACGCTGGCTGTGCCAGCCCCACTGGGTTGGGCGGGGCCGGCAGGAAGGCAGCTGCTCACTGGTTCCCAGGGAACGGCCATGTTCCCCGCCCCGCCAGCGGCTTAGATCCTGAATAAGAAATTCATGTCAGACATGTTCATCACTTAGCATCAGGTCATGTTTGACTGAAAATGCAAAAATCAGCCTTTTTAAAGTGAATTTCCAGATCCTGCAAGGTAGCAGGCTGGCCATGCAGAGGGGGCTCCCGCAAGGGAGGGGCTGCAGCCACACAGCTGTGGTGGGCTCCTGGGGCTCTCTGCCAGCCGAGAAGGGCTCCACCTTCAAGTCCCCCACCTCCGCAGCTGGGCACAGGCAGCTGCAGTGGCGCGGTGGCCATGTGCCCAGCCGGAGCACAACTCCCGCTTCAGCAGGTGCCGGGGTCTGTCCCCAGGAACTGGTGCCAGGTAACTTTCAGGGTGGAACACGACAAGCTCCTCCATTTTTTAGCTAATTAAAAATGTTAGCTATGAAATACAAAAGCAGTTCCTTGAATAGAGCCTTCAGCTCACAGTGTGTCAAAAAGTTCAATTTCTAAGTGGATGGTCTGTTGGATGTGATGTTGCCATAGCAACACGGCCCTGAGCCAGGAGGCAGCTGTGAGTCTGGTAAATCAACTAGAGTTCTCTGAGCCGCTGCAGGCCGCTTCTGGGGAGGGTCAGCCAGTGCCACTTCCCTGGCGACCAAGACCAAGCAGACAAAACTGAGGAGAAAATGAGACAGCAAGGGTGTGAACGCCCATGGTCTCCAAGGAGAGTAGGATTCACTTCAGGCCAAATTAGGAGGCAATGGGGGTCCCCACATGGAGCACCCCCCTCCATGGGCTGGGCACAGAGGATGCAGGGTAGGTGGCAGGATACCACCCTGCACCTCCCTGCAACAGTATAGAGCACTCGAAGGCTTGGACTTACTGGGAGGGTTGCGGTGGGCACGTGGTCCCCTGGGTGACTGGCTGGGAGGGCTGCGGTGGGCGCGTGGTCCCCTGGGTGACTTACTGAGAGGTAGGGTTGTCATTTGCAGGTACCCTCTGAGGTGGCACAGCCTGTGTCCCAAGACAGGCTGGCTGCAGGTTGGAGAAGCAGCTGGGGGAAGCAGCTTCCCTTGGTTGGAGGGGTTTAACTGGCTTTGCCCCGTTAATGAGGCACTAGGTTGAAGACCCCTTGGGCAAGCAATACAGAAACCGGCAGGTGCGAAAGCCCATCCAGAGCCTTGACGCTGCTGCTGACTGGCGCTGGGAGCTTGATGGGTTGGCTCTGGCAGGGGGCGTTTCCCACGTGACCACAAGCACTCCTTTCCCGACATTCCACCAGGTACAAGTGCCAAGGGAGGCCCAGCTGGGCACACTGCTCACCGGATTCAGCAGTGCAGCCTGCGCCAGCGCCCTCCCCCCACCCAGGCTGTGGGCATCTCAACCTGAATACCACACATTTCCAAAATGGTGGAAGCCAGGAGCCACATGGCAGGCACCCAAACACTTGGCTGTCACCTGCCCCTGCAGGACACACAGCAGAACTGGGGACCCACGCCGCCCTCCCCCAAAAACATTTCACACGCAGGCCATGTTGGTCGCAGGACTTCCGGCACCTTTATTCACAGCAGACCTTCTGGGTCAGAGCAGCCTGCCTTGGAGGCCTGTCACGAAGGAAGCCAAGTGTCCCTGAGCCCTGGCCATGCACCTTGCTGGCATCTCACGGGGTCTGGCCACAGCCCACAGGAGTGGGACACACGGAGGCCAAGCCCCACAGCACCGCCTTGCGGCCAGCTCGCAGCACCTCAGCAGCAGGGCTGCCTCTGAGCTCCCAGGATGACTCTAATAGTAGGGCAGATTCTTTTTCCCATATTACTACACATTTACAGTGTGAACAGTGATGGCTGGTGATCCAGAAACCCGAAGGCCAAATCACCGGGCTCTCGCCGCCGGCTCCCCACAGGCTGCCAGGGCCTCTGTCCCGCAAGGCCCAGAGTGGCCACACTGAACGCTGGGTCTTCCGTTCCCGATGGACACTGCTCTGCAAAGACCTGCCTGACAGCTCAGATGGAGTCTCCCCAGGAAAGGGCCGTTCCCCGACCCAGCAGCAGGCACGGTCTGGCCCTGCTCTCTCCTTCTTACTCTGAGCTCAAAGAGAAGGTGGAGAGGCCGAAGTGGAAAATCCTGCCAGATTTTTCTGTGGTAACAACATCGCACACAAACGGAATTCCATGCAAAATCCTAACACACGCGCACCTTCCCATATCAGCCTGTGTTCTGGCATTTTCTGTGTGTTACAAGTCCTCACACCGGGACGGGACGCAGCAGTGTGACGTCAGCACCTCCTCTCCAGGACTGACACCAGTTCTGACTTTTGGCAACAGGGCAGCAGGGGCTGTTTCTGAAGGTTTTTAAAACGCTTCTAGTCCTTTGAACAGTTTCACCAACACCCAGCGGGCTACTGTCCGTTATTTTGTGGTGGGACTTAATCCTAAAGTCTACAAACTTCACGGCAGTCTAACTTTAGTGGAAATTACTATGTATCTAACACAAAAACTGCACAGGAACCTTACCAAATAGCAACTACTACAAAAGGGATGGCAGCAAAGAGGTGACCTCACACACACACTAACAATGGACTGTGTTATGCTGGAACCCTGAAGGGTTAGTGTTTAATAACTCAGAGCACAACGATGGAGGGCGAAGACACCATGTTTAAGAGCCCGTAGGGCTGTGGGGAGGGGTCACTCTAACCTAGCTGCCTGGCACGGGGGAACCACACGGAGTCAGCCACGCGGAGCCCGGCGGTCTTGCCCAGGGATCCGGTGCTGTGGACGGCAGTGCAAACGCCCAGCAACCTGCGGAGGAGGGAGAGGCTGTCAGCTGCGGCTCCTGTGCTCAACCCGGCCCGCGTTCTCTGCACACAGTCCGGGTAGCCTCTCTGCGCTCTCCCCGGCCCTCTGCTGGCATTCTGCTCACTCGCCGCCCAGTAACCTGGCAACCTCTGAGAGGCGAGTGTCACCCTCACTGCTGCTACACAAAGCCCCAGGACAACCTGGCAGCTTGCAAACTGTGTCCTGAAGGGACTGGAGAGGACATCACACACACACACCCTCTGCTCCCAGGAGCAAGGATGACAGGGAGACGGTCCTAACAGTGCCACCTAACTCCCACAGGTGCCCGGGCGTCCCGCGGTGCGGGGGGGACCGAGTCAGGCGGCCGGGATTTGTTTTCTTCCCCTCTCCTTTAAGCGTTCCCTCCCTCACCCTCAACTCTTGTGTGTGGCAGGTATCTTGTTCTCGCCTTCCAGCTCCTCCACCCCGGCCTGGGTCATGAGGTCTGCGATGTTCCTCTCCAGGTCGTCGATGCGGCTGCTCATGTCGTCGAGTGGCCGGGTCAAGGAGGACGCCCGGCTCCTGCCCCGGCCCTCCCCGCCTCCCCCGGTGGCCTGGGCAGCTGGCGGGGCAGCGGCCGGACCCCACCGAGCCCGGGGACCCGGGGTGAGGGCCGCGCTGGGCCGGGCTGCAGGGCACCCACCGCCCGCCCCCGGGGCCCAGCGTAAGCGCAAGGATATTCCTCCCGATGATCTGGTCGGACATGGTCTGGAATTTATCTTGCATCTGCTGCAGAAGCGTCTGCACCTAGAAACGCCGCAAGCGTTCTGGGCCTCGGCCTGGGCTCGCTGCCCGCCGGCTCCCCGACGCCGCACCCCCGGGCGCGCCCGCCCCGAGTCCCGCCGAGGCCGGGCCTGAGCTGTCTCTTACCACCGACGTGAGGTCCTGCACCGTCTTGGGGTCCGTCTCGGCCATCTCCCCGGTTCCCAGCTTGGCGGCGATGTCTCAGACCGACACCTACACTTCCGTTCGTCCGCGTAGACGCCCCGAGCCGCTGCTTCTCGCGAGGACACGGAACTTTCGCGGGACCGCGGGGGTTTGTGGGGCTTGTAGTTTTCGTCCCGGATCCTAGCAGCACGGAAACCTCGAGCTTCCGTTCTGACGCGAGGACCCGCAGAGCACTTCCGGGCCACTTCCCCAGAGCTCCGCCCATCTCCACGTCCGGCAGTGGAGGAAGAAACTCAAGCCACGCCGGAAATACGGCAGAGCAGCCCGGAAGTGGCTTGGTGGTCTTGCCTGGGCTATGGTGACAGATGGCCCTGGTTTTGTTTCGTTCTAGAAAACATCCGGTACACACTTGTTGCCCCCAGGTCAAGAAACATGGCCGGGACCCGTAGCCTATCGGCTAAAGTCCTCACCCTGAACGCTCCAGGATCCCTATGGGCGCCGGTTCTAATCCCGGCCGCCCCACTTTCCCATCCAGTTCCCTGCCTGGGACCTGGGAAAGCAGTCAAGGACGGCCCAAGGCCTTGGGACCCTGCACCCGCGTGGGAGACCCGGAAGAGGTTCCTCTCTTCAGATCAGCCCAGCTCCGGCCGTTGCAGCCGTTGCAGCCACTTGGGGAGTGAATCAGCAGACGGAAAATCTTCCTCTCTGTCTCTCCTCCTCTCTGTATTTCTGCCTTTCCAATAAAAATCTTAAAAAAAAAAAAAAGGATAAAGAAACATTCTGCTGGGTGTGAGGAATGGACATCACCGTTTGTGCGGCTGGCTTGAAGCGTGGATGTGCTCCTGCTGCCTGTGGAATCCATTTCCTCAGACTGCTGTAACAAGGATTCCTTAAGGAGTGGGTTCAAACAGCAGAAGTGGAAGCCCGAACATCTGAGCCGCTGGCGTCAGTCGGTGTGGTAGCTTTAGCAGGTGTCTTCCAGCTTCCCTGGCAGCCACGAGCGATGGCCTGGGGTCCCTGGGCCTGCTTACTTGCGGCTGCATCACTTCCATCTGCTTCCGTCCTCACACAGCCTTCTCTCTCCTTGAGTATGTCTCCCCTTCTTGTGAGGACGCCAGTCACTTTGGAAGCAGGCCCCCTGTCATACTCCCATGGACCTTATCTTAAGCCAATGCACCTGCTACCCTGTTTCCATGTAAGGCCACAGCTCACATACTGATGGCTGGGAATTCCACACATCTTTAGTGTGTGTGTGTGGGTGGCATGACTCCACCTGTAAGCGTAACACGAGCTGCAACTGAGTAGCCTTGGGCTGCTCACAGCCAGCCCCCTGGGGTGGGGGCTCTTGCACCACACGCAAGTCTGGGACCCTGAATCCCTAGTCGGGGGGTCTGCTGTGAAGTTTTTTTTTTCTCTTCGCCTTCCCCCCTTTTTTTCCTCTGCAAGAGACTGGAGAAGTAGCGCTCCTCCCACCCCATCTCTGCTCCTGATTTAACGTTTCCTTCCGTGGATGTGAGCGAATCCGATACTCTGAGTGAAGGCTTTATTTGTTTATTCCACTTAAACAGTGTGCCTCCTTTGTGTGGAGACTCTGGACTGTTAACAGGCTGCTTTACATGAAAGCTGCACTCCCTCAGAGGCAAGGCTAATAAACTTAGTACCCCGGGCTGACACGCAGAGCCTTGCTGAATGCTGTTCCATTAACAAAGCGGCTGTATTACATGTAAGGCCCTGCAATTAACCTTCACAGATCGGTTTTGAACAACCTTCATTTTTAACCTTTATTGGAGTTGACGTCTTGTCTCCTGTTGGCATTTTTTTCCTCTTTTTAGATTAATTGCCTGCTCTAACTGTCTTCTCCCCTGGCAGCATGGATTGGCTTTAGGGCGCCTGTGGAAAGGCGTTTCGCCTGGGGCCGGACCTCTGTCCCTGTGCTTTTTCTTGAATCTGTGCTGACCAACATGCGCACGTGCACGTGTTTGCCCACTGAAGGGATGACCCGAGCTGGACCTTCGAGAAATTCTGATTCCTTCTCCTCCTAGGCGCTAACAGGCCCACCTGGGAGTCCCCTTCTTTGCTTCTCTCCAAGAGGTGCAGGTTCCTGCTGGGACTCCCACCCCTGGTGGGTGGAGCTGTGGGAAGCTCAGGACACACTGCCTCCCCCGTTAGGCTCCCGGTCTTTTGGTGGCTGTGTCCTACCCATCCAGCCTGCCACACTCAGGGTTTGGGCCTCGCACTCCTGGAGGGTGACCTCATGGTCTGTCCTTACAGAAAATGGAGCCCATCAGGCCAGGGCCCTGGATTCTGGTCCTGATGCCCACACCTCTCCCAGGCTTTCTGTCTCAGGAACGTGGCTTTCCTTGGGTACAAGGCTGCCACTGGTCCAAAGTGGAGCCCATCTCTTCCATCAACCCCTGGAATTTGCTTCCTCAGCTCCTCTCTTCTTTCCAGTGAATCCTTCTTCTCCCTACAGAAAAGCAGCAGAAAGACAAGAGTAATAGAAAATCAAACCCTGCCCCATGCGAGGTGAACCTTCATGGACGCTTTGTACTCCATACCCAAGGTTCTAGAATGTTCTAGGAGGATGTGGCAATGCCAGAGACGAGGTTCACTTGTTCACCTGCCATTCCCTCAGTTTTGCTTCTTTGTCAACTCTTAGGATGATGCTGGATGGCGTCTGTGAGGCATCTTGGCTATGAGTGTCTGGGACACAGGCTCTCAGCTGGGTGTTCCTGTGTTCTTGAGCTGTTTCTTTCAGCCCTGATCCTCTGGAAGAATCTCTTTCCTAGAACTTTGCTGGAGGCAGGTTGTACCTCAAAGGCAGTCACACTTTCGGGGTTCATCGTGTTTAATTGCTGCTCAAGTGTTTCCCAAGTGACACTGGTTTTTAATGCATGGCAGTCACCTATGGTTTTTTTTTTTTATATGATCACTACAGAATCACCTCGTGGAAGACGACAGCTGTAATGCTAATTTGGGCAGTGTTTCTATGTTGCAGCTGATCAAGGTGTACGAGGTGACACAGGTCTGTGGGGACGTTGTGATGTCCTATGATGAGAGTCTAGAAGATTCTACCTCAAAAGAGGATGGGCAGCCAGAGGTTTGAGGGGACATGCTCCTGTGGAATTCCTAAAGGGGAAGGGTGATGGGGCTGAAGTGGGGCAGCGTTGAGCAGCTCCTTGTGCTGGTTAAGGATGCTTTGGGATTCCTGCAGTACAGAGTGCCTGTTCTTGTCTTGTCACCTGGGCCCTGGTCCCTTTTGAATATCTGTGAAAAAACGTGTTGATGATTTCTGAAAGTGTGTGTCTGACAGCAGGTGATTTTTGTCATCAGGACAATGCTGATCTGGGCAGGACAATGTGGAACTCTTTTGGTGTGGTTTCCATGTTCAACTCTTTCATCATCTAGACACATGCATGATACGTAACATGGCTATATTACTTCCTAAAAGAACTGGTTTAAAGGAAGTAGCAGAAAGTGGAATGTTCAGTGTACACGTATGGTGACTTGATAAGCCACCTCTCCTGGACTTCAGGACTTCAGAGTGAGAATGGCCACTATTTCCCTTGAGCCATTGGCTCCCCGGTATCCCTGCCGAGCAGCTGGGCACTTGGACATGTGGGCCGTAGGGTTGAAAGAGTCACTGAGCGCGGCAACATGCCAACATGCCTTGTCATGGTGGCAAGCATAGCCAGCTCAGGGGATTACTGTTGGTGTTTAGTAGTCACACAAACAGGAGTTGGTGTTTTCCTCTGCTCACTGTCAATTAGAATGGTTTAAAATGGTGCTTTGAAAATCTGGGATGACTTACCCAAATTTCCGACCAATTCCTTAAGAGTCTACATCTTATCTGGTGCCTATCAGGACACTTAACTGGGTTTCTGCTGCTTTGACAAAGTTTGGCTTTGCTATATCGTCCAAGAGACTCGCAGGTCCATCTGTCTGAGATGACACCCTATGGGAGAGAACTGGCAAAGTGGAGGCAGGTGTTATTGAAATCAGATGGTCTTACCATATTCTCATTGGAGTGAATTATCAGAGATAATTCATGCATTGTGTGTAAGATGGGGAAGAAATGTCTTTCTTAGTGAAGGAACTACGGTGGTTGCTGTATGAATAGAAATGAGCATGGAAAACATGCCTGTTCAGCTGGGTTGTTGGGAAAAGCGATGTTTGGCTGGTTGGCTTTTTAAGTAACTTGGACAAAGATGAAATGTACATACCTTGGTTTTCAGCAAACAGTATAATGTATTCTAGCACAACCTACAGGCAAAACAAAACAAAACAAAACAAAACAAAAAAAAAAACAAAGGCCCCCTTTGGCTTCTAACAAGTGCTCTTTATTTTGTAAAGGAGAAAATCGGTGAGGGGAAGCGAGGCCTGTGCTGCGTGATGGTGAAGTAGCAGCTGTCCTTTTGTCCTTGTGAGTTCCAGCCAGGCTAAGCTGCCGGTTAGATGAGCAAAGGCCTTAGAGGGAGGAGTCATCTTGCTGCTTTGCTCTGGTGAATGGGACAGTGCACAGCCATCTTTCTCTCTGGGGGTGGCTCACACTTGTGCTGGAGGGTGTTCCCACTGTGGGCTAGCATGTGGGCTAGGCTGCCGATCACCCGGACGGCTGAGGAAGCCCCTTGGGTTGTTCTAGGGTGACCATTCTCTCCATGCCTTGTTGGAGGAGGGCAGTGGGGGGCACCCAGGAGGCCTCTGAGGCTTACCTGAGGTAGGCAGTGGTGAGCAAGGCTTCCTGGAGTACAGTCATGGCCTGCTCAAGGCGTGGCCATCTCCTGAGTCAGCGACAGGACTCGCTCGGGAGAAAACACCTTGAGTCTTGGGGCCTGTGGTCAGATGGGCATGACTGTTTCATCAAACTGAGGACAGAGTTCTTGTCGCCTCGGATCACTGGTCATCTTCCCAGCTGATGGTGACATGCAGATGAAGTCATCCAAAGGGGACCGGTAGAGCCCCTGGCCCTGAGCTGGTTCTTCTTTTTTTTTTTTTTAAGATTTATTTATTTTATTACAAAGTCAGATACACAGAGAGGAAGATCTTCCGTCCGATGATTCACTCCCCAAGTGAGCCGCAACGGGCCGGTGCGCGCCCATCCGAAGCCGGGAACCTGGAACCTCTTCCAGGTCTCCCACACGGGTGCAGGGTCCCAAAGCCTTGGGCTGTCCTCGACTGCTTTCCCAGGCCACAAGCAGGGAGCTGGATGGGAAGTGGAGCTGCCGGGATTAGAACCAGCGCCCATATGGGATCCCGGGACGTTCAAGGCGAGGACTTTAGCCGCTAGGCCACACTGCCGGGCCCTGGTTCTTCTGTCTTAATGGACTCTCCTAACAGAGATGTGCCGGGGCCCCAGAATATACTCTTCCTCTAAGACATGGCCCCTGCTGGCAATGTTAGACATGATGTAGAAATCCGCCGCGTTAACCACCAGTACCCGTTTATTTTCATGGAAAAAAAAGCGCCTCTGCATTCTATATGTTCCAAAAAGATTTACTATAGAAACAAATACAATAGATGGAAGTTCAGGTGCATAATTCACTCCAACACAGACAACAGATGCTTCCTGCTTGCTATAGAAGGCTAATCAAAAAGTACAGGTGCAAACATAGATTGCATAAAAAAGCCCGTGGGTGCATGGGTGTGTGTGTGTGTACATGTGCGCATGTGTGACAATCTGCCATGACCCTGACCTAACCTTTGTTGGTGGCTAGCTGTCACAGAAGCCACAGCCTGTCGTGGGTTGCATTTGGGAGAAAAACCTGGTGTGAGGCTTGATGGTGCATTTGTAGTTTGCTCAACAGGAAGCTAACCTTGGGGTGGGCACCGACTTTCCTCTTACCTGTCTGTCTCATGCTCACAGAATGAAAACCAGTTGCTTCTCATACAGAAGAAACAGCTTTTATTTTCAGGTTTGCAAACAACGGTAGTCGAGTCACACAAAGGGTACTTTTACAACTACCTGCATTTACTCTATTGTATGCATGTGGAGGAGAGAAAGGGTGTGAAGTGCGTCACCGGGCTGTCTATACATGTGGGTATATATGTGTAACAACATGGTACCTGCTGGCCTCCTGTGTGACCTCCAGATGGGGCCGTGGCTGGCTGCAGGCCCGGTGGTGCCACAGAGCGTCTCCCGCAATCCGTGCTGCCCCATGGGATGCCCCCAGATCAGACGGATGCCCTTGAGACACTGTCTCCACCCTGTGCTGGCCATCAGAGGGTGAAACCCCTCCTCTGCTTGAGGAGGCCCTGGTGGGGCTGGGGGCTGGCGGGGGTGAAGACTCAGTCGTCTTAGCATCTCCCCTCTCTTTCTGTAACTAATCACGGAAGAGTGGCATTATCAAAACTAGGCTTCTTGCAGTCCCACCCTCTATAAATACCGTGTATATACACATACAGACTCTCAGACATATACAAATAGTAAGCCACAGGCAAAGCCGTGTGGGGGAGCACTGGCCAGCAACGTGTCAACACATCAGGGGAAGTCCTCAGCGGTCCTGCTGCCGCAGGTCACGTTCCCCGTCCTGATCTTTGAACATCTCAGGGCGAAGTCAGAGGATTCCACAAATTAAGAGAGAAAGGAAGATCCCGCCAGAGTGGTGAAGTACAGGCTAAGTGAAATCGCAAATAAACAGAACCTGGGGATGGCCGGGGCCTGGCGTGGAGGTCCACAGCGGGCAACTGCAGTCTTCGGATTTGGACAGATGGTTTGCTTCTGTTCTCCTGTTGCTATGGAAACCTGGAAGTCACGCTCTGGGGGACGCCAGCAGCTCTCACAGACCTGCAGGGCCGGGGAGGGGGCAAGGTGCAGAGTTAGGTTGGGGGTGTCACAGCTTGGTTCAAATGGGACGTGAGAGGTGGTGGGCGTCTGGTGCTCCTCGCCCTGCCTCTGCCCACAGCTCCTCTCCCAGCGGGCAGCCGTAGAGCTCCCGCCAGGGATTCAGCAGGGATTCAGAGCACCAACTGAGACAGAGGCCACGGTTGTCAAAAATGCATCCAGCTGCACACTCAGTGGGTGAATCTGATTGTATGTAAGTGACACTTTGATTAAGAAAGCTAAAATTCAAGCATGGTTTCAGTGGCTGGCTTTGGTTCCTGTTGGTCACTTCTTGCCTGTCTTCTCCTGGGGTGGGAGCCTTCTGGTTTGTTGAAACTTACATCCTTTTCTGTTCCTGACACTGCTGATCAGTGAAGCCCAAAGCAATGATCAAAACAGGTCTCTGGACAAGTCTCTGTGGGTGCTGCTGCAACAGGGCCTGCCTGAGAAACCAGAGGCGGATGGCCGGCCGGCTGGCTTCACCGGGAGGTTCCTCCTTGCCTCATCATCAGCATGCCATTTAAACAACCAAATGGACAGCCACCAATGGCTGTATTTGAGAAATAACGGGGAGAAAGAGTTCTGAGCTGTTGATTCAGTTCTTACATGTCTGCAATGGGCGAGGCTGAGGCAGGACCAGGACCAAAGCTGGGGGTCTGGAACTCAATCCAGACCTTCCCCCAGCAGGCAGGAATGCAAGCACTTGGGCCATCACTGCTGCCTCCCCAGGTCTGCACTGGCAGGAAGCTGGGTTCCGGAGTCAGAGCTGGGAAAGTCGTTCTTGGCGATGTGGCACATGGGGGTCTTCACCACCAACCTGAAATGCTTATCCTGCTTAAACTTTTAAAAATTACTTTCAATTAGTTTTATGATTTGCCTTGTCTTTACATGTCAAAGAAGGGAGTGCTGACTCTTCCGTTTAATTCTCAGTTGCAATAAAGTCACTATACTACCAATGGAGAGGCAGAAGGAAGCTAGCTACAGGGTACCTCGTGAATGGTTATGAGATGTGGTTAATCTTCAGGGCATCTAGGTAGTGCTCAAGACAGTTCATTCTAGAAGCTTTCTTCTTTCTGGAATGTTGACGCTGCAGAAGTCTTCATGCTGGATGTGCTATGTCATTTTGCTGCACACCTCTTCCTGGATCTCAAGTTGTCTGCCACTAACATGAAAGACTGTCATGTTCCTATTCTTAAATCTTGCCTTTCTCTTTCTTTTCCCTATGGAGGGGCAAACCTAGCGAGGCAGGCCATGGGCCAGTGGAAAGGACGCCAGCAGGGTGTCCTGGTTTCCAGCAGGAGCGTGGAGTCGCTCCCCACACAGGTCCTGGGACTCCCTGTGCCCCAGAGTCACCAGGATGGCCTTTAGAATGGGCACTGTCCCAGCACCCCCCACAAGGCAGGTCTCCATGGGCATCAGGCCCAGGTCTGGGGAGATGTCTGTTTAGCAGTTCCCCAGGTGACTGTTGTGCACTCAGCATGGAGATCCCCAGCTGGCAGGTTTCCTGACACCCTCTTGTGGGTTAAGCGAGGCAATGGACAGACCAGTCATGCCCAGGCACCAGGGCAGGCGTGCTCATGAGGGCAATCTGTCTCGGCTTCAGGAGCCTGGCTAGGGTCTGTCGGCATCAGGGGCTATAATCAACTCAGGTGGCTAACCTCCTCTGGCCCATCTTGCTCTGTGGTTACTCTGGGTGCATCTCCTGCCTGATTTTTTCCCCCTCTAAATAATCATTCCTCATTTTTTGTCAGCCCCCAGCCCCAGCTCTCTACCCTCTGAAGATGAAGCTGGTTCCCACGTTACAGATAAGCCGAAAGGAAGACATTCCCTGGAGCCCTGTTGGTTTTCATGGGTTTCCTCCTTCTATTCCATCTGGAGATGCAGTTAGGAAAACAGTGACATAATCCAGGTTAGTGAAGACAAGGACCTGGGGTAGGGGAGGGGGCGTGGGCAGGGGTGGTTGGAAGGGTTGGACTTGGTAGCCGAGAATCCCAAGGGAGACATGGGAGAGTGGTGGTGATGTTGGTTGCTAACGGTGCAGTCACCCGAGGTGAGTCAAGCAGAGGGAGGATGTAAGGGGAGGGTAGGAGCTTGTCCTGGAAATGCATGGCTTGGAGGGCCAGTGTGATACCACAGGGCATCTCCTCCCTGCACGCACCCATGGGGCTCTGGTCCGCATGGAGCTGTATCCCAGGATGCACCCATGGGGCTCTGGTCCACATGGAGCTGTATCCCAGGATGCACCCATGGGGCTCTGGTCCGCATGGAGCTGTATCCCAGGATGCACCCATGGGGCTCTGGTCCGCATGGAGCTGTATCCCAGGATGCACCCATGGGGCTCTGGTCCGCATGGAGCTGTATCCCAGGATGCACCCATGGGGCTCTGGTCCGCATGGAGCTGTATCCCAGGATGCACCCATGGGGCTCTGGTCCACATGGAGCTGTATCCCAGGATGCACTGGGGGACACTGGTCCACATGGAGCTGTATCCCAGGATGCACTGGGGGACACTGGTCCACATGGAGCTGTATCCCAGGATGCACTGGGGGACACTGGTCCGCATGGAGCTGTATTCCAGGATGCACTGGGGGACACTGGTCCACATGGAGCTGTATTCCAGGATGCACCCATGGGGCTCTGGTCCGCATGGAGCTGTATTCCAGGATGCACCCAGGGACACTGGTCCGCATGGAGCTGTATTCCAGGATGCACCCATGGGGCTCTGGTCCGCATGGAGCTGTATTCCAGGATGCACCCATGGGGCTCTGGTCCACATGGAGCTGTATCCCAGGATGCACCCATGGGGGTCTGGTCCACATGGAGCTGTATTCCAGGATGCACTGGGGGACACTGGTCCACATGGAGCTGTATCCCAGGATGCACTGGGGGACACTGGTCTGCATTGAGCTGTATCCCAGGATGCACTGGGGGACACTGGTCCACATGGAGCTGTATCCCAGGATGCACTGGGGGACACTGGTCCGCATGGAGCTGTATCCCAGGATGCACTGGGGGACACTGGTCCACATGGAGCTGTATCCCAGGATACACCTGGGGACACTGGTCTGCATTGAGCTGTATCCCAGGATGCACTGGGGGACACTGGTCTGCATTGAGCTGTATCCCAGGATGCACCCGGGTACACTGGTCCGCATGGAGCTGTATCCCAGGATGCACCCAGGGACACTGGTCCACATGGAGCTGCATTCCAGGATACACCTGGGGGACACTGGTCCACATGGAGCTGTATTCCAGGATACACCTGGGGGACACTGGTCCACATGGAGCTGTATCCCAGGATGCACCCATGGGGCTCTGGTCCGCATGGAGCTGTATCCCAGGATGCACCCGGGGACACTGGTCCGCATGGAGCTGTATCCCAGGATGCACCCGGGGACACTGGTCCGCATGGAGCTGTATCCCAGGATGCACCCGGGGACACTGGTCCACATGGAGCTGTATCCCAGGATGCACCTGGGGGATTATGGTCTTCATGGAGCTGGACACACAGCGAATGATGCTGTCAAGTGTGACCTTCTACTGCCCATGCCCACTGTCACCTGGATGTGCCATCGTGTGCGCTCTTTTTAAATGGCCATTTCCCCAACTTACTCATTCACAATTACACATACTTTCTCAAAATGTAAACAGCGAGGTGGCCAGCATGGATGCTGTGTAATTGCTAAGGTTAAAATTGAGCCCTAACTCTATAAATAGGAAGTCACTGACGTATTTATTCCTTTTATGCTCACATCTATACTACTCAGTATCAAGAACTCCTCTGGTAAAAGATCGTGTCTTCATATGACAGTCATGGCTTTCAGGCAGTGAGGGAAGTGTGAATCTTCCATCTTCCTTTTTCCCTGACAGCCCTGAATTCTCAAGACTATTCTTAGAAAAACACAGTTATCTATTTTAACATGGCAAGAAGTTATTTTCCATAATGGGGAAGAGAGAGAGAGAAAGGTTGAACCTCCCCCATCCCCTACCCCTGGTAGACCAGCTGGCCAAGGTGGGCATGTTGTCCTGGCTCACACCAAGTGGCAGCAGGAGCCGGTTCAGCTGATCAGGACAGCGAGGAATACCTTCACACAGAACTGAGACAAGCAAGCAGGGGCCCGGTGGTCGAGTGGAATCGGGGCGTTCTTCAGATGTTACTAATTAGTTGCAGTGTGTTTACAGGTAATATTTTCTGTCATTCCCACACAAGTCAAAGCTGACTTATTGGAAAGACAGATGGGAAAGCAATGGGTGTGTGACCCCGGCTGAGTGCCGCTCCTATGCCTGTGTGGGTGTGGGACAGAGTGCAACTTACAGGCTATACTGAAGAGCGTGACGAGCAAGGCCAAGGCCAGGCTGGCGCGCAGGGCCCCCGTGGAGTTGCAGTCCACTTTGGAATTCTTGCAGGAACACACTTGTACCCTGAGATCTGTGATGTTTGTCATGGGAGGCGTCCCCGAATCTGTCACCATGATGGGCAGGTTGTAGTTGGCTTTGTTCAGGTTTTGCAGCAGGCTCACCAGGGCGTGCGTGTCTGTGAAAGCAAGGGAGGGACTTGGTGAGACATGGTTAGGCTTTTCCCAACTGGGAGAATTGGGTGTGCTGACTGCGCTCACACAAAACAAGTACTGCCTTTGCAGTTAGGCTCATAGGCGAGTTTTGACTGAAACTTGCTCTAGCCATGTTGCAAGCATGCAGCACCAAGTGTGGCCGGTGGCTCCTGTAACAGACAGAGCAGGCAGAGGAGGCCTCTGTCCTCCCAGAATTCTATAATTCAGTGCTACTGTGGTCAGTTTCAAGGAGACCCAGTGTTATAGAAATGGCTGGGTACCAAGAACTCCTCCCTGAAGGTTCATTCATTACATCTGTAAAGCCATCTTGACAAAGATGGTACTGACATCTAGAAAGCTAATGCAGAAATCCACCTGCTCTGAACTGGGCAGCACCCTTGTGTACTGTCACAGAGATGGGTTCCACACTGTTGGTATCCTTCCTTGGACCTTAGCCTGATATGTGCTGGAAACACAAGCTTTCTGTCTCCTGTGCTCCATCTCTGCCACCACCCAGGCCACGGGGTGGCACCCAGAAGTGGCCACCCCACCTGGCCTGTTCTTTAGCTTTGGACAATGTCTTTTTTTAAAATGGTATTTGTTTATTTTATTTGAAGTCAGAATTACAGAGAGAGAGAAAAAGAGAGAAAGAGCCAGATGATGACAATGGCTGGGGCTGAGCAAGGCCAAAGCAAGTTCTCTCAAGCCTTCCCACTCCACGTGGATGCAGAGGCCTGGGCACTCGGGCCGTCCTCTGCTGCCTTCTCTCGTGCATCGGCAGGGAGCTGGATCCGAGTGGCTGGGACACAAAGGGACACCCATATGAGATGCTAGCATTGCAGGCAGCGGCTTTACCCACTGTGCCCCAGTGCCAGCCCTAACTACTGTCTTTTCAGTCATTCCACGGATCGGTCAAGCCGCTCGGTTCTTGCCACATCCATGCTGAGTACTCGGAAAGGAACTGGAGACAAGAGTTGCGAAGGCATGTCCCACTTAATGAAACAAGGAATAGTGGCAAGAATGACATTGGATGAAGACTGGTCATCACCATAGGTGACAGCAGCAGACAGGACCAATGTGATGAGCACTTTTGGAATGGTGGCTTAACTGGAGGCACAGTTTCTGATTTCCCTCCCACAGAAGAGAAACCCTTGAATGAGAAAGTTTCCGGCTGGTGTGAGTAAGTGGTGATTATTCAGGATGGCTGCCACTATAAAAACTAGCAAATCACCCACCAACAAGAGAAGAACCATTTTAATTTAAAATAATCAGCTCAACAGAATCTGTTCTTTAAATGGGAATAAAAATAGAGAAACAGGGCAATAGAATCAATGACAATGGAAAGGCGCTAATAAAAAGATAGGAGACAGGGCTATAACAACACAGAGAGAGCTACGAGAGTCTCTAATGGGAAATTTGATGCACAACTGTACAATACATTTTCAAAATGTAACGAATGAGTGACTCCCAGCCCCCGTCAGAGCTGCTCCAGCTGATGTCAGAAGCGAGCCCTGCTGCGGTCAACAGCATGATGGCAGGAGACACGCATTGCCACACACAGGGGTGTCCAGTGTGAGCGCGTGCTAGTCTTTCTTTGCTTTTGGCGTGACTGGATGACAGGGAGAACTTAGCACACATTGGAAGAGCGGGGGAGGCTCTCTGCGATAGGCTCTTCGGGTCTCAGCCTTCAAAAGGCACACAGGGAAACACTGGGTCATGTTTTTAATTCTGCCTGCCCACGAGGAGAGACTGATGCAAGGAGACGCTACTTGCCAGTTTCATCAAAGAGAGAAAGGCTATGAGGATGAAGGCCAAGTGTGGAAGGGCAAGCCAAGTTCACTGGAAACCCTAAGTCAGCTTTGCAGAGGTGCACACCCAGAAGGGGAGCATGGAGATGGTGGTGTCTGTGCCGGCGCTTCTCGCTCCTGCGGGCCTCCTAGGAGACAGGTGTCTTGTCAGGTGATGTGTGGGCACAAGCAAGGAGCCCCGCTTTTCAGGGGGTGAAAACTGGGTTGGAGACCAGTATCCTGTGCAAGCCATGACATAGACTATGTGGGGTTTAATTAATAAAAGACCAGGGTGCGATGGTTTAATGGCTAAATCCTCACCTTGCAAGTTGCTGGGATCCCTGACTGCTCCACTTCCCATCCAGCTTCCTGTTCATGGGCTGGGAAGGTAGTAGAGGATGGCCCAGGCCTTAGGATTTGCACCCACATGGCAGACCCTGAAGAAACTCGTGAGTTTGGATTGGCTCAGCTCTGGCCATTGTGGCCATTCAGCGAGTGAACCAGTAGATGGAGGATCTTTCTATTTTTCTCTCCGTAAATCTGATCTGCCTTACCAATAAAAATAAACATTTTTTTTAAAGGAGGGGGGAGCTGGGACTGTTATGTAGCCTATTAAGCCTCTGCCTATATTGCTGGCAAACTATGTTTGTATCCCGACTGCTTCTCCTCCCTTTAGTGGCCTGCTGATGTCCCTGAGAAAGCAACAGGAGACAGCCCAAGGGTTGGGCCCCTGCACCCATGTGAGAGACCTGGAAGAAGCTCCAGGCTCCTGGCTTCAGACATGTCCACCTCTGGCCCTTGTGGCCATTTGGAGAGAGAACCAGATGGAAGATCTCTGGTTATCTTTCTCTGTAAATATAAATACATCTTAAAATAGGTGTGGTTTTTTTTAAGGAAGAGCAAGAAGAATGACTGGCGGTCTTGTGGCTGGGTACGCCCGCTGGCAGGAATGCAGACTGCAGATGTGGCCATGGAGGGTGGCGAGTCTGGTCAAATGTAGGGCCCACAGCACGCAGTGTGGGACAGGGCAAGGAGGGACAACGCCCAGAGAAGATGTCTGTGCTTCCAGTGAGGGGAAGTGGGGATGCAGTATTTGTACAAAGAAGGAATCTGCTGGTGGGGAGACTGTCAGCATTCGAGGGCGTGCGCAATTCTAACCACAGGCACAGAAACACGGGAGTCGGGGAGGAGGCGCCCTGGGGAAAGAGGAACTGTGCAGTGAGGGTGGGGAGAATGAGGTGGAAGGCTTTACACCGACTTACTGTTGATCTTGGAGATCTTCCAGACCTTGTCAGGAACGGTCTGCTTGTGAATTTCAAACTTGAACGGGTCGGTGTTGGGGTGAAGGTCCTTGTCGGACGCTCCCAGGATGACGACGCTGAGATTTTTGGCGTCATCGCAGACTTCAGCCACCGTGGGGTGGAGGACAGGAGCGTTGTCATTCACGTCTTCCAGGGTCACCAGCAAGGTGCCGGTGCCGGTGGCGGGCGGGCTGCCTGTGGAGAGCAGGGGAGATGCGGGCTGAGGACGCAAGTGGTGCGGTTCCTGCGGGTGCACACCACTCGCTACCTCTTGCTGGTGGGCGTGGTTTCAACGGAAGCCGCAGAGCTACACTGCATTATTTTTGTGTAGTTGAACAGTTTACGAAACCTTTTAGAGTACAGAAGATTGAACTTCTTCAGCCTTAGTACCAGGGTATTTCCAAACATTCGAGGAAAATGGAATTAAAAGATAAGTTTATTTTTGTGCAACAAGTTTTCAAAATCCACACTTAAGAGGAGGTTTTCTAAAAGTTCCTGATAAAGGATGCATTAGGAGCAACTGCTGTGGATTCCAACTTTTCTGTTGCATCAAAATAGACTTATCTTTTAATTCTATTTTTTTTGTAGACTTTCTCAAGTTCCCCCATATTTTATCTTTATAATACTAAGCTTTTGACACAAAAGCCATGCCAACATATTCAAGGTCACTCAGAGTGGAGATAACAGGTCTTGACTTTCCCTGTTTATCAAGTTGGACCTTTTATCTAAACAGCCAGGTGTTTACAGATGGTGCTGCCAGGGGGAGGGTGAAGAAGGCCTACAGGGGACAATGGCTTGCTTGGAGCATGTCTGTCCTAACTAGGGAGTTGACCTATCCAGAAAGAGTTCCTGAGGGCTGGGGCCACCACGGGGGCTGGGGCAGGGGACAAAATGGAGTTAGAAAGGCGGGTTGGCAATGAGAAACAAAGCCGTCAGCTGGCTGCTGGGACGGTGGGACCAAGCAGAGTATACGATCTCCGTTTGAAGCCTCATGCCAGCTGCCATTCCCAGCACCACTGCGGTCGCTTCTTGAAGCACGCTGCTGTCATTATTTTTAAAAGGCCTTGTGACCACCCAACATGTTGTTCACTTAAACAGAACACATTGCCTGAGACTCAGCTTGACTTATTCAAGTTTTCTCTGAGTCCATTTCTAATCATAGGAGTTTGCTTTGGGGACAAACTGCTCATCAGTGGCTTGTGACTTGCTGCGAGATTTGGAGCTGAACCTGTAGGTCACAAGTTGTACAGGTTATCCTCCTGAGGCACCTTGACAAAGTCCCCTTTTATTGCCAGTGTGGTGTTCCAGCCAGCTTGGGTTTCGATCTTGGTTACACAGAATGCTAACAACTGTGTACTGTCACAATAATATAGTCCTTCACAATGAGCCATAAGTCCATCATTCTGCTATTTAAGTGTATTCTGACATTGCGGACATGGACAGTGGCGGAGAGTCCAGCATCCTACTGTCCGGATACATCCAAACAGTTCCATTGGGTATCCATCTTTGATTTGGAAGTAGATTCACACTGCATTATACCCTCACATCTGTCTGTGATAGTCTCTACTACACAGTTACCATCCATCCCCATAAATGAAAAGCCATAAAACAAAATCAACAACAGAGAGAGAAACAGAAAATTTATAACAGCATTTAACATGGTACTGAATGACCAATGTGTCGCTGAAGAAATGAAAAAGAAAAGCAAATACTTTCCTGAGGCAAACGATGCTATTGTGTGATCTATGCGTCAGTGAGGAAATTAGTAAGAAAACAAAACCTTTTTTTGAACGAATAAAAAAAAATCAAAGCCCCTGAGATGTAGCAAAAATAGTATTGAAAAGGCTATTGATCTTGTATTTGCTGCCTTGTATCAGAGAGAACCTATGATATTTGTCCTTTTGGGATTGACTTGTTCACTGAGCACAATGATCTCTAGTTGGATGAGGGTTTATAAAGGTTTGGCTGCTCTTCTAAGCCATGAGGTTGAAATGCCATGGACCAGTACCAACCCCTGGCATGGCTCCATATTTTTATCCTTATTTGCATTTACCCACATTTCCAAGTTTAGTTTTATCCTACCTTGCACTATGGTTATTTTTTGAAGTGCATACTGAGGTTCCATTTTCGTGTCCCACGGGGGGTGGGAGGGTGGTGAGTGACCTTCCAGGGTGGGTGTGTAGTGCGCAGCCGCCTGGCCCAGTGAGGCCGCGAGCAGCACGCTGTAGGTGTGGACAGCGACTGACACAAGCAGAAAGGGGGCAGCGGTGGTCTTGGTGTGGTGACAGCCTCAGGACGGAAAGGTAACTGAGGGGCTTGGAAGGCACTGAGGCCCGGGGAGAGTCCTGGTTTTGGTGGGCAGATCCTCAGAGAGGCTGCAAGGGGACAGCAGGAGGGCAGGGCCTAAGGCGGGCGTGGGCGCAGCTTCCTGCCGATGGTCCGTCCCACTCCTGCGCCTGTGCATGTGGGCAGCTCAGGAGGAATGCCGGGCTGAGTAGGCCGTTAGGGGGACTCCAGCATAGGCACGTGTGGATGGCAGTTTGTGGGAGGTTGTGGCTGGGGCCGGGCACCTGTGTTGGGCCCAGCCATCACGCCAGTCAGTAGTGTGGAGATAGGAACCGAGCCTCGGCTGGTTGCAGAAGGCCGTAGGCAATTGCTATGCTGTGACCACTGGCTGGTGGGCTGGGCTCTCCCCATGTTCTGAGCTCCGACTGTGCCGCTGCTTCGGAGCCTCCTCACAAGCAGTCACGTTAGGTGTGCTTCCTGCAAAGATGAGGTGACTATCCCACGTTAGCAGCAGCGGATCATGTGTCTGAGAGCAGGGGCTTGGGGATGCATTCCAAGCTGTTCTATGGATGCATGATACTGCAGACAGCATTCAGCTCTGCCGGCTTCCCTCCTGCTCACCCACACCTATGATTATGTCTGATTTATAAATTATGTCTGGGAAGCAATTACTAATAACAAAGAAGAACAATTACAACAATGTGCTATAATAAAAGTTACTCAAAAGCTTAATTTATAGATGAGGCATAGTCCAAGATTCACAACAGTAAACTAATGATAAAACAGAACAAGTCTGACAATATATTATAATAAAACTACTTAAGATATATGAGTTGATTATTTCTGGGGGTTTCCAATGACTTGTTTCAGACCGTGGTTGACCAGGGGTGCCTGGACATGCGGAAAGCAGGAACTCCGGGAAGGGAGCCACTGGCCTCCTGCCTTCTGGCTTTGGCCCCACTGCAGAAGGTGATGGGAACACTTGGACAACGGCTGAGACCCCAGCGCCAGGCAGCTGGAAGCATGGGGCTCAGCGTGTGGGCATTGAGGGGCTGTGGCTGGCCTCAAGCACGGCAGAAGGGCTGAGCTACATCCTTCTGCAGCCGTTAGCCGGTGGGGCGACAGCTGTCCTGCAGAGGGCCCCACGAGGTGCAGGGGGTGGGACGGGCACAAGGTCGAGTCTCCCACCTGGATCAGAAACTCAGAGGTTTCCCTGAGCCTCCCCATTGTTCAGACTGCACATGTATGTACCTTTTATCTCGTCACTAATAGACACGACTGGAAACACAGCATGATCTTAATTAAAAATATATACGTAGATACAATTAGAAAAAGACTAGGAAGAAATATATCAGCACTCAAATGGTGATTATCTCTCTAGGTAATTACCATTACAATAATGCTTTCCGCTATTTTTAATTTTCTTACAATAACCATGATTGCTGTGATAATCAGAAAAGGAAACCTTAAACGCAAAAATTATATAGAGACTGAAAATTTTTTTCCCTGAATTCTACCTTGTTTTTTTCTTACTCCACTCGTCTTTGCAACAAGCTGATTACCATCGCCACGACCTGAGTTTAGAACACGTTCACCAGTCTGAGAAGAAATCTCGGGGGGGCGGTCCTGTGCCCACTGGCCCACCCACGCCCACCCTGCAGCTGCCTCTCTGCTTTCCGCACAACGGCCTGCTCGGGACATTCCTCATGCATAGGATCCTAGGCCAAGGGGCCTGCGAGTGAGAACCACACACAGGGTGAGGGTGGTCCGGGGGGAGGAAGGGATGTGGCTTTATATACATATGCATATTATTTATTTTGGTGAGCCTTGGAAGCATGACAATAGTATTGATTAACAAGCACAGAATGGTGGAGACCCAGGCAGGCTTAAACCTGAGCGTGGAGAGTGGGTGGAGGAGGACCAGTTAGAAGGTTGGGACCTGGTTAATGACAGTAAGAAGGGCCAGAGGGAAGGCTGGGAGGGTGCAGGGCCCACGGCAGCTCTGGGAGGTAGGACTGCGAGAGTCAGGGCGGCCAGCACGTGGCCCGAGGACTGACCGGCTCATGGCAACGCACATGCTGAGCCGTGCATTGGGATGTGTGGAAGAGAACCAAGCAGCACGTTCCTTGGCAAGATGAGCTGAGCTGGCCATGATGGGCTTTGCAGTTTCTTTCCCATGGAAATGGATGAAAGTGCTGTGTGCGAGAGGCTGATTTGTCTGGTCCACGTGGAAACATCCCCTTGTACCACTGCCGACGGAGGCGTAGGCAGAGGGAGGCGTTTTCCGCCTTTGCACCTGCTCTGCAGGTGGCACTCTGTGATCCCTCCCTTCCTTGGAGAAGTACCAAGGACACCGCCAAGGTGGTCTTTCCCAGATGTCCATGCAGGGATGAAGCTGAGAAACTCCGGGTTCCACTCTGTTCACTGGGACATATCTAGGCTGCGTTGCGGATTTTTCAGATGTTGCCATAACAGCCCACCAGGCAGGTGGCCTTATCCCCTTTCTGCAGATTGGAAAACTGAGGATGGCAGAGCTCCAGCTTACACCTAGGGCTGCAGAGCTGAGAGACAGGACTGGGCTCATTCCACCGTGAGGTTGAGTCCCAAGCCCATGAGCTGCAGGGATGGAAGTGGGCACATCTACTGGCACATGTGAAGGGTTCTTTCAATGGGTTCATTTTGTCAGGGAAAAAATTATAGCCAGGATTTCCAACAGGATTGATAGTTTATGGGTACCTGAAATGATGAGGAATGGTTGGGTTTTCAGTTTCCTTTTCTTCCTCAACATCATGGCTGTGTTAAGCTGGCACAATTGGGGTATGATCATAATTTATGACTTGATTTGGCCTGAACTAACAACCTTTAAGTGAAATCAATCCAGCTAATTATACGGTGCCCCCACGGGGTCCGAGCTCAGCTGGTCTGTGGAAGGGGCCATGTCACCACTTGCAGGTTTTTCTGAAGTTGCCTTCCCTCCCACTCCCAGTTTGGGGGCTGAGTTTTTTCAGGGTTCGGGAGGCATTCCCTCCTCCTCGAAATCCATCTCAACCCACTGATGAGGTCAGAATGTCTATTATGGACGGCACTGAGGAAGAAGGCAGGCTGGGACGTGACAGAGCGAAGTCTTCTGCTCCAGCTTCGCAGCTGCTGGGCTTGGGGCCTGCGTGTTTTCCTGGGGACTCATGGCGCATGTTTCACTGATGGATGCAAATACATTTTGGTGGTCAGCCTTGTTTCTAAGCCGGCCATCTCCCCCCACCCCCGCCGTTCCTTTACATGGAAATAGATGGGGAAACACGACGCGCTGGGTCATCATGGGAATCCTTCCAATGGACTCTAAACACAGCCTAGGCTTCCTGGTTCAAACTAGTTCCTAAGCACCAAGACCCAACAAGAGGTGGGGAGAAATACCCCTGTTATCTCCTTTAAGGTGTCTTCATGGCACATGCCTGGGAGGAGGGCATCTGGGTTTCCTGGAACCTGGCACAATTTTGGAACATCATCTGGAGGATGCCGGGTGAGTTACAGGTGAGCGGGGGGGGGGGGGGGGGGTGGTGAAGGGGGCTGTCACTCAGTGCAGAGGAATCCTGGGCAGGAGGAGGGCAATCAGCAAGTGGCACCAGCTCTGCCCGTCCCACTCATGACCTTCCCTGGTGGGGTGCCATCTCTCTCCTGTGAAATCCTATCTGGCAGTTTTCCATCCGCTCGAGACAGGGAGACTCACCCCTGACCTGCCTGGTGATTCCCCAGGCTGATCGGTAATCACCCTGGGATCTGTGCAGTGCTGGCTGATCCTGTTCTGCGTCACTGTCATCACAGCCCCAAAGCCATTCCATTTTGTTGCATTCCGGAATGCTCCCTCTCCATCTTAGCATTTTCCTTAGCTATTACGACCTTCTCCCTCTTTTCTCCAGGCTGGGGAGCAACGCTGTGTTTGCTGAAGTCTTTAATAAAAGAGTTCTTGTGCTCCGAAGGCACCATCTTAACCTTTTCACAAAGTCTGGACCATTGAAGGCAAATGATGCCATCCATCTCTGAAGATAAAATGCTTGCCAGCACAAAAGGTCATGCCTGATTAATTTACAGGATTAAGGGCTTTACTCAACAGATCATTTAACTAGGGTCTGCTCAGAAAAAAGAAAAAGAAAAAAAAAAGCAAGAGAAGTGGTAGCTTATCCTACTGAAATGCTCCTGTTGGTGACCTGGCGGGCCGGTCCCGCAGCGGCTGTTCCTCCTGAGGTCATCAGTGACCGGGCACCAGCCGTGAACACGAAGCAGGAGTCTGCGCTGTGTCTGCACTGGTGTGGGCGCTCTGCGCAAGCAGCTGCGGGACCTTCAGCTTCAGGTCCGGCTTCCAGCCCAGGCCTGTCTTGGACGCTGCTTCCCCCCTCACCTCACAGCTTCTCAGTTCATCCCTCTCTGGGACGGCCCTGGGACGGTTCTCATGGAGCAAGTGTATGGAGCAGCTTAAGATGAGGGCACCTCTGGGCTTGGCAGTGTGGCCTAGTGGCTAAGGTCCTCGCCTTGATCCCATATGGCCGCTGGTTCTAATCCCGGCAGCTCCACTTCCTCTCTATCTCTCCTCCTCTCAGTATATCCGACTTTGTAATGAAAATAAAATAACTCTTAAAAAAAAAAAAAAAAGATGAGGGCACCTCTGGGCACCGTGTGACGGCTCAATGGCTAATCCTCACCTTGCAACCACTGGGATCCCAAATGGGTTCCGGTTCATGTCCCGACTGCTCTACTTCCCACGCAGCTCCCTGCTTATGTCCTGGGAAAGCAGTGGAGCAAGGCCCAAAGCCTTGGGATCCTGCACGCGCGTGGGAGACTTGGAGAAAGCTCCTGGCTCCTGATTCAGATCAGCTCACTTCCGGTCATTGAAGCCAGTCGGGGAGTGAATCAGTGGGGGCAAGATCTTTCTCTCTGTCTCTCCTCTCTGTAAGTCTGATCTACCTTTCCAATAAAAAATAATCTATGTGTGTGTATAAAGATGAGGGCTCCTCCATCTTGGCCTTGTATTACAGGGACCACAGGGCACATATTCTATTTTTTTTCTCCCGGCATGGGTTCCACCTGCTTTTATTCCTGGACAGGGTTGACCCACAGTAGCCAGCGACTGTCCTTCACTGAGGGAAGAGGTTGCTTGTGGTCTGCCTTAGAGAAGGCAGGGACGGCTCCAAGCCTCTGTTGGACAAAGCACGTGTTCTTTCTGCACCCACACATTTTCTGTCGAGCTGTCACACCATGGATCACGACACGCTGCCTGAAGAACTTGCACCATTGCAGTGTATCTGTCCACCTAGTTCAGCAGGTCGAGAGACTCACCCAGAGGAGATCTGACAGCTTCGGCCAGCTCACCTGGTCTGAGCTGTGAAAGTTGCCATCACCGTGCAAAGGCGTGCGGCCCTCTGTGTGGGTGGTGCAGGGAGACACACTGTGCTGCTGTGGGTAGCTGCGGGGGCTGCACTGAACGCACAACGGATTATCCCACTTGCACAGGGCATTGGCTGACTGGCATGTGGGCTTTTGTGACTGGGTCTGGCCCCTCTGGAGGACACATCCTGAGGGACTCCACACTCCCTGGGCTGGTCAGTCCCGGGTCACAGGGTGAATGTATATTCAAGTTTAGTTCATGTTTCCCAATTGGCTGTAGCAACTCAGCATTTTCCCAGTATGATTATTTCACATACTTGCCAACACTTGATATTTTCCATGTTTTAAGTTTCAGCTATTTTACGTAGGTGTGCTTTTGTACTGGATTTCATTTCATTTCCTTGTTAATTTGCATTTTGATTGCTATTTGTTTGATTTAATCTGTATATCCTTGATTGATTGAGAGTCTTTCAGGTCAACACGCACGGGTATACCCTCTTCTGTGAAGTGTCTGTTCAAGCCCCAGAACCATTCTCCTCTGGGTCTGTGTTTTTTGGTAATGGATTACAGGATTTGTTGATATTATAGATATGTTCTACCCTGTGGGATACCTTTTCATTTTTTAATGGTGTCATTTAAGTAAATGAAATTCTCAATTTTAAAATATTTTCCCCTTTCTGGTTTGAATTTCTGTGTTGAAAAAAATCTGCTTAAATCAAGCGCATGTCTGTTCCATGTTTCTCTAAAAGTACATTTGTTCC
Source organism: Ochotona princeps (assembly GCF_030435755.1). Classification (NCBI taxonomy): domain Eukaryota; kingdom Metazoa; phylum Chordata; class Mammalia; order Lagomorpha; family Ochotonidae; genus Ochotona; species Ochotona princeps. Next base: position 2,806,395 of record NC_080847.1, read on the forward strand.
ACCTTGCATGTTTTCATTAGCTAATTATCTTCGAGGCAAGGGGAGAGAGAACGAAGAGAGACTGAGACCAAAGCTCCCGTCTGCTGGTGTGCACAGGCCGGGACTGGCCGGGTCAAAGCCAGGAGGTGGGGATCCCATCTAGGCTTCCCAGGTCACAACTACTTGAGCCGTCGATTTCTGGTGCCCACACCTTCTGTGATTTGGTCTGTAATGTATTTACAGTTATGCGTGGTTCAGGAGAGCGGTCAGGATACACTCCCCTCACATGTTCACCCAGTGAACCACTGACTGGAAAGAACGTGACGTGCTGTGTGGTCTTAATGGAAGACTATGTGGGTTTCTTTCTGAACTCTAAGTTAATTCTTTGGTTAATTTTATCTCATCTTTGTGTGATACCACATAGTTTAAATTACTGTATCTTTTTAGTAGGTCTGAAATGCAATTTCAGATGCAATAGTATAAGCTGTTTATTTTCCAAAAGATCACTTTGGCAATTTTCAGTTCCTTTATTTCCATTTGAAAAGATTTTTTTTGGGGGGGAAATCAATTTCTATCACTTCCCTCCCCTGAAAAAAACATACTGCTTGATGTTTATCATTTATGTCAGTTTGGGGAGCAGTGATATTTCAATAGCATTGGCTCTTCCAATCCATAGACATGCTATAGCCTCCTATTTTTGGTAGGTTTAAATAGTGACTTGCATTCTTTATGTAGAGGGCTCAGGCATCTTGCTTTTAATCTATACCGTATTATTTGTAATGTTATTGCAAGTGGGATATTTAAAGTTTCAGTTTCCAATTGCTTACTCGTCAGATCTGAAGTAGTTTTTACATTAATCTTCTATCTGGTGATGACTTTACTGAACTTATTACTGGCTTCTCTGAATATGTGAATAAAGAGCTTTCTATCTTTTATCCCCTGATATTTCTGTTTCTTTCTTGCTTGCTCTGGCCAGAACTAATCTCAGGAAAGCATTTTTGTCATTGAGTAGGGTGTCTGCTTACGAAGCAGTTCCTTCTGTAAAGTTTTTATTTTGTTTCAAATCAGATTAAGGAAGTTTCATAGTTTGCTGAATTTGAAAAAACAAAAAGAAGCCAAAGCGGAAGTAGCTTCACATGTCACTGCTGAGGTGATCCGGTCCTGTCCTATCCTATCCTATCCTATCCTATCCTATCCTATCCTATCCTATCCTATCCTATCCTATCCTATGCTATCCTAGCCTAGCCTAGCCTAGCCTACCCTATCCTATCCGATCCTATCCTGTCCTGTCCTATCCTATGCTATCCTATCCTATCCTATCCTATCCTAGCCTATCCTAGCCTAGCCTAGCCTAGCCTAGCCTAGCCTACCCTATCCTATCTGATCCGATCCTATCCTGTCCTATCCTATGCTATCCTATCCTATCCTATGCTGGCGTCACCATTTTGTGCAGAGCGTTTTTCATTGATGCTCCTGTGAGATTGTAATTTTAACTTCTTGAATAATTTCCCCCCAGGTTTTAGATAAAGTCTGATTTTACAAAAAGAGTTACCAAGTGTTTGTTTAATTTCTGGAAAGCAATGTCAGTGTTTTTCTTCCTTAAATACTTGGAAACACGCAGTGCAGCCATCTGGGCCTGTGGCCTCCCTTGTGGAAAGGCTCTTCCCAGCAGGCTCCTGTCCGCCCGAGGACTGGGCTCTTTTAAACTGTCTGTCTCTGCTTAGGCTGATATTTACCAGTTGTAATTTTTGGGAAACTGTTTTCTTACACCAAAATTGTTAAAGTTGGTCAGTTATCCTTGCATCCTCTTAAATACTGTTCTTTTTGAGACACAGAGGGAGAAGGAGGGAAAGAGAGCGTGAGTCCACCTATTGGTTATGCTTCGTATGTGATTGCAATGCTAGACCTCAGCCAGGCCCCTGGGAGTCAGACCGGGCCTCCTCAGGTGGGGGGAGGGAGTCAAGGACCCCCCTGCTGAGCAATCAGCTGCCACCTCCCTAGCAGGGAGTCAGAATGGGAGCAGAGCCAGGACCTGAATCCAGGCACCTGGTTTTAACAAGAATGCCCCAAGTACCAGCTTAATGGCCACAGTAACTCCTGCCCTGCCATGCGTGGGTTCACCGATTCACCGATTCACCGGGCAGGATTGGACTGTGAAAGGCGAACATGTTCCCAAATAGCAACTCCCTGCCTGAGGTCATGCGGTGACCACTAGGCTAAATGTCCACCCCCGTTCATCCTTCCAATGCCAAGAATCAATTTCCTCTCTTCATTCCTAATACTGCATCAATCTTCATAAGAGTTGGTCAATTTTTTATTATTAAATATTTTCAAAGGACCAACTTTTGAATCTGTTCATTTTATCTCAGAACTACCCCCCCCCGCCCCCACCACCATTTTCCTAGAATTTCGTTTTCTCAGCACAAGTTCTCATTGTTCTTCCCATAGATTTCCTACTTGACATTGTTTTTGACTCTGGATTATTTAGAAGGGTGGAGTCTTATGGTCAGGCGGTTGGGAGGTTTCCAGTTACAGTTTGTTATTCATTTCTGGCTTAACTCCTCTGGGATTGGAAGACATGCTCTGAACAACTGCGGACTTTGAAGGTTGGTTAGGCTTCTTCATGTCTCAGGTGAACTGCTCTGGTGGCATTTTTGTGTGAACTTGAAAAGAATGAATTCAGTCACTGTTGATGTTAGAGTTCTCTATGCGGTAGCTAAACTGATAGTTCTCTTTTCAGCTTGTCTCTATGTCATTTCTTTTGATGTTTTCCCTCAGTTAACAAGACATAAAGTCTCCCACAATGATCCTGAATTTGTTGTCTTGCCTTTTTTTTTTTCAGTTGTGTTATTATTTTTTTGAGTGCCACAGGGAACCAGGGACACAGAGCGTGAGGTCTTCCATGCACTGGCTCGCTCTGAACGCCTGGGAGAGCAGGGCCTGGGCAGGTAGCAGCCAGAGGCCGGGAGCCCCAGCCATGTCTCCCCGGTGGGTGTCAGAGACTTCACTTGGGCCATCATTGTTGTCTCCCAAGAACGTTAGCAGGAAGCTGGATTCAATGTGCAGATTCCAACCTGCCGCTCCGATGTGGGCTGTTTGCACTTGGCAGGAGCTTAACCCAGTGTGGCCAGTGCCTCCCTCTAGCTTGCTCTGCCCTGTGTATTTTGAACAGCACATGCAGATTTAGGGTGGTGGGGTGTGATATCTTTCCCTTCAGGTTGCTTCCTTTATAAATGTGGAGTGCCCCTCCCCATTACCTCTTGTTAGTCTCTTGCCTTAAAGAACAAGTTTGGTTAAGCTACTGTTTGCAATGCCAGCATCCCCTCCTGGAGCAATGGTTGGAGTCCTGACTGTTCCATTTCCATTTCAGCTTTTGCTAATGCCCTTGGGCAAGCAGAGGAGGGTGACACAGGGACTGGGACCTTGCCACTCCCGGGAGGGCTCAGGTGGAGCGCCTGGCTCCCGGCTAGGCCCGTCCTAAGCCTTCATCGTGGGAAAATGAACCAGCAGATGGAAGATCTCGCCTCTCGGTCTCTCCTTTTCTCTGTGTTACTTTCAAATACACAGATAAATCATAAAATAGGATTTTTTTGGGGGGGGGGGAGTAATAGTATCAAGATGTATTTTTTCTGTCTTCCTTTTCTTTATAGTATATCTGTTTTAAGTAACATAGTTTGTGAAATTTTTAAAGAGTTTAATAATCTTATTTGAATGATTTAACTTATTTACATTTAACTTTAATTATGGCAAAAGCAGGCTTATCTTTCAACATTGCTTTGCTTTTCATATTTGGCTTATGTTTAAAATGTTCTTTCCTCCCCCTTTCTTTTCCTTTTTGGTTCACCAAGCACTTCTTGCATTTATTCACTACTTTCACCTTCTTTCTCTTTCAGTTTTTGCTCCCGAGTTGCAATCTAATACAAATCGTTTCTCTAACCACATCTTCAACACCGACGAACCCGGTGACCCAAGTTAGCGACAACTGCTGGCTCGTCTATGTGCTGTTGGCATTTGTTCTAACTCTATGACGATTTTTTTAAACTCCTCCTGTCATTAAAATTGTTCACTAACCACACAGTTGCTGTTCTACTTTTATTTATGCTTCTTGCATTTCCAGGTCTTTCTGGGATCACTTTCCTTCTGTCTGAAATTCTCCCTGCAGTAAGAAGTGCGAACCTGCTTGCCACACAGTTCTTCATTTCTTTGCCCCCAAATGTCTGAAATTCAGCTTCATTGGGAAGGAAAAATTTGAGGCTTACAGAGTGCTAGGTTGGCTGCTATCTTCAATGTGTTATAAAAAACACTGCCCATTGCTTCTGCTGGGAAGTGAGCTGCGGGCCACGCTGTTCACTCTGTTATAGGTATTCTCTTTGTTTAATTCTCAAGCGGCTTTCACTTTTTTCTCTTTGGATTTGGTTTCCATTGCTATGGCCATAATGGCTTGAGGGGCAGATTTTTATTCTAACTATCCTGCTTTGGCTTGCTGAATTTCTTGAATGAATGGATAGAGGCATTTTGACTGGGTTTGGATCATCCCCGGACATCACGTCTCTGCCCATGCTCACTCTGCTGTCGCTGGAGCTCCCGCTCTGCTTTGCCACACTGCTCTCGGCCCCCTCTTTCATTATTCTTTCTCTGTCTCACAGACTTGGTGTTTTCTGTAGATTCTTATTCCTTGCCATGAATCCCATGTTCTGCTCTTAAATCTACCTATAGAGTTCCTAGTACCACATATATTTCAGTTCTGGAGTTTCCGTTTAATTTAGCCTTACTGACTCTCTGGGGTGTAATTCTCTTTAACTGGATGATGTTGATTCTGTTTCCATGAAACATCAGCTACAGTTATTGTAAAACCTTCCTGTGCTAATTCAAGTCTCTGGATCTTTGTGGGTCTGTTTTCTCCCTAGGTCATTAGTTCTTCACAGGATCAGTAAGTTGTTAAATTGTAACTTGAGTGTAAGACGTGGGAGAGTGAGATCCCCTCTCTTGCCTTAGGCAGGGAGGAGGGAGCTGGCCTTCTCAGCTGTCAGGGTTGAGCTGGGTTCCAGTCAGACCAGAACCAGCTCCTGGTTTCTCACAGTGGCTGGCTACAGTCCTCCCAGGACTTTTCTGAGGGCTCTGAGCATCAGTCCAGAAAGGTCCCAGGAGATCTGGCTCTGCCCTGAAGATGCCTGGTCGTGTCAATCCCTTCCTGCAATCTCTGTAAATCTTCAGAATCCAGCAAATGTCGTCAGTGAGGGTGTGTCTGCGTGTCTGCAGGGAGCTCACTTCCTCCAGCAGGTCTGTTCCCTGGGGAGCCCAGGGAGAGCCCACTCTGGACTGCAAGAGGCATTTGTCAATACTGGGAAGAATGACCTTGCACTTGAGGTCCCAAAGTTTCCCCCAGAGTCACACTGATTCTCCAGATTGTTACACGTGTCTCTGCTTCCTGTCCCTCCATCCCCAGGCCACTTGGGCCAAGTCTAACTGTTGTCCACAAGCAGAAAATGCCCAGAGGGGTTACATTGCATTTGTCCTGCTTTGGAGAGTCTTTCCCTGATTGTTTTTTTATGTTGCTTTAAGCCTCATTCCTTGTGCAGCTTTCTTGGCACTTTACAATTATGAATTCTTGCATCACCTGCTTTCTGTAATTTATTCGGATCTTTCTCGTTTTACAGGGTGGGGAGACACACTGGTTTATGGCATCCTATATGGAAATTCCTGACTGACTTCGTTTGGAGAGAATCAGTTGATTTAGCTTTCCTAGTGTGTGTGACAAGAATCCTTATCTTTCATTCCATCAAATAAATTGAATTTCTATAAAATTAATAAAAATGCTTGCTTTAAACAAAGTTGCGACACCAGTTGGTGCTGTTATCTTTGATCTAATAGAGAAGTGCTGTTTGTTTGCTTTTTCCTGGTCAAACATAATACCTGGAAATAAGCTCTCTGTGAACAACAAAAAGGAGCCTTGGAACACAAATTAGTCTCATTTAATGAGGCTTTTAAGCTAACATTCTCTTTGCTCTAATTCTGGCTTGCTCAAGATGGTCCCTCCTAACAGCATTGCTGTGAGTCAGCACCAACCTGTCCTCTATTTACCGCATTCTTAGGGACATTCTGGCAACATCTGTGACCCCGGATTTGGAATGTTGGTATTAACAGGGTAAGACAAGGGGGTAGATTTCAAACTTTATTTTTTTCTTGGGCTATGGAGGATTAATCCTTTCTCTTTAGCACCCCTAGTGGGGTGGGATTAACCTTTAGCGAACATTTAATATGGATTTTTTAAAAGATTTATTTATTTTTGATTACAAAGTCAGATATACAGAGAGGAAGATCTTCCGTCTGATGATTCACTCCCCAAGTGAGCCGCAACGGCTGGTGCTGCGCTGATCCGAAGCCGGGAACCAGGAACTTCTTGCGGGTCTCCCATGTGGGTGCAGGGTCCCAAAGCTTTGGACTGTCCTCGACTGCTTTCCCAGGTCACAAGCAGGGAACTGGATGGGAAGTGGAGCTGCCGGGATTAGAACCGGTGCCCATATGGGATCCCGGCGCGTTCAAGGCGAGGACTTTAGCTGCTAGGCCATGGCGCTGGGCCCTTAATATGGATTTTGATACAGAGCAGGGTGGGGAGCATGCCACTTCTATCTCTAGGCAGGATTCACCTTCCTCACGGAGCACTGAGTGTGAGCAGCTCGCACAGTCTGGCGGCCCACAGCTCTTGGGAGCTTGCAGAGAGCTGGGAGAATCCTGGGGCTAGCAGGTGGCACTCAGTTCTGACCACACTGAGGGAGGGATGCTTTCAACCACAGACAGCTAGGGGGCGACCTGAGAGAACTTTAGGAAGCTGCTTCCAGAGATTTTTCAAGAGAGTTTAAGAGCTGAGAAAGCAAAGCAAGAAAATGACTTGGAGAATCAACGCGAATCTGTGTCTCTGTTGTACACAGTGGGCTGCAGTCCTCCGTGACGCTGTGGACAGGACGCGCACACTTCAAATGCTGCTTGACTGATGGCTGCATGCGCGGCGGGAGGGCTGCCGTTCCTGATGAGGACCGAAGGGCACTGCCAGCCTAGTTTTCTTTTTTGATCAGTGACTGTGTGAAACACTCCATAGACCGTGACGCCTGGGCTGGGCCCCTTGCAGCCTCCCTCCAGGGCGTTCCTGGCTGACAGTCCTCCCCGAGTACAGTCTCTGCAGCTGCTCTGTGATGGACACTGGCCACGCACGTGTCCCGCTCTGCCATCCGCTGCGTGCTCTCAGCACTGTCCTGACAGCTCCCACCTCCTCCGCTCAGGTGACTCCCTGAGCAAAGTCTTCTTTCTTTTCTATCTTTCAGACTTCTTTATTTACGTGAAAGGCAGAGTTGCAGAGAGGGAGTGGAGACGTAGAGAGACAGAGATCTTCCATCTACCATTTTACTCCCCAGATGGTGCAATCGCCTGGGTTGGGCCACGCCAAAGTCAGGAGCTAGGAGCTTCTTCTGGGACTCGCATGTGGGAGGCAGGGAACCAAGAACACAATCCAGAGAGCTGGACTGGAAGGGGAGCAGCTGGAACATGATCTGCTATTCACATGGGATGTCAGCATTGCAGGCGATGGCTGAACTCCATTGCCCTTTTCTGGGCCTGTGCTTCAGGCTCTTCGTGGGCCCTCACTGCAGCACTGACACCCCAGGCACACACGATTAACTCTGGGACTGCAGTTTCCTGCGTGTCAGCCCACTGTCTTTCCTGAGTTCTGGAATATCATCTTTTTCTACTTCATGGCGTACTTACACTCTCTGTGAAGCGCTGCCTCTTCCTCTCCCATGTTACCCAGCGTCACCTTTCCTTCCGGCTCCGCCCTGGGCCGACTCCGGCCCCGCTCGCAGACGACGCCTGCTGTGGTTCTTCGGAGGTTTTCCAAATGCGTGCCTGTTCCACCCACACTAACTTCACTGCCTTGGGTTGGGTCCTTTCCTCTTTTTAAAAAAGGTTTTATTTTAATTTGTAAGGCAGAGTTTTTGAAGGAAGGACACACACACACACACACACACACACACACACACACACAGATCTTCTATCTGCTGGTTCACTCTCTAAGTAGCTGCAATGGCTAGAGCTGAACTAATTCTGAAGCCAGGAGGCAGGAGCTTCCTCTGGGTCTCCCACATGAGTTTAGGGTCCTAAGCACTTGGGCCATCTTCCACTGCCCTCCCAGGCCACAAACAGGGAGCTGGATTGGAAGTGGAGCAGTCAGGACTTGAACTGGCGCCATATGGGATGCCAATGCCATGGGCTGAGGCTTAGCTTACTACTTTATGGCACCATGCCCAGATCCCTTTCTCTCTTAACCTCAAGTTTTTTTTTTTTCTGCCATAGCTTCTCTACTTCTCCTCCTGTGATCCCTGATCCATTTTTATGTTGCAGTAAAAGGGATTTTTCCAAAGGTTTTTTTTCCCCCTGGAAACAAGTGAGAGACGTTCACCCAGCTGGCTCCTTGGCCAGCACATGGAGTGTTTAGAGGGGATGTCCTGTTCTACTCTGTGGCTGCTGTAAACCCGGCCCTGCAAGACGTGCTGGGCCTTCACCGCCAGAGCCATTCCAGCCCTGACCTGTCTGGTGCCTCCCTGGGTCGGCAGCTCCATGGCTGCACACCTGGAGTTCCCCATGGCGATTCCCAGCAATGCTGACCAATTTTCCAAAGTCTCCCGTGTACCTATGTTCTTTCAGGCCTCTACTAGAATGCCAACTTATCTTTCCTCCCCGTGGTGTCCCGTTCCTCTGGGAAACCCCAGGCTTGACGACACAACAACAGCAGCGACACTCTATACAGACCTTTTCCAAGCTTTGCTCACTCTGCACGTGACTCAAGACTCACCAAACATGAGGCACTAGTAGTATTTAGCTCTGCCGTCCAGGACCAGGCACTGCACCCGCTCTAGCTTGGCTGAGGCGTCTGTGCTGCTTCTCATCATGTGACGTCTTTCAGTTGCCTGCTCCACTGGAAGAGGACATGGCTCCGCTTGGAAGAAAGGGCTTGTTCTGCTTGTTCTGCCGTTTCCACCTGGTGCCCTTGCCATCCCTCCTCCTCCCCTCTGCGTTGGAATTCCTCTGCCCTCTGCCTGGGTACCTGTGCCTCGTGACCCAGACACATGTGCGTGGCCCACCTGGGGACCTGTGCCACATGGCCCAGCCACATGTGCGTGGCCCACCTGGGGACCTGTGCCACATGGCCTAGCCACACGTGCGTGGCCCACCTGGGGACCTGTGCCTCGTGACCCAGCCACATGTGCGTGGCCCACCTGGGGACCTGTGCCACATGGCTCTGCCACATGTGCGTGGCCCACCTGGGGACCTGTGCCTCGTGACCCAGCCACATGTGCGTGGCCCACCTGGGGACCTGTGCCACATGGCCCTGCCACATGTGCGTGGCCCACCTGGGGACCTGTGCCACATGGCCCTGCCACATGTGCGTGGCCCACCTGGGGACCTGTGCCACATGGCCCTGCCACATGTGTGTGGCCCACCTGGGGATCTGTGCCACATGGCCCTGCCACATTCTGCCCATCTTTCAGAGCTGCACTTGAAAGTGGACCTCGTGGTGATGCCCCCTTTGCCTTCTGCTTCTTTCTCAGACGTGAATCCTCCCCCTTGGGCTGTGGGCATCCCCAGCGTACAGTGACTGAGCCCAAGGATGCCAAATGCCCCTTGTTTGCTGAGTAGAGAGATGGGCACCTACAAAGAACCCTGAACATTTCACTTTGATCTTTAAGGACTCAAACCGAAGTCCTCAAATTGGAACATCTGGCTCTCAGGGACAACACGAAGGATAAAACTTTTTATGCAAATGATCCAATAAATGTCTCAGCTTAAAGTGTCCCAAACCCCTGTCCCAGGTAATGCCAGGTCCTGCCAGCTCTGCATCCAGATTCTGGCCCTGTTCCCAGGGCCCATCTCCTGCTCCTGGTCCAGGCTGCTGTCTTGCCTGAATCCCCATATGGGCTTAGCACGGATTCCCTAGTTCTGCCATTGGCCCTAGAGTCTGGTCTGCAGGGAGCAGAAAGTGGTCCTTTGACACTCGGTCTCCCTGTGGACATCAGCTCCCAACAAAAGGTTTTGCTTTGTCTGCTAAGGTGTCCCCGGCATCTGGAGTGGGGTTGGGCCCAAGGGTGTTTGGAATGAACAGCAATTGCCTTGCCCTTGTGACGACAGCTCTAGCTGAGTGCGCCTCGTCTTTTCCATGGCTGCATATCCAAATGGGATAAAAGTCAGGGAAACAATTCGATTGTTGGGATCAGAGGCATCCTCTGTAACCTGGATTACATCAAAGGAGTCCTTCTGCAAATGAGTGTGTGGTTGCAGGACCGACCTCAGCCCCTGTCTGAGCCGGGACACCATGAGCTCAGTGTTCAGACCCCTGACTCCACAAGTATGTGTTTGAACACTTGCTTCCCAACACTCCGGTGTATCCAAAGCAATGAGAGGAAGAGGGAATAAGCAGGTACACATAAGATTCAGAACAGAGAAGCAGGTCCCTGCTGGTCTTTTCTGCATTACTCACCACTGTCGACAGCTAGGAAGAGGGCAGTGTACACGCTGTTGTGGACGAATGGCGATTCACGGTCCAGCACAGCTGTGGTGTCAACGGTGCCGTTGCTGGGGTTGATGTTCAGCCAGCCTGCTGGGTCCTTGTAAACAGAATACCTGGTGGGGAGGAAAATCCCAAACACGGTCATTTCACATTGAAATTAGATTCAGAAAATACTTACTGGCTAAGGGGCACAGGCTCCTACGCCAGGTGCAGGTTCATGCTTCACACAAATCCAAAAACCTTGTCTCTGTTGCAGTGGCTCATTCGTGATGACAAACGGTTTCCTTGGGCCCTCCCTGAGCTAAGCACTTTGTAGACATGCTTCCTCATTCCTCACACCCTGCCTGTGAGAGAGAGGCTCTTGTCCTCCCAGATCTCCGACAGGCAGAGGGAGCTCACAGTTCCAGAGCCAGAGTCAGGCTCATGGCTTTCACAGCCCGGATGCATCTTGCTCGTGGCAGGCAAGAGGAGTGCACATGCACACAGGCCGGAAGACTGCTCTGCTTCCAACGGGGGCTGCTTCTTGGGGTCCCACAGGGGGTTCATTGTCTGAAGCATGGCCGGATGAACAGGCGGAGTGCTGGCACAGGATGAGAGGACAGGTGTGTGAGGAACAGGGAGTGATGCGAAGGAGAGGCTGTTCACAGCTGTGCCTGCACACTCAGAACACGGCTCAGCACCAACACAGCACTCAGTAGATGGAGGGTCAGCGCAGCGATTCTTGGGAACCGGAAGGTGGGCAACAACGTGGTCTCTTTCGGGGAAATGGATGAGATCAGACCCCAAAGAACCTTTGTCAGGGCGTTTGGGTTTTGGGTAACAGGAAATTATCAGAGAATCTGAACATGTTATGCGTCTTTTGAGGCTGCTGCAAAAGCAATACGTGCTCCTTGTAAGAAGTTCAAGCGACATGATGCATAAAATTAGAAATGAAAGACTTATGTGTCAGAGAAACTAAAACAGAGCATAAGTTAATTTTTTTTTAACTGTGTGGCTTGAGTGATAATGAGCCATTTGCATTCTTCAGCCAGAAAGATGCCGGCTGGGGTGTCTGCCACTTCCTGCTCATCTGTGAAATTCAGCCCCACGGAGAGACCTGATAGGCTGTCAGTCCTGGAGAGAGATGCCTGAGGTCAGCCATCCCAGTCTTGGATGGTCGTCTGTGGTGCTAAGGGTGATGACAAATGGATTTCAGCAACAGCATTGTCAGGGTGCAAGTGAAGAGCTGGGAGGGGCAAAGACACCCATGTCCTACCCCTGGGGCCCCGGGTTTCTTGTGTCACAAGGGCTTTGCAGCTCTGGTTTGCCAAGGGCAGAATATTCTGTCTCACCTGGGATATGGGTACAAGCACCCTAGCTTTTTGTGTGAGGAGGAGGCTAAAGGAGAGCTGAGATGTGTGCAGAAGGGGAACCACAAGGCCTGGCAGCAGAGGCTGCAGGGAGGCGGCCAGAAGCCAAGGCAAGCCGAGCCACTGGGAACTGGCGTGGCAGGAAGGGTCTTCCCGCCTTCAGCATGACTGGGGTCATGCAGACCCCTGGATGTGCAGCTGATGAGACTGCTGTCGGAACTTCAGCCTCTGGAATTGTGGACAGGGAGCCAGACCACCCAGCCGGCAGAGTAGCACCGCTAAGTTTTTATGGTGGGCAAAATATCTTCACTTAGAGAGAAAGAGCCTGAGCCTCAGACCCCACAGCTGCTTGGGTTGCAGGGTCAGGTTGTAGACCCAGGTGGTTTGACACTGCTGGCCCATGCGGGGCAGGGCTGAGTGGGGACAGCCCCTGGCCAGCAGCTCAGAGCCCTGCACTTAACCTCTGTGTTGCCTCTTCCCTCTGCCCATGGTGGGTCCGATGTCAGCTCTAGCCTGGAGCTGTGTGGCCCTGGCATGGTGCCTCTCAGAGTCTCTCTCGCCTGGTCTGTGAGTGGTGGGTAATTTGAGGTACCTCAAGGGGGACTTTGAGGGAAACATGAGGCCAACATTTGGTGCAGGGCCCTGGGAGCCATGCCGCCGGCAGGGGAAAGCCAGGGGAGTGTTGGTGCCTCTGTGTGGCCAAGAGGCCAGTGACCCACACTGGACTTGGTGCAGTGCCTGGGGACCGTGCTCCATAGCTACGCTGGCACCTGGGACACATGGAGCACCTAGGAGGCTGGCTGGGGGTATCCCTTCGCCCCTCCAGGTCTTACTCCTCATCCCAGAACTTTTTTTTAAAAAATGGAAGAGATGTTACAGGAATACCTGCTTTAAAAATGCCTGCCTGTTGTTTAAATATCAATTCACACTCCTACCAGGCAAACTGATCGGGTTTCAAGCCTTGGCTCCAATGAACCCACCGGGTCACCCTGTGGGACTCCCTCTGCTGGCCCTGGTGTCTGCTACAGCATCTAAGAGCCCCTGCTGTATCCCCGTCATCCAGCTCTAAGCTCCCTGCGTCAGGAGAGGCAAAGCTGGTGAAGGCAGGCAAGGTGGTCCACCCTACTGGCCTGTGGCCAACACCACGTGGGCACTGCATTGTTCGGTTTTGGGGTTTGCCTGAAGGCAGCTTTGCAGATGTTAGAAATCCGAGATGAACAAGAATCAGCGCCTTAGCACCTTGCCCAGAGCTGTCCAGCTGAGAGGCGTGGAGGTGGGATTCAAGGCCAGTGTGATGGTTTCAGGACTTTACTGGCATGTGGTCGGCCTCTCAGGCCTAACACTGGGCATGAGCTCTCCCTTCCGGACCCCCAGGCCCGAGCGGGGTGCCTGGCCTTGGGGGTGGGCACCCCCTCAGCATCAGTGGTATCTGTCCTCTTGCGGTTGGAATGATGACAAGAATGGAAATGATGATGAAAGGTGACGTCTGTTTCCCATCTTTTTAGAAAACAAGCTGATCCAGAAGTGATTTGTGGTGGCTCAATATGTTTGAAATAATGGGAATTTTAAATGGACCGTATTTTATTCCCTGATTACTCGGTTCCATTTAGAGCATCAATAAAAACAGAATTAAACACTCCAGCTTCTTGCGAGGCATGCAAGCAGTGCTGCGTCTCCTCCCGTCACCCTTCCCTGATCTGACGCTGCTACACTTTCACAGAACACTTCACACTGCTCTCTTGCAAAGGGGGCATTCTCAGAGCTGCTCAGAGCTGGGAGCCCCGAAGCATCCCTCGAAGGGTACCGTGAGAGCCAGGACTCGGGCTGGCTTAGAGGCCAGTGTAGGATCCCTTTTTTAATCCTTAAAGACAATGAGGTGCCTATACCGGACTTACTGCATTCTCCCAGGACTTCTTACCATAGCTTCCCCTATTTATTCATTCATTATTTATTTATATTTGAAAGGCAGAGTTACGGGGCAGGGCGGGAGGAGAGCGAGAGTGCTTCCATCTGCTGATTCATTCCCCAAACCGCCACAAAGGCAAAGCTGAGCTTCTTCCAGGTCTCCCATGCAGGGGCCCAAGGACCTGAGCCATTCTCTGCTGCTTTCCCAGGTTAGAATCAAGGAGCTGGATTAGAAGTTGTGTAGCTGTGAGCCTGGTGCAATAGCCTAGTGGCTAAATTCTTGCCTTGCGCACCACCTGGGATCCCATGTGGGCGCTGGTTTGTGTCTTGGCTACCCCACTTTCAATCCAGCTCCGCTTGTGGCCTGGGAAAGCCATAAAGGACGGCCCAAGGCCTTGGGACCTGCACCTGTGTGGGAGACCAGGAGGAGGCTCCTGGCTCCTGGTTTTGGATCAGTTTAGCTACAGTCATAGTGGCTACTTGGATAGGGAACAGCGGACAGATCTTTCTCTCTGTAACTCCTTCTTGAAGGAGCTGAGCGCATCGGTGGACAAGGAAGCCTGTCACGAGCCAGCAACACCTGGGCTTGTGACTGACGTTGGAACACCAAGCAGCAGACTGAGCGCGGGTGCGCCCTCCTGCCTGTATCTGGTTATAAATAACAGAAGCAGCCCTAGCCTAGCTGCTAATTTTTCTTCTTGTAAGTAATTCTTGAAAGTAATGGATCAAAGCATACCCAAACTCCCTGCTAATGTCTTCTTTCTTACGCTTTTTTTAGTTTTAGCATAAGAAAAACTACTCTAAGAACTGCTAGCTTTACATAAAGATTAATGAAAGCTTTGTAGGACACCTGGCATTCTGTTGGGGTACAAAAGGCTGTGTATTCTTACAGCATATCATCCTGGAAGTGTAAGTTAACGAAATTACTTCTCCGTTAAGCATCTATTGCTCTGTGTTTGATCAGTCGTGACACCTTCTCTCTGTATATCTGCCTTTCCAATAAAAATAAATTAATCTTTTTTTTTTAAAGGAGTTGAGCAGCCGGGACTCGAACTGGTGCCCATATGGGATTCCAGCGGCACAGTCAGAGGCTTAGCTTACTATGCCATGGTGGTAGCCCCTATTTATTTGTTTTATTTGCTGTCTGTTCGCGCAGAAGCCTCACAGCTGTCTGTGTGTTATGGCTGACCCTGTATCCAGCTTGCTGCTCCTATTCAGCATTGCAACCATGGCAGAGGGAAGCAGGGGGACCATCTGTCTGTGAGCCACCCCCACACCTCTGGCACTGCTCACACTCTGCCCACGGCATCCGACGCACGTGTGGGGGCAGGCACTCGGTAGCAGGTGCAATATTCTCTGCCTGCGGGAGTGGAGGCGGAAGGGGTGCAGCTCAGGACCAGGAACAGGCCCCTGTTCCATTTCCTGGTTCTGGGCCACTACGGTGCCATCAGTCTTTTTGACCCATTGGCAAGACAAGCTATGCAGATTTCCGACATCTTCAAAGCTGTCTTTTTTTAATAAACCTTTCAGTGTCAAAAACTCCAGCGTGCAAGATGTTTTCTGTGCTTCTAGGCTTGCAAAATGCATATGCTTTATGAAATTGGAATTTCCAGGCAATTTATCTGTAATGTGAACTTTGCTTGTTGCAGGGGGAAAAAATCAAATTAAAAACCAAGCTCATTTAAGTCTGTAATGTGGTTTCTCAGACACTGCCCAAGAGCTCACCAAGACTTGGCCTCCTGGGTGTCAGCGCTGGGGGATGCAGGGCGGGCTGCTGGACCGGATGTATGTCATACACAGTGGGGAGCAGGTGGCGGGCCCCCATACTGCCCTGGGATGCAGGCTGCCCAGGCATAGCCCTCCTCCAGCAGGCCAGATGCTACCCTGCAAGGTCCTCTGGTCTTTGCCGCCAGGCGGCTCTGGTGTTGGTGGGACTGGAAGAGATTGAAGGTCTGGGAAGTCCCCTCTGTGGCCTCTGGAGGTCCTACTGCTTCTGTGACAGGAGGGACCCACACTGCAGGGGTGAGCAGTGACTGCTGGGGGGAGGGCTGAGCGGAGCCCTGGAGGAGCGGCACAGTCAGATCTCTGCAGTGCGTGTGGAGTGCTCCTTGTCATGCCGTGGGCAGATACACAGCTCTGCATAGACCACGCATGTGCACATATATGTATGGAGATGTGCCAGTGGGTGGAGATGGCTTGTTGGGTGGCTTTAAAAGGCGAGATCATTCAATAAATTGTGCTGACTCATTTTCTATGGAAAAAAAATTAGTTGGATTGCTCTCTGATCCTCTCCCAAAACTTAGTTGAAGATGAATTCAATAAAAACTTTGAACACAAGTTCTACAAGGAAATAAAGTAGGTGGGGGAAGGGATATTTGCAACATCAACAACAAAGGGTTACTGCAGCAAAGGAAATGAGCAGACACTTCACAGTAATGAGAAGATGGATAACGCTGGTCCCAAGATGTTCACAAGGGCATTCAGCCTCACTCCTGGGAAGACAATCTGAGGTTAAAGCTATAGCTGAGCACCACCTATTTATTTTTTTCTTGACTTATCAGCTGAGGAAAATTCAAGTTTGGAATCCCAGTCCCAGCAGCGATGACGGGGAAGCCCCGTGCTAGTTTGCTAGGCTGCTCTAAAGAATGGCCGGCCACCTGCACATGGCCCCCAAGTCACCAAGCTGCTCTCCGAGGCGTGTGGAGGGCACGAGCCTTGCCAACAGGGCTGTGTTCCTCTTGCACAGCCCCTCTCATCGCCTCCTCCAGCTTCTGGCAGGGCTGCCCTCCCTGGCTTCCGGCCGCCTCGCCCACCTCTGGAGCCGAGCCAGTCCCTCTCAGGCCCACCACAGCTGCTAAGAGGAGGTACTCTGTGTGATGAGATCGTGCCTGCCCGAGCACCCAGGGCATGTCCCCCACCTCAGGGGCCCTCACCAGCGTTACACCCACAAGCTCCTCTCTGTCACCTGAGGACCATACAAGCGGGGCCTGGATATTAGAGGGCGCGGGTGCCTCTGGGAGCTGTCATGATGATCCAAGGCGCTGCCTTCAGTGGCTGGAACAAGCTGGTCACTAACCAACGAGGGAGAGAAATGGCCACCTCCAACCAGAGTATATCTAACCCTCGACTCCACAGTGCCAAATTGGGTGCTCTAGCCAATAGATCGAACTGCTTATATCAGGAAATGACACCTGTGTCATCTTTAGCAGCCAAGGCCTGTGAAAAAACCCACAAACTCACACATTACTTCCAACTGGGGGTGGGGGTGGTCCAAATAGCACAGGGCACGTACCTAAAAAGAACCCAGTGAGGACACAGTCCCTGAACTGGATGGAAAGCTGTTCTAGATGCCAGGATGGAGTAGGCGCAGAAAGCAAGATGTCAGACAGTGTGTGTGCCACCTGCTGCAAAAGGGAGGGATGGAATGAGTAAAGTCACACAGACGAGGGAGGAGGCAGGTCACCCCCAGGTCCTTGGGAACCTACTTGGGAGGAGGAGGTGTGAGGCACGGGCAGGCGGCTAGGAACAAGTCTTCCCTAGGCACCTGCTCTATGCAGATATCTTTGTAAGTTAGTAAACAGCCGCATATTCAATCATTAAGAAGCAATGCAGGGCCAGGCACCATGGCTCAATTGCCTAATCCTCCCCTTGCACATGCCAGGATCCCATACGGGTGTCAGTTCGTGTCTTGGTTACTTCCCATCCAGCTCCCTGCTCATGGCCAGGCAAAACTAGAGGAGAGCCCAAAGCCTTGGGACCCTGCACCCACATAAGAGATCCAGAAGAAACTCCTGGCACTGAGCCTCCCAGTCTCCCAGCCAGGGAGGCTCAGACAAGGACCTGGCCCTTGCTGGGCACTGGCTCCCTGCCAGGATCATTCGCAGTCTCTCTGCAAACCCTGTTGCCACCTGTTCTGGGTAGGCATATTTGCAAAGGTGGTGCTAGGCCCCTGGTTTGAGGCTGTTAATCCAAGTTTAGAATTTACCTAAGGTCTCTCCCACCAGCTGCTGTACCGCCTCACTGACTGCCGTGGCCCTGTGCTTTCTGGGGGTTTTTCTAGTGGGGCTTCATCTCCATGGTGCACATTTATTTCAGGGAATGCAACCGGATCGCCTCCCCCATCCTCCCCACTGTTTACACCCACACATTATAAAGAAGAGGCAATGCTTTAGGAGCTTTTTTAAGGGGTCACTTAATTACTGTCTGAGGCTAAACCGATAGCAAAGAAATACAGAGAAACGGAGACAAACAGATTCAGTGTGTAAAGCTGCAAATCCAACAAGGTCAGGAGGGCGGAGACCAGCACACAGTGACTAAGTGTGCAGCCTGTTGTCAGTCAGCTGAGCCCTGGGAACACACTCGCTGACTGTGGGGAGGCGAGCGCATCGGGAGAGTGCGCAGGAATTTCTTTAAAGCTGCAGTTTCGGTGATCACCGTCATCACGACCACCACCGGCAGGTTCACTTACTACAGAGCCAGCCAGGCTAACCTGCCCAGATCCACCTGTCCTGGTCCAGCCGCTTCTTCTGAGCCCCCGACACCACCCTCAGCAGAGAAGTGGATGACTTGGGATTCAGTTCAAGCCAGTAGTGGCATCCCTGACCTTTGGCCTGAGGACACTGGCCATGAGCCCCTTTCATGCATGTGCGGAAGGCTCATCCTACTTTTCTCGGCTCCTAGAGCTGAGGACGCAAACATACACAGGTCCCAAAAGGACAGCTCGCTGTCTGAGCATCCCTTTCACGATGCTGTGGACATGAGCCCCTGGCTTCTCTAGAAGCTCTCATATCCAGTTATTTGCTTAGTCCTGTGACTACCTGGTCAGGAAAGCCAGAGAGAGAGAGAGAGAGAGAATCTTCTATCTGCTGGTCTACTCCCCAGTAACTGTGCCAGGCTGAAGCCAAGAACCAGGAGTTACCTCTGGGCCTCCCACATAGGTACAGGGGCCCGGGCACTTGGGCCATCTTTGCTGCATTCCCAAGTGCATTGGCAGGCAGCTGGATTGGAAATGGAGCAGCCGGGACTCGAGCTGGTGCCCATATAGAACGCTAGTGTCAAGCATGCCCGGTCCCCTGTGCCAAATTCAGACAGCCCAGCTGTGCTCGGGACCCTTCTCTGTGCCTGGGACTCTCTGCCATCTGACTGGCATGGTGACTCTCCTGTGAGATGGGCCATCCTGGGGTCGGGGCTGTGTCCCCTCTAAGGCCCAGGCCCATGATGGGTGAGTAGAATGAGTGAGGGAGTGGGCAGCCAGGTCAATGTGTGAGGAGCACATGGAAGAGCCACCAGCAGGACTGGCCCAGGCTGCTGTCTCCGGGAACTGCAGGGCTGGGCGAGGGCAAGCGAGACGTGGTCCGTGGGAAGTGGCTGCGTTTGCTGTCTCTGGTTCGGGCAGGGGTGTTGTGCTCCCAGCTTGCAGTGAGGAGCACAGTGCATCTTCCCCTTCAGGAACGCCATCTGCTAGGACAAGGGTGGTAAGCTACGCTGTCCTCACAGACAAGGGCTCCAGGCAGGCCCCAGCACACACGAGATCCTTCTGGGTTTCCAGGTCCTCCAGTCTACACTGAAGGGAACTTTTAGGATTTTCCCTTTTAGGGCCTCCGGGGACTGAGCCCTCCAACCATGAAAACCTTCCAGCCTCTGCTGACCATATAGCCTGGTGTCAGCTTTTGGCTTCTGCCCCAGCTTTCTGCTGGCCAGAAAGGATCCAGGAAATTCTTGGTACTCATCTCGTGGGTTCGTCCCTTACAGGAACATCACCAAGCACCTCTGTCGCCTTCTCATTCCGCTGTGATCGAAAGGAAGGGTCCGCTTAGCTTCCTGCAAGCCTGTCACCTCCTAGTGACATTCCAGGGAGAATGTATGGAAATCATCTCAAATTGATTCCCCAAATCCTCCTCTAACAATTGGAAGGGACAATTAAAGGGCACACTGTGCAAAAGTGACGAGAGCTAGGCTAGTGTGGTCAGATGGCATGCCCCCTCTCTGAGGCTTCTTAGAACTGACCCTGCACACCAGACCCCCAGAGAAGGGACTGGGATAAAGGCGCACTCAAAACCATGCAGCACAAATACTGAACAGTAACCACATTCAATCCTAGAGAAAAAGAACGTGACACTTTCCAGGCAGCAGTGAGCAGCGAGTGTATAGAGCGCAGTGTGACAGAGGTGACACCAAGACAGCTACAGTGAAGATTGAGGCTGAGCTCCCCCCTGCGTTGTGCCCAAGCCCAGGGGGACCCGCAGGCAAGCACAGGACTTGCCTGCGGCCTACCATGTCAGCAACTGACCTGTCACTAGGTCAGCTTACAAGCCTTCCCCACGCCACGCCCCACCTGCCACTGCTTCTTATTCACAGGGTAGAATAATAATCCCAGACCCACTTGCAACGGCTGCCTGCCTGCGAGAACACCGGTAGGGGATCCTTGTGGCAGTTGTGGTACCGACCATGATGACAATGACGACACCAAAAAACAAAACCGTGGCTGCAGTTACTGCATGCTTGCTTTGTGCTTGGAACTAAGTGCTGGATGTGGATTAGCCTCTTTTATCTCCACGAGTCTGGGATTGTTGCCCCACCACATGGACGCGGGACTGGAAAAGCAGGAGGGCTAGGTGATGTCCCCTAGGCCACATTGCTTGCACGTGACAGCCTAGTCCAGCTCCAGCAACTACATGTACAGCGGCAAGGCCGCCTCGCCCAGGGCTTACAGAGGAGCTGCACCAGCTGCTGGTGTTGACACCTTGCTTTTGGTCATTTGAATTTCTAGAATTTCTAGAATTTCTGCCATAAGCCTGTATTTATTCTGCAACAAGATGCTATTTTTTCCTCCAGCAATAAAAGGCTATTATTACAAAGACACACATATAGATATATCTGTCTCTCTATATATATTATATAGAGTATATAGATATCTGCGTGTTCACTTCCCTCCTAGAACAATCAGCCCTTTCTCTCCTCTGTGCAGTGCTGCTGTCACAGATGGCATTTGGGTATAAACGCCAGGGAGACAGAGCATGCATGTGTGTGCAGATACACACAGCACGGACATGAAAGGTGACGTGGGACACCACAGAGGGGACACCCACATGCACATTGGGGACACGTTCATTTACCCCCTGTGGACCAATGTTCCTCTCACTCCCCGTTTACTCCCTAGTGCAGCTGCTGTGGCAGGCACCCCCTGCCCCGGAAGCAGGTAAGGTTGGATGAGGTCATTAGAGTGGGCTGTGACTTGGTGAGGTGAGCGTAGGTGAGGATGCACTGGGGGCTCTTGTGTCCTCTCTCTCTCCCTACAGGTGCATGTGCCAAGGGCAGTGGCAGTGGAGTGATGGGCAAGACGCAGGACATTCTGCTGGAGGGGTGACAATGTTCTAAAATGAACCATGGTCCTGGAAGCACTACCGTGGGAACACACTGACAAATGAGTGAGCTCTAGCTTCATAAAGTTGTTCTACATGAGAAAGGCAGCTTTGGGGTCAGTGCTGGAGTAGGGTAGGTAAAACAGCAGTCTGGATTCTGGCATCCCACGTGGGAACTGGTTTGAGTCCCGGCTGCTCCAGTTCCCATCTAGCTCCCTGTCCGTGTGCCTGAGAAAGCAGTGGAGGTCGTCCTGAGTGCTTGGACCCCTGACAACCATAAGTGACCTGGAGCGGGCTCCTGGTTGTGGCCTGGTTCAACGCTGGTCATTGCAGCCACTTGGGGAGTGAACCAGAGAATGGTATCTCTCTCTCCGACTTTCAAATAGATAAAAAATTCCCATTCCTCCCCCGCACCAATAAACTATACAGAAAGAACAATACCTTCACGGACACTCTGTGTTCTTGGTTTCACTGCCATGTGAAATGTCCAAGATAAGCTCCTGCAGCAGGAAGCAGCTCACGTTTTTGGGGGCACCTGTTCGGCACCTTGAGCCAGTGTCCTTCTTGGGACAGCCCCAAGGCACAGCAGCGCATCACATGGCAAGGGGGTAGGCTCTGTCTGCCTACCCCCTGTCTGTCAGTTTCATCACTGGCACCCACCTGAACAACCTGCCCCAATCTTGGCACTTCTCAAAGGCACCATGGAGGGGTTGGGAGGGTTCAGGTTTCCAGCTTCCTGGTTCTGCTGCTCACAAAAGATATGGGAACCATGCCTTCAGCCCACTGGCCTTTGAGGGCACCCAAATGCATGCCAGTTGCAGCGCCACGAAGGTTGCAAAAGCAAAACCAAACAAACCCCAAAGCCAAGTGCCATTCCTATTGCGGTCTGCAGAATGTTCTATTACTGACTTGTAGAGGGTCAAAAAACTGGCAGAGACATCTCGATTTTCCCTCTGGTTTTTTGTTGTTTGTTTGTTTGTTTGGTTTTGCTTGCTTGCTTGGCGAATGCTGACTGCACTTAGTGGGATCTGTATTTCTAGTTACAGCAACCGCCACGGAAGGGCCCAGATCCCGGGGGATGAGTGGACAGACGGACCCAAACCTCTACCAGAGGCCCTGGTTCTGATGCAACTTGACCTCTGACCTTCAGTGCCTTCCTTTGGCTCCTCCCACGCTAAGAAACAGCAGACACTTGAAACAGCGGCTTCTAAGTTTCCTCCTAACTCTAATAAATTATGACAGTCTTTACCAAAGCACTTGCTCTTCATGGATGAGTGAAAAAGTTATGAAATGACCCCTGGTGGGCAGATTCAAGCCACAGTCCCGGTCGTTTTTCCTACGTGACATGTAACATTTTATGATGCAAATGTTGAGTGTAGAGAGGGAGAAGGGAGTTATTAAAGGCAAGAAGAATAAATAGGCAGGCCCGTGCGGCGGCCGCCCTGCTCACCCTGACTTCAGGGCTTCATTTTCTACAAGGAAGATCATGAGAAGTGGATTTATGCCCCAGGAGACAACGCGAGTGCAGGATGGGTGTCGGATCCATTTGTCAGTTCCCAAAGAGCTGACGGATGGCCCAAGCGCCCTGCTCTGTATTCTGACGGGCTTGGACAGCTGACAGCACAGGGAGAGGCAGCTTCCGGCTCGCTCCGATGACGGCTGGGGAATGAGCACAACCTGATTCGCTGCTCTGGAAAACGAGTGCTTTCCAACCCTCATTAGAAGCTGGTCAATAAAACTGCGCCCCGCCTCCTGCTTGACGGCTTGGGCCATTGCGTGCTGTGACCTTCATGGCTTAAAATCCTGATGGCAGTGGCCGGGGCAACAATGGCCTTCACTTGAGAATTCCCTGGGCTGCTTCTCATCTGGAGTCAGCACCGAACCACCAGCCAAACATATGCCATGTTCTTTCTTCCAGGTTGGGATGAGGTGGTGCCGAGCAGGTGAGTGAGTGGGCTGGTTCAGGTCTGTGCCAAGATGTGGCACTGTTCCGGCCTCGAGGACTCAGCCTCGACCCCATCTCTAGAGATGCCTGCGAAGAGCAGATGCTGAAAACGTGCCTGCAGGAAGACTATGTGGACACCACATGGCGAGTGTGGTCCTCGGGGCACAGCAGGCCTCCCAGCCCAGGTGCTTCCCAATCCTTCATCACACTGCTCGCAGCATCTGTGTGGCAGGCAGGTACTGGACGCAAGGCTCTGGCTCGGGGAGCTGGCCTCTGAGTGACACCTCTATTTAATGGCAGTTTTTTTTCCCGTATTTTAAAAATGCTCTGTGGAGTTCCTTTATTATGCATGTCACCCAACTCCAGTTACGCTGAATCTCGAAGGTCAAAGCTTGGCTCTGGGCTCAGAAATACGGCACCTGTCAGGGATGTGATTTAGGAACTTGGCTTTCCTCGGTGGGACCACGGGGTAGCAAAATCAAGCTGATGATTCAATCCATCGCCGCTGCATGCAAATAGGGGACTCTTATGCCCACGAGTTCCCACACAGAACTCTTCATTTGTCAGACTTTTTAATGAGATGCCGTTGAGAGCCCCTCTTCCCTCTAGCTCCCAGTTTCTGAGGAGCTCAGCGCTGGAAGGAGGGGCCACAGGGCCTGGACAGGCTGCCATGACCTGGTCCTATCTGCTGGGGCTGGCCCCAGGTCCATGTGGGTTCTGCCACGGGCCAAGATCTCACACCTGGTACTCTGGAGTTGAGCTGCATTTGCTGTGGCCATGTTCAAGCAGCTTTCTTAAGTTATTGGACGCGGCCTCAGCAGGAGAGAGCGACATCCAGCCTTTCGAGTTGGTGTGCCCTACTGTCCCTAAAATCACCTTGGTGTGTTGCTGGCCTGGGTGTGGAGGGCATCGGTATTGTATGTAATTGCAACCACCTCGGTTCGGGGCTGGGATGCTCCTGGTCTCCAGGATGTGAACACTGAGGCTCAGAGATAACATGTGGCCAGAGCAGGGTCACAATGAGCCAGCTCCCACCGTGTCCCAGCCAAGTCCTCCCCTTGCTGCCTAACAGGCTCAGGCGTCCCAGAGCCCTTGAGGTCTGTCCACAGTGCTCCTTGCATCCAGGGTTGCCTGCCCAGCTGAGAGCTGGGTCCAGGTCCCTGGCCTGGCTGTGCAGTGCAGCCTCTTCTTCCTCACACGGTTCTTCTACTCTGCAAAGCAGGTTCCCTCTGGGGCCTCCATTCACTGCCCTTCCTGACTTAGCTGCTTCACTTCTCTTCTCTTTTTTTCTTATAACTTCTGAAACATTTATTTGAAAGAAAGAGGAATATCTTCTGGATCACTCCCCCCCAGAGCCATAGCAGCCGCGCCAGGCTGCAGTCAGGAGCCTGGAGCTCCACCTGGCTCTCCCACACAGATGGGGGAGGGTCAAGCACTTGGACTGCCTTCTGTTGCCTTCACAGGGGCATTAGCAGGGGAGCTGGATTGTAAGTGGAGCAGCTGAGACTTGAACCAATGCCTGGATGAGATGCTGGTGTCACAGAGGCATGCTGAAGTCAATGCCTTACTGACAGGGGGCTGTAAATCCTGAGACTCTAACGTCCACTTCTGGTCCCCAGAGTTGGCTGCCTCTCACGTCATCACAGAGAGTTGGTCCAGGGAAGCTGTGCCTGTCCAGTGGACGGAGCCACCCTGGATTGATGTGTGTGTTTTGTAGTTTTACAGGCAGTGAAAGCAGCCTGACAATGTGGTGAATGCCCAAGCATTTTTTCCATTTGGAGAGACTCTGTGGACAGTGAAGTTGTGCGCACCCAAGTCAACAGTCACCAAAGAGGCCAGGGGAGGAGAGATAGCCGATGTTGGTGGTTGGGGTTGGGGAGAGCTCGGGACATATGGAAGATGGGGGGGCCATGAGACAACTCCATGGATGGTACAGTGGGGGATCCCAGAGCACCCCACACCAGCAGCAACCCACAGGGTGAGCTCTGGTGCCAATGCTGTGCTGCTGAGGCTCCTCAGGGTGGCAGAGACAGCCTTGGGGGATGTTGATGACCAGGGGAGGGGTGCTATGCCAATGAGGGACTGGGGCCAGGTGTATGTGGGGGTGTCAGACATCTCTGAGCCTTCTGTGCAAATTCCACTGTGAGCCAACACTACTGTTACAAACAAGTCTATCAAAAAACCCAACCAAGCAAGCAAGCAAACCAACAAACAAAACCAAAAGACGTGGGTAAGTTCATGTCTTCTTGGCTTGAGGAGAAACAAAATGAACTCAGCAAAGGGGAGACTGTATCAACAGGATGCTAATAAAGGTACACTTCACAGACTGGGGACATTGGAACAGTCTCACACACAACAGACACAGAAAGGCATGGCCATCCCTAGTGGGACACAGACACCCCAGCACAGCATGTTTTCTCCCTTCATCGTCGCTGCCCTAGCCCCACTACCCCGTGTTACGGGTCCTGACACGCACCAGACTGTTGCCACCACCTACAGCTGGGACTGAACGTGGTGTTGTAACCAGCCTGTGGCCACTGCCTGTCACCCCATAGGGCCGTGGTATCTGTGTCCAGTGTAGGAGGAGACTGCTTCAGAAACAGCGCATTGTTGGGACGCCATGCGGCCGACACAGCTGCAGCTGCTCCTGCCACTGGGAAGGGGATGTGGTGTGGCATCCAGCAGCTCTGGGCTCCGGGCTTTGGGGTTAAAATCCCAGCTCCCTCACTGGCATAAAGGCTTGAAAATGTTAACACAGCTGTCTGTAAGAAACCCTGGCACAGCCAGCTGGGCAAGGTCAGCAAGGACACTGACAGGGAACATTCTGGAAGCAGAAGTACAGCCATGAATGCAGCTTGAGCCCATCAGCCCTGCTGAAGTTGAGGGACCATGGACTTCCGACGGCCAAACAGGCTTTACGTAAATCACAAGGAACTCCACACAAGTGCAGAAATTGCCCGCATGGTTATTCTGCAGAACAATTTAATATCGATGCCAGCATGGACTCACAGCAACACGGCTCCAGCTCACAGCCTGGGTGAAAGGCAGTGTGGGTGTTTATGCACGAATGAGGTCTCCAGAGTGACAGCTACAAAGCACTTGCTCTCCAAGCGCAGCCACTGGGGCCAACCCTAGCTAGAAAACCCTTGCTCAGCAAACAACAATTACCTGAGATTACAGACGAGGCAGAGACAGGCGGGCAGATGAAGTGGGCTTATGCTCGCTCTCCCCTTCTCGTAAAACAGAAGAGAAGTGAACAAGGTCGCCCTTGAGAACATTAATTAGGAAACAGAGATAAGAACCCCGCACTGGGAAGATAGCAGCAGGTGAGCATCACCCCAGTCTGTCCTTGGAAGAGACACTTCCCACTTCCCAGTGTTGGCACAGACGAAAAGGCTGCCAAGTGTGAGGCGCGCAGACGGCGTCCGTGAATGTTAGGATGCCAGACGGGCTGCGGAGTTAGCTCACAGATACCCACGGCTATGGCCTCCACAGTAGCGCTTTAGAACCGCATCTTCCGCAGGTAGTTGAAAAGCCTCAGCTTCCCTGACAGGGTGGAAGCCATCCCCTGGTTAGGATGTTCCCATCTGGGGAACTGGAATCCTTACACTGAGACCTGTGGGACCGTCCCTTCCACAGGCTGTTTCACAGTGTGGCTGACGTTGCTAAGTGCTTATTGCAAAGAGTGCGTGTTTCTCCTGTCGAGTATTTCTGCCAATGACAGCAGCAATTTTTCAAGGACAGGGACGTTAGCGGGCAGTCATTAAAGCGCTGGGACCCAAAGAAGCCACGGAGGGGCCCATGAGCCGTCAGTGTCACCTGGGTGGCATGGCTGTGACTTCAGTGACTTTGCAGCCTTTGCTGCCCCTTCCTGTGTGGCCACCTTGACTTTGCTTTGGGCATCCCAGGAGTCAGTGGGGCCGACCCAGGCCAGCGACCAAAGATGGGCCCATGATCCACCATGGGCAGGGACAGCAAGCCCAGGAATTCTGCTGGAAATCTAGCAGGAACCTAGCTGGAATGCAGAGTTGGACCTACTGTTGGCTTTTTCCAACTCAGGTCAAGGCCAAGTACGTTTGAGAGCAATGATGACAGCAAAGAAGTCTAGGAGAGAGAGAGGGATACAGAGAGAGAGAGAGAGAGAGAGAGAGAGAGAGAGAGAGAGGAGAGGAATGGGAGGTGAAAGGAGAGCAGGGGAAGGACAAGCATCCCTGTGGCCTCTCGCTAGTGGCACCTGCAAGGCTTTTACCCCTGGCACACATGGTTCTGACTGGCTGCTGCCTACTGCCAGTTCTTTCAGTATTTCCCAGAGACGCTCATCTCCAGCTCTGGCTACAATCACACCAATCTTTGGACTCCCAGTCATGGGAGCTGTCAGTCCATTTTCTACCTGTGGTCTCCGTTTGAGCCCAGGCTGCTAGGTGAAGAGCAGGTGAGCCACCGCGAGGGACACGGGCAGAGCAATGGCCCGGCTGCCTTCAGATCTGGAAGGTACGTTTCTTCTTTTGAGAGACACAAAGATCTCAGACACAAAAGCTTGTGCTCCCCTTGGGCCTCTCCCCTCCCCCGCCACCAGCTTAAAAGAGCAAATGTTCCCGAGGGAGTCAACTAGCAGGCTTGGAGCAAAGCACCACGCGCTCGGGGACACGAGGCACTCTGCCCGGGCTCAGGTGGCCATTTCACCAGGTCACGGATAGAAGACAAAGATGACTGGGGGCAAAGAGCGAGACAAGCGGCTAAGCGGTGACAGGGCCCTGGTGGTCACCCTGCCCAGCGGTGCTTGCCGGCCACCCTTGGGTCCTGAGATGTTTAGTGAAGGATGCACCAGCCTATGGCATGGAGAGCGCCAGCAGAGCCCTGCAGGATGAGGAGGGTCAGTGGGCCCGCAGGGCAGCAGGGGCAGGCAGCCACTGCTGGCCACGCCGGTCTGTTGGCTGTCAGCCTGGAGAGACAGGGCAAAACCTGAGCCAGAGCCAGGGCATTGGTCCAGAGCCGAAACCGCTGGGACAGCCTGCAGCTGAGGGAGCCTTGTCCTGGTTGCACTGATCTGTTGAAAAAACAGGTCTGACCTCAGCTGGCTGCTTCCGGGTGGACGGCTCAGGAGGCCCCACCTTTCAGAGTGGCTGTGTCTTCACTACTTCAGGAAGCACCCAGGGCAGTGCCTGGAAACCCCTTGGAATGGACGTTTCTGGGGAGCCAGGCTGTTGGCACACTTTTCACAACTTTCTGTCATGGGTGTGGCTAATGCAACCCACGGCAGGAGTGAGGGTGTACAGGAGGACAGCAATGTGTGTGACACTCAAAGTCAGGTGGCAATACGTCCTTGCTCCGGGAGGGAGGAAGCGTGAAGACACAGGTGTGGGCTGAGTAGCAAGCCCTGCCTCCAACAGCACAGCCAGGCCTTGGCATCTTTGCTTTTCTGGTTTATTGGGGTGCCGGGACTGGGCCTGCCCACACCTTCTAAAACACAACACACAAAGCCAGAGAGGTCAGGGGTTTTCCTTTGGGCACAGGCCTCATTCTCAACGCTATCTGCTACCACGGATTCTGTTTCTGATTCTCACCCCAGCCCGCTCCCATCAGGAGTGCACCTGTTGGGGTCTGACGGCAGTCGTCATGCCCCTGCTGGCCTCTTTCAAAGGTGCAGCCCCATGCACTGAACTGTCTCTTGAGATTCCCATGTTGAAGCCCTAACCTCTAGTCCCTCAGATAAGCAGTCACTGAGCTATGGTGCGGTCATTAGGGTGGGCTCTAGTCTGACACGACAGGTATTCTTACAAGGGGAGAAGAGGGACTGGTGCTGTGGCGTAGCAAGTTAAGCTGCTGCCTGCAGTATTGGCATGCCATATGGACACTGGTTCTAGCCTCAGCTGCTCCACTTCTGACCAGCTCCCTGCTAACACGCCTGGGAAAACAGCGAAGGATGGCCCAAGCACTTGGGCACCTGCACCCAACCTGGGGTCTCCTAACTTTAGACCAGTAGGGGTTGAGTCATCCTGGAAGTGCTGTAGGCTGTTTAGCAGCATCCAGGAGAAGTCCATGAGACGCCAGTAGCACCCCCAACCTGAGTGTTCTGGATGACAGCACGTGTCATCTGGGAAGTGGGATTGTCTCTGGTTACAAACCGTTCTCCTGGTGTATCTCACTCACCCGAAGAAGCCCATGTATTGGCGCTATCTGCAGGCTTTGACTTGAGTAGAGCTTCATAAAGGCCTCTGTTCTCAGTATGAACCCTGCAGCTAGAGAGAGGGATCTAATGAACTGAGAGAGACGCAGGGTCAGCAGCTGAGAACTGCGTCGGATGGATTTCCCATATGTCTGTTGTGGAGGGCAGGCACAAAGCACACAAGGGATGCTCAGACTGGATTGCGTACAGGGAGGACATCCGTGAACAAAACGCCTGCTCACTCAGAGCACAGTGAGACATCCGTCTCTTTCTCTTCCACCATCATACGGGGATGCCACCTGGGTGGAAATGGAATCCTAGCCTTCCCCAAGCCATTAAGCAAGTGTTCTCTGGGTGTTTGCTCCAGACGAGACCCCAGCTGTCCCCGCTGGAAAGATGAGGACAGGATGGTCAGGCCGAGGCTGTGTCTCCCAGATGCAGTGTGCGTGGAGCCTGCAGGAGGCTGCAGGTGCATGGGGGTGGAGGATGAGCAGGCAGTTATCGACCATGGATTGGAAGGGCGCAACAGACGAGGGTCAGTGTATCAGGTTCCCATCGGTGCCCTAACAAAAGACCACCAACCTAGAGGCTGCAAACAACTTAGACTGAGCATCTGTCAGTGCTGGGGTCAGGGTGGGGCTTTGGGGCGCCACCTGTGTTCCTGGGTGAGGGGTCCCTTCTTCATGTCACTCCAGCCTCAGGACTTGGCTGCCACATCTCGCCTGGCTCTGGCCCTCCTGCCCCTCCCTCTTCTAAGCACCCCTGTGACCACCTTTGGGGCCAGACAGCCAGGGAAATCTGACATCTCAAGACCCTGATCTCCCCGTGTCTTCAGGGTCTCCTGTACCCCCTGAGCTGCACGTCCACATCCACACTGCACTGAAAATCCCGGCGATGCTCATTGTACACAGCATCACTTGCCGTGGTCTGTAGCAGCACAGCATAGCAGATGGCCTTACGAGGAGAGGTCAAGTGCACAAACGTTCTAAGAGAATGGCAGGACGCAGGATGCAGACAGGTGATGGGCGAGACAAATGTGCCTGGGCCTCGAAACATGCAGATAAGGCAAAACAGGCAAGGCAGCAGGAGTGAAGGCAGGAAATGGAGCAGGATGGAGCAGGCAAAGGGAGAAGAGACCACTTCCTGCTTAGAAGTGGTGTGGATCCCGTGGCAGTCCTAGCCAGTGTAAGCACATGTGGCAGGGCGACTGTCCAGCTTGAAGGTTAAGTTTACGGTGGAGAGGGGAAGCAGGAGACCGGGGGTGACCAGCAGACCAACTTAAGTTTACATCACAAGGGTGGGGCAGAGTCCATGGTGGCTCAGGAGCAGATGGAGCCCAGAGAGGACAGACGAGAGGGATGCAAGCCGGGCTCACAAGGAGGACATCCAGTCCCAAGCAAGGGAGTGGGCGGGTGATCGGGAGACCCGTGTGGTGTCTGAAACTTTGGAGTGTGTGCAGGTGGGAGTGCCAGGGCTGCTCACGATTCCCCTTGCTCAGCCCTCTTCCTTGCCCCCGCACCACCCATTCCTTGGGAGTTTCAGCAGAGAGATCACCATGTGCCGCCCAGTGAGAGCCCAGGCTCTCCTACCTCAGCACAGAGAAATACCTCCTTCCTTTTGCACTCAAAGGAAAAGGGCCCAGCACACATCAGAGGCCCACCCGGTGACTCCCTTGACACAAAGCTCCAGGCCCATCTTTCCATCGGTCCTTCCTGACACAGGTCTACTGATGGGCTGAGTGGCTGCATCGACCAACACAACACTAGGCTCAAAACTCCCTCTGCATGCAGTGGGAAACATCAGGTCCCTTTTGCCCCACTTGGCACAGCTGAAGATGCCACCAGCTTGGGGTTGATGATGCCAGCAAACAAATCAGGTTGGGCCATCTGTGTGTGGCTCCCCCTCCCCAAGGAGGACTAGGGGGAGGCTGCTGAGAGCTCTGTCTATAGGAGGAACTCAGGACCGAGTCCCAGTTTTATGTGACTCCCCCTCCCTCTGGCCTCTGCTGTTTGGACATGGTGCTGGCCGTGCCTACACAGGCCCCAGTATCACAGTTGCAACAGGTATGCTGCATCCTTGAACCAGGTACACACACTGAGAGCTACAGCAGGGAGCACTGGCCTGGGTGATTCTGAGCACGTGTGTGTGACTTCAGCCTCAATAGCACTGTCTATGAAATGGGGACAATGAGGCCTGTGCCAGGGTTGTTTAGCAGATGGAATGACAAAAGCCATTCAATGTGCCTGGCACTGGCCTGCTGCCTAATGGCACTGAGTTCGCTTTCTCTTTGGTTTTCCAAGTGGCATCCTTGCCTTTCTTTCTTTCTCTCTCTCTTCCTTCCTCACAATACTTGGTTGTCTGTCTGCTTTTCCAGGGGAATTCCTGGAGGCAGGTACTATGACCACAGTGTGCTATTTTGCGCGACAGTACAAAAGATGGAAAAGCTCAAAGTCAAGGAAAGCATTGCTCTGGTTCCCACAAGAACCTCATAGGGTAGCACTCCCCTCTATACCCCACCGGCACTTCTGTGGTCTCAGGTGCCCAAATCAACCGCAGCCCCAAAAGATTAAATGGGATATCCCAGAAACACACAATTCATAAGTTGGAATTTGTGGACCGTTTTGAGTAGTGTGATGGCATCTCATACTCCTCACATTCGTCGCGCAAGCGGCATGAATCATCCCCTGTCCAGCAGACTCGCCTGCCAGCCACTTGCAGCCGTCTGGGTGTCAGGCCGGCTGTCACAGTGCCACAGGGCTCATGTTCTACCAACTCTCTTTCCTTAAAGTGCAAAGTATAAGGCAAGTGACTTGTAACTTTATTGCGATTGATTGCTTTGATGATGTTGTTTCATTATTTGTCTTTGCTGCTGTTGCTGTGTGTGATCTACAAACTAAGCTTCACCACAGGCAGGCATACACAGAGAAGATCAGGACAGACTCAGGCTTTGGTCATCCACGGGTTGGGAGGCTCGCGATACCCCTGGAGAAGAGGAGGGCCTGCTGCGCTTCAGCTAACTTAAAGTTCCATTTCTACGCTCTGATAACAACCAGGAAGGCATGTGTTTTAGAATCCAAGGCAAAAATACACAAAGATATGGTGCTCGAAGGGCTGAGTTTCAGCTTTACAGAAAAATCATCTGAGCCAAACTGTTCATCCTCAGACTTTGCCAGGAAAGCCTAGAAGTTTTCAAATGACTGCTGTTGGTCTCCCAGAAAGTCCACCTCAGGGCGCAGGAGTGCCCATGACGCGTAAGAGACAGCTGGATGTGGCATAACAGTGCAATTTCACTCACGCTGGAACCATTTTCTTGAAATTGGACCCTTATTACTAAGTTAATAGAAAAAATTCCAATTGAACTTTAGAAGATTTTTCCCTATTATGGTAACATTATGGAGTCCAATTTGGTGAAAAATGAGCACTAGAGGCTTTCGACAATTTTCTAACAGAGCTTAAATTCAGTTCTGAGAGTCAGCAAGTAATTGGCAAGGAAGGAGGACTTAATTCCCAGGACTACTCTGATGGGAAATGGCAAGGGAGCCGGTGGCAGTGGGGCTGCTGGGGGCCACTTGGCATGATGGCTTCCCGGTGGGGAGCAGGTGCAGCACCTGCTCTGAGATGGGGGTGTCCGGCTGAACCCGCATGCTGGGGGGCTACCAAGTGTTTCCTCAAACATCCTCAATTTCTCTTCCTGGGGTCATTAGCATGGCCGTTTTGGGTGTTGGTGCTACGGCACAACACTTCAAGCCTCCACTTGCGACGTTGACTTCCTACACTCACTTCATGTCCTGGCTGCTCCATTTCCAATCCAACGCCCTGCTGCTGGCCTGGGGAAAAGCAGTAAAAGATGTTCCAAGTATTTTGGGACCTCGATACTCAGAGGGAGACTCAGATGAGGCTCCTGGCTTCAGCCTGGTCCAGCCCGGGCCACTGCAGCCATCTGGAGAGTGAACCAGCAGGCGGAAGATATCCCTGTGTGCCTTTCTTTTCGATAAATGAGTACATCTTCCGCCCCCACCTGCCACCTCAGGGAAACTCTGCAACATTGTATAGTGCTATACCTGATCCTCAAGGCCAAAAGCAAACAATCCCATATGGCTCAGGAGTCATTTCTGCAACCTAGCCATGGCTAGGGAGGGGGTGTGCTGTGACATCTGAGGGAAGGGCCTTTGCCATTTTCTAACTGTGAAGAAACGTCTTTATGGGACTCACAAAGGAATAAGCCCTTTGCATCTGTCCTTGCACAGAAAGCAGCAGGCTGGTGTGGAGGGCTTTCTGGAAGGGCGTTCAGATGAGCTGTTTTGTGCAGCCAGTGGATGTTACGGCAGGGTAAGAGGCACGTCACAGGCAGCAATCACTGCTTTGTGTCTAACACAGACAGGCCTGGTGGCAGAGGGCAGCATTAGAGTTCTCAGAAAACTGGGAGAAAAAGACCTCAGTGCCTCCCAGGTCTGCAGAGGGATAGGATGGTTTTTTCCTCCAGGTTCCCTGCTCCTTACTGCTTAAAAATATTTTTTTTCTGCTTATCAATGCAAGTGTTTAACATTCCATTTTTAACAATACCAAAGAATGTAAAAAAGCAACTGAAAAATTGCCACTGATTCCAGGAGCCTGAGGGATCTGCTCCTAACCATGCATATTTTATTCAAGTTCTCCACAAGTGATTTACTAATTGGGATCACACAGCTTGCCAGCTGGGAGAGACCATGTCCCCCATTTCAGAAAACATCAGCAACAATTTCCCTCAGATTAAAAATTCGTATAAGACACAGTTTTAATCACTGTATATTATTCTGTCAAATGGCTGTGCCATCATTTATTTATCTGGCCTCTCTGGTAGAACACTGTAGCTGTTTTCTGACTTTTTTTGCTGCTGTAAGTAAGGCTGCAGTGCGCCACTCTGCACCTGTGTCTCTGTTTCCTGAGTGTCTAAGTTTTAGACACCATTTCCGGTGACTTCTCAGAGATACATTTCTGGGCGTGGGATTGCTGGCATGGAAGAATGTGAATGGTTCTGGGGAAGCAAAATGCATCACCAAATGCAGCCCGGCTTTCAGAAAGTTCCTGCCAATTTGCGTTCCTTGCCTAACCAATTTGTTGAAAGCAATGTTTGACACAATGCATTTTCTTCTCTAAGGAATACAGCTCTATTCAAAGAACCCAGCAGCCCTGTCAGTCTGGTTTTATTTCATGATCATGGTGCAATGCCCGAGGCAGGCTGGCTTTATGATGAAGAGACTGATGCAGCTCAAGGTCCCGATGACATCACACAGGTACTGCCGAGGGCCCCGTGACACGTGGTGGGAGCATGTGTGGGAGAAAGGTTGTATCTCCTACCAGAAGCAGGGCCTGGGTCTCCCTTCCTCTCCGAAGGCATTCCCCTCCCGTTAGGCTTTACCTCCTAAAGGTCCCTACCACCTCAATACCTATATTGAAGGCCCTTGGGGGGACAAGCCACACCTGAGACCCAGGCAGGAAAGCTCTTCTTAGCCTGGTCATTGGAAACCAGAAACTGCAGGTTCACAGCACAGGGAGGTGGGCTCAGAAACGCCCTCCGTTTGGAGAGCTCATCGCTTCCACCTGCACATGCATCCATGCTCATGTGGTTGTGAGCTACTTTAAGGCAGTGGCACGTGTGCAGCCCGTGGAGTTGCTGCCCGTATTACTGTTGCTTATAGTTCTCAAAGGGCCAACGTCTCCCAGGACCTTTGGATCTTTGCACTTGGAAATCCCTTTACATGGGATGGTCAGTTCTGCAGGTTCATTCTTAAGACAGCCCAAGAGAGGGCAGCAAAGAATAAGTGCTGGACAACAGGCCTAGGGTCCTGGTCCCAGAGAAACTCTTCACCTAGTTTGGAGGGAGTGGGGTGAGGGATGCTTTGACATGCTGAGTGTTGTCTTCATTCTATACTTCTAGACAGAATAACGTTCTCAGCTTCCTTGCAGCTAGTTTGGGACAAGAAAATGTGGGTGGGAACGAACCTGGCCATAAAGTCCCTGCAAGACCTACCTGCCTTACTTTCTCTCTCTCTCCTCCCCCTCCCTCTCTCCCTTCCTTCACCTTTCTCTCTCTGCTTTTACAACAACCATGAGGACCACATCCTGAAGAGGCAGCCTCCTGAGGCAGAAGCAGTCACAGAGCCTGAATCCCTGAATGACACGGTGGTGTGGAGCCACTCCCACTCCACCACCTGCAGCTGGAGTCCCTGGGATGAGGGCAACTCCCCACTGTAGCAGGTGGTGCGCTTATCAGGACCACAAACACAGAGAGCCGACAGATGAGTGCTGATGACAGGAGCAGGTGATGAGGGGAGACTCTGAGGATGGTGCTTGGAAGGTCTCTCGCGGGACCACAATTGGAGCTAACGCATGCCGGGTTCTTACGAACTTCCACCTGACTGTCGGGATGATCTCCTTTCGCATCCAGGGAGGACGAGGAGGGGGGAGGCTCAGTAAGTTGCGCATGGACATGGAACACGCTCTGTGTGGACAGCAGAGGTATGGATGGGCTCAGGCCAGGTGGAGGAAGTAGCACCAAGGACAGCTTCCTGGATAACGAGTGTGAGCTGACCGTGGGAACCAGCAGAAGCCCACATACACACAGGGGACCTGGGCATTCTAGTTTTAGCACAAACTCCTGCTGGGCAAAGCCTGCTCTGTCAGTTACTTGGGTGGAAGAGCTGTGCACGCACTGTGCAGCCTCTGGGATTGTCACACAAAAGTGCCCTGCAGACAGGAGAGGACCGAAGCAACAAAGCAGCTGTGTAAGAAAGAGCTGATTGGAGGGCCCTGTCGTCACCCTGGGCCCCTCTAAGCAGTCACCCGATCGCCCCACCCAGCCGCCTTTGGCTTTTCCTGACCCTGAGCACCTCCCCTTTCCAGGGACCGTCTCTACGCAGGCTCAGTAGCTGCAGCCGTCCCAGAATTAAGTAATGACAAAGTGAGTTATTACCCAGCCTGACTTTAGCTGTGGGTATAACCTGCGGCCGAGCTAACTCACCACGGGACCGTTCAATGGCTGTCTCAGCCGTGACATGAAAACATTGCCCTGTGGTTCCCCAGCTCAGAGCTGTGCGTCCTGAGTTCCGACTCCACGCTTGGTGGGGAATAATGTTGTGTTGAGAAGGGGAAGAGGGTGCAATTAGACTCTGTTTAAATGTTACATTCATTCTTGTTAATCAAAAATTAGTAGCTCTTAATAAAAAAATAAACAGAGCTCAGCTCCCCAGGAAGTTGACAGCAGCTCCCATGGCCTGTTTAATTGCACAGAACGCAGCTGAACATGGACAGCCTGCTTCCTTCCCGCCTGTGGAATTAGCAAACTGAAACACAACAGGGGCCATGACTGGGTGCTGGGACTGCAGGAGACTTTGGGTTTACTTCTTTCTTTTGCTCAGTGTCGGTTTTCATACAATGAGTGTGTATTCTTTGTTTTAAAAGTTCAAAGGACTCAAGTGGCATACCTGCAGTATTACATTGTAGCTCTGCAAATAAAAGAAATGGGTGGATACCTTTCCCAAGGCTGCCTCAAGGCTCCCGCAGTTGCCCCTGCTGTGGGCTGGGAGCCACTACATTAGCTGTCATGGATTATCTGCTTGCCTGGCTCCAACTGTGTTCCCAGTAGCAGTATCTGACACACAGTAGGTGTTTATTAGTTACTGAGCTCCAGGTGCAAGGATATGCAAGGTTTGGAAAGCGCCACTTAGAGTCACCGTGGCCTCCAAAAGAGCGCGGTTCCATCTGCTCTGACGTTTCCATCTGTTGGAACCAAGCCTGCAGCTCTTGGTGGGCAGGGAGGGGAGGAAATTGAATTGTTCAGCACAAGATCTCTGTTTCTACTCTTATGGGAGAACCAGGGCCCGGGTGACAACAGCCACGGTCCCTGCTTATTGCACTGAGCCAAAGCCAGGCAGACGAGAGAGCATACACTGTGTTTCAATTTCTACAAACTTCAGAAAATGCACGCTAATCTGCAGTGACAGAAAGCACATCAGGGGTTGCAGCAGGAGACAGGCAGGGGACAGGAGCTGAAGACAGGTGGCAGGTGGCACTGTCCTGATCGTGGCGATAGTTCACACATGCTAAATATGTGCCACTGATTACATGTCAATCATGCCTCTGAAACGCCGTCCAAGACAGAGAATGGGGCAGGAGTGGGCACCTGGGGCAGAGGAGAAGAGCCACAGCACCCAGGGCTGCAGGTCCTTGCAGGGCTGTATGTCTGATGAGACACAGAGTGATGGGGGTGCTAGCTGAGGCTCAGATGCACGTTATCTGATGACCTGTGACTGGCCTTCCCATGCGGCCTGGACTGAAGAGATACAGGCTCCCAGTTTGGACGGTGGTAGCGGCCTGAGTGACTTCAACTGTGTGTGAGCTCTGGAGTACCTCGGGGGAGCTCAGGGAAAGGGGGGTGGCATGTGACAGCTGCAGCCACAGCAGCGCAGAACAACCAAGAGGAAGCTTAGAGCCAAAAGGGATCTCTTAGGTGGGCAGGGGCTCCTCCCGGAACCCGCAGGGATTCACAGGGACCCTGAGGAGGCTACCAGACTACTGCACTGTATGGAGTCAGCCCCGTGACTGTTCAGGTGGGGCTCCAGGGGAAGCAGGCCCGGCTGGCACTGCTGAGCCTCCTGCAGTGGTTATTTGTTGAATGAACCTGGGATTATTACATGGACTTGTTGACAAGACAACTACTACTTTGAATATTGATGACAAGAGGTGGGTGACGGTGGACAGGGCGCCACGGGGCGTGGTGTACCTTCCCTCTACCTAGTGCGCAGTTAGAAGCCATGCATTCAGTACAAGCCAGCCGAGGGCTTGCGAGGGGCTGCACTGCGTCCAATGTTGAGAGAAAAATGCAGAGTAAAACACAGACCAGTGAAGGTGCTAGCTAGGGAAGGGCTGGACTGTGGGTGTGGGCAGGCTCTGAGCACTGGGCCAGACTGGTCCAGCCCTCTGCCTGACTGTAAAGTTTTACTGGAACACAGGCATGGCTATTCACGGCTTTTGAATCACCATGGTGAAGCAGTAGAGGCAATGTGGCCCAAAAAGCCTACTTTACTCAATAGCTGGCTGCTCATGGACAAAGTGTGCCCATCCCAGTTCCAAGAAAAGGTAACACAGGGGCTGGCATTGTGGCACAGCATATTAAGCTGCTGCTTGCAAGGCTGGCATCCCATATAGGCGCTGGTTAAGTCATAACTTCTCTGCTTTCCATGATGTGCCTGGGAAGGCAGAGGAAGATGGCTTGGTGTCTGGGCCTCCATATTCATGTGGGAGATAAGGAAGGAGCTCCTGACTCTGGCTTTGCCTTGGCCCAGACCTTGTTGTTTTGGCCAGTTTGGGGGTGAGTCAGTGGATGAGAGATTCTCTCCATTTCTGTTGCTCTTTCAAATAAATACATCTTAAAAGCAAAGAAGAGATGACACAGAACCAGAACTGAACTGAAGTAAGAAGTCCAGGAGCTTCCTGCCCTGCTGGCTTTCCACCCCGTGCTCAGTGCTCTAGGCAAATGAGGAGACCTGGGTGCGCGTGCAGGGGTGGGAGGGACTGTTAGTCTTCCTCACTCTAGCTCCTCCCTCCATTCCCACAGGAGGAAGCTCCCTGCAGATGCTCCTGGCCCTCTGGCTCTCCATCAGCAGCCCAGGAGCCCAGCAATGAGCACGGGCACTACCCAGGCCAGGGGGTTCGGGGAGAGTCCCGGAGGCCACCAGGGGTCCCACAAGAGGGCAGAGGGAGGGCAGAGGGAGGGCAGAGCGAGGGCAGAGCGAGGGCAGAGCGAGGCGGCTCCCCTCATCTCGTCGAGCCTCAGGGGAGGCTGGAACCAGG
The DNA here is from genome assembly GCF_030435755.1 of Ochotona princeps. NCBI lineage: Eukaryota > Metazoa > Chordata > Mammalia > Lagomorpha > Ochotonidae > Ochotona > Ochotona princeps. The sequence goes on from NC_080847.1 coordinate 2,845,486, forward strand.
GCAGAGCATCGAGCAGTCATTAAATGAAGATATTTAATTAGCACTCATTTGCACTGTTTATTAAAGTCAGACCCTGGTGGAAACCCTTTTGTACACTCTTTATTTGCAAAGAGGTAATTTTAACTCCTGAGTGGAATTCACTGTAGTGCAAAGCCTGGTTACAAAGCTACCTAGGAAAACCATTTACTGGCAACTCCTTCAGTAAGTGAAGTGACTACTGGCTGAGCACCTACTAGGCGCCAGGCCCTGCTCCAGATCAAGGTAGCCATCTCCCTTGAGGGCTCAGAGTCCCATGAATAGTTTGTGAGTGAGCATGGAACGGGTTAGGCGGCTGCAAGCCTCCAGCCACAGCATTTGTGTTAGCTACTGAACCCCAGCCAGGTTCCCATGGGTTCTGTTGGGACACACTTTACTTAGTGCAGAGTTGCTTCTGAAGCTTGGGACTCAAGTCTCATAGTCCTGTAACTCAGGCCTGAGCCCGGCTCACCACGTGGACATGTTCTCTCTGAGAGTCACATCACAGCCGTTCACTCCCCAGGGTACAGCCTGAGACAGCAGCATTTCAGCATCACGCTGGGAGCCGTGTCAAACAGCAAAGTCACCAACCCCAGGCACAGAAAGGAAAGACAGGCACTCCGCAGAAAGCACCAGGGGCACAGTGTCACAGGCTGAGGGGCAGGAGTGGCCCGGCCCACCTCGGCGGTGCATCACGTCTGCCTCCCCCTCCTCTGTGCTCAGGCAGGAGTGAACGCAGCAGCAACATCACAGACACTGGCTTTGGAGTGGCACCCACAGTTTCTCATGCTCACAAACGTGCAGTTCAGGAGGGTGGAAATGCAAGTTGGAAAAGAGTTTATCCGAGTTCTTGAGTGGGAAAAGAAGCTCAAGGAAGGCCCTGTGGGGAGTGACGGATGGAGAGAGAGAGCGCGCGAGAGACAGCCTAAGAGTGTGGCCAACACGGGAAGCCTCCTGGACTATGGAGTGGGCTCTGGACTTTATTCAAGATGAAATGGGAGGTGCCAATGGTCTTGGCCAGTGGGGATCACCACTACAGTTTCTGAGAACAAATCTGACGTAAGCGTGGCACACGGGTGGAACCGAGACGCCGGCCAGGGGGATGGCGTCAGGTGAACCACGACGCTCGCTCAGTCTGTGGTGTGGGAAGCTGCAGCAAGGCACGGACCCAGGACGCACTTTGGGTACACCTAGATGAAACTGCTAAGGCCAGCTGGTGTGCTTCACCGGTGGTCAGACACTCTGCACTTGAGGTCTTTTGTGAAATATTGATGCCCTCAGCTGGAGGATCTTTCATTTTTACAGATTCAGAGCAGAAGATGAAGTGATCGTTGGTCCATGTTTGCTACCTGGAGGCTGCCTGGAAGGGTTCCTTTTTGTTCTGAGTGGCAGTGCAGCCATGGACGCTTCACTGGGGGCTGTGCCCCCTCATTCTCTTCCCCATTAGATCCCGGCCCCCACTTGCACAGATTTCAGAAGCCCCAGATACACAGGATGCAAATGAATGGAGAAGAGAGACAGAAAGCTGAGAGCTGCCTCAGCTGAGCAGATGGGAGAGGGGCTCTCTGGAGCAGAATAACGGAGCCACGTGATGGAGCTTACAGAGCTTGGGGACTCTGCCACCTGCAGATTTTTTTAAATGATAGTATCTTCTCTTGAAAGAAGTATTTCTCTGTTAACACTTCCTTGGCATAGTGGTCAAGACTGGGCACAGCAGGTTAAGCTCGGGACATTGGCATCCCACACTAGAGTGCTGGTCCTGATGCTGGCTGGCTGCTCTACTTCTGATGCACTTGGGAAAGCAATGGAGGATGACCTAAGGAGTGGGTCCCTGACACCCACGTGGGAGACCCAACCAAGTCCTGGCCATTAGGTCCATCTGGGGAGGGAACAAGTTTCTCACCCTGGGTGTCCACAGCATTGCAGAGGAGAAGCAGAAGTGGGTGGTCGCAGGCTGCCCCTCCCTCCCTGCCCCTCCCCTCCCTCCCTGCCCCTCCTCCACCCTTCCCTCTCTGGGGCTGAGGGGCAGGAGGGTAAGGTGAGGTAGGAATTCATCTCAGTAAGAGGCTTTAAGGAAGCACTGAAAAAATGCAGTCATGAAAAGGGCGCGGTTGTAACGTGGGACTTTCTAACATTGACACTCCAAGGCAAAACCCCAAACAGTAAAACAGTTCCTTCTGCAGTGACGAAGGCCCGCCATTCCCTACACCTCTCCGCACCCCGCACCGCTCGCTTCGGATGGCCCGCCATTCCCTACACCTCTCCGCACCCCGCACCGCCTGCTTCGGATGGCCCGCCATTCCCTACACCTCTCCGCTCCCCGCACCGCTCGCTTCGGATGGCCCGCCATTCCCTACACCTCTCTGCTCCCGCACCGCCTGCTTCGGATGGCCCGCCATTCCCTACACCTCTCCGCTCCCCGCACCGCCTGCTTCGGATGGCCCGCCATTCCCTACACCTCTCCGCTCCCCGCACCGCCTGCTTCGGATGGCCCGCCATTCCCTACACCTCTCCGCTCCCCGCACCGCCTGCTTCGGATGGCCCGCCATTCCCTACACCTCTCTGCTCCCGCACCGCCTGCTTCGGATGGCCCGCCATTCCCTACACCTCTCCGCACCCGCACCGCCTGCTTCGGATGTGCTGCTTTATGGTGCTGTGTTACTTGATGTCCCTCCTCCTTAGGCCCAGTTCTTCTTGTGCCTGGGCAAAGGCTGGGAAGAAATGCTGCCCGCACATCCCATAGCAGGGGGAAAGGGGCTTGGAGAAAATCCAGGAGCCGTGGGGAGTGCTCTGAGTCCCACTCAGCGGACAGGCAAAAAGGGGCAGCTTTCTCTGCTGCCACTGCTTGGTTGTGGCTGAGGCGAGCCTCCTCTCTGTCCGACGCCTTCATTCAAACTGGAAAAGGTGCACTGGTGCCATGGCATAGTAGGCTGAGCTGCTACCTCTGAGGCCAGCATTCCATTATGCGCACCAGTTCATGTCCTGGCTGCTCCACTTTCCATCCAGCTCCTTACTTCTGGCCTGGGAAAGCTGCAGAGGATGGCCCTAGAGTTTGCATCCCTGAATCCATGTGGGAGACCCTGAAAAAGTTCCAGGCTCCAAGCTCCAGGCTCCAGGCTCCAGGCTCCAAGCTCCAGGCTCCAGGCTCCAAGCTCCAAGCTCCAAGCTCCAGGCTCCAGGCTCCAGGCACCAGGCACCAGGCACCAGGCTCCAGGCTCCAGGCTCCAGGCACCAGGCTCCAGGCTCCAGGCTCCAGGCTCCAGGCACCAGGCTTAGGACCAGCCCAGCTCTGGATGTTGCAGTGAGCAGATGGAAGAGGGCTCTCTCTATCTCTTCTTCTCTCTCTATAAATATGCCTTTCAAATAAAAATACATACATCTTCAAAACAAAACAGAAAAAGCAAAGCTGAGCAGACCTCGCAGCATAGGAAATAATGGGCCGTGAAGCAATATTCCTGTTTGTCAGCGTTTTCTTTTCTTTTTCCTTATCTTTCTTTGGTGTGTGTGTCCAGGTTTTCTATATTGGTGCTGAGAACTGAGGCTTGGGCACACAGAAAGGACTGCCATCATTTCACTCAGATCCAGCTGGTCTGGAACCACGTCTTTCGCTGCCGACTCATGACACCACATGTCTGACAGTAACAGATCGAGCTCCTTCAACCAAGCCAGCAAGGAGAACTTGCTCTCCAGATCACGGGAAAAGGCTAAACTTTAAAAATTCAATGTTTAATTTATTACTTCTCGTTTCTCTCCGCATCTCCATAACAGAAATCTGACCCCAAGGAGCGAGAGTCCTGCTAAGACATTTGCATAAATAATTAAAGCATCCACACCAGGGAAGGCCATAAAATGGGCTTCCCCCTTCACCTTCCGATGGAAGAGACATCAGTTTAATTAGAGATGACCAAGGTATCAGTGTTAACAATTCATTTACAGCCCTGGCTCTGGGTTTGTTGACTCAAGAAAGAAATATCTGAACTCATTAAGGAACAACAACTGCAAAATGTCCTCACCCCAAACCCTATTGTTGAGATCAGTAATAGCATTTAATTAGAACAATGTGTTACAAATATATGTAATATATGTTAGGATGGAGGCCTTTCTCTGTATTTCCCCAGGTAGAAATACTACTATCTGGACTTTAGTTTCTGATTAAAATTTAGGAAGTGTGTGTGTGTGTGTGTGTGTGTGTGTGTGTGTGTAGGAGATGGGATGGGGGGTCATCTCAAGTGGAATGTTTCCCTCTGGGGTGGGGTCTGGGTTTGGGGCTTTAAAGCAGTCCCCCTTGTGTGAATGCAATCTCTGTGTTATAAGATGACAAGAGCTCCTCTTCATGTGAGCCGAGTACTCCCCGAGTACTCCGCGAGATCTCAGAGGTGCACAGCAGAGCACCCCTAGCTGTTGATGCTTTTCGTTCAATTTCCCACCATCAGTCATGACTCTCTTTGAATGGGTTGCAGTATTAGATCAGACAAAGTGTTTTAGGAAAACAGGGAGACGAGCTGAAACTGAAAACTGGGGCAGTCTTACACACCCTCTGGGGCAGGACTGCCAGGATTCTGCATGGCGTCTTTGCCAGCTGGAATGTGTGGAACTGTGCCACTGGGCAAAGGAGAACTGGAGACCAAAGGCAGAGGAGGGGGAGGCAGGGTGTGCCTCAAAGAAGAAAAAAAAGGAAAAGACAGTGCTGGGAAGAATTCAGGACGAAGGAAGCTTTGTAGTTTTCGAGAGCTTTGTACTGTCTCATTTGGATCTGAATCAGACCGACTGGCTTCAAAGAACAGGCTGGATTTAAATCCGGGCTGCCGGAAATGGCCCTGTAATGTAATTTTCATGTAGGTAGGCCTGGGTGTCCTACCTAAATCTTGCTGCTTGTAGTGGTTTAAAACAAGGCCATGTGCAAAGTATGTTCATGGTTGTCAACATTAGTGCTTAAAGATTAAGACAAAACAAAACAATGTTGCTTAAAAAAAATCCTTGCTATCCTGACACCTCCAGCCGGCTCCCACTAACTCACAGAGCTCCTGTTATAAACACCTGTAGCATGGTTTGGCCCCAGGTTGGGCTGCAGTAGGATTAAGGCCATGGGGTCCCTTTGAATTTTCTCTATGGTTGCCTCATCCTAAATCCCATTAAATGTAACAATATGTACCTGCTTTCCAAACAGGAACACTTCCAAATGTAAAATTTGCAAAATTATTGCTATGTTTTGCTTTGAGAATGTTTTGCGAGAAGCCTTCATTGATGACCACCCATGGCCTGCGTCTCCCAGGGGAAGCTGGGAATCTCTGCCCACCGTGGGGTGGCACCCGATTCCCAGGAGGACCAGGTTGGGGTTTGGGCATAATTCTGTGATTGCCTGGTGAGTCGGTGATGCTGCCTGCAAGCCAGTGAGCAGGGCCGCCCAGCTGTGTCTCCAGGGCCACTGGTCCCTGCTTTCCTCTCTCCCTCTGGCTCCCCTCCACTGCATCCTCCTTTCTGGGAGCATCACCGCTTGTGGCGCAAGTTTGTACACTCACGACTTGAAACTCCTGGTGGTTGCAGACAGGGTCTGTCTTGCTTGCCAGGGAACACACAGCTCCCGGTGTGACAGTAGGCTTGTCACAACTCTAAAATATCATTAAACCCAAGAACGAATAACCACAGCCCTCATGTTCTTTTCTAGTCATCAGCAACACACCTGTGTATCATTTTGATTATGCAAAATCCTCAAAATTTATCCTATAGTTTCTTATCAAATAGATTCAGTTCACAGAGTTGGTCACGGCAGAAAATTCTAGGTCCCTCGCAATAACCATTTTTCCTTTCTTCTTCAGTATAGCCTTAAAAGTTGGTACACTGCTACTCAGTAAAACGACTGCTTCCATGGTCTCTGGAGCTAGGTATGACTAATACATTTAAGTTGAAGTGTGATTTCCAGGAAGTTGTCTTAAAATGCAAGAGGCAGCTGTTGTCTCCTTTCTCCCTGCCCGGGGTGTGCAATGAAGATAGGAAGGTTGGAACACTGACGGCCATAATGCACCACGAGGAAGAGGGGCAAGGCTGGAAGCGGTAGAATGGTGAGCAAGAGGGCCCTGGGCTCCTGACAGCCCGGTGGGACAGCCACCCGCTTCCTCCCCGTGACAGCCCGGTGGGACAGCCACCCGCTTCCTCCCCGTGACAGCCCGGTGGGACAGCCACCCGCTTCCTCCCCGTGACAGCCCGGTGGGACAGCCACCCGCTTCCTCCCGTGACAGCCCGGTGGGACAGCCACCCGCTTCCTCCCGTGACAGCCCGGTGGGACAGCCACCTGCTTCCTCCCTGTGCGGGAAGCCTATTCTGCACTTATCTGTCTTCTCTGAGCCTCTCATCTGGAATGTTCCTCTTCAGCTCTACCAGACTGAATCCCAGGGCTCCCCACGTCAAGGACCCTCCCCACAGTCCACCGGGCAGCACAGATCTATCAAGGAGACGCCTGGCATCAGCACGGCTGTGTGGCTGCCTGAGCACACACTCCAGGGTGAAGGGCCTGGGAGTCCTCACAGGCTGTTTGAGGTGATCCACTATCCGTCATGCCTCTTGCATCTGCAGTTCAACGGCTCTGAGGCAAAGGGTGCCCGGGACCCATGGCTGCGTGGTGGCCTACGGGACAGTCGCAGAAGCCAGCCCCAGTGTCCGCAGGGGGAGGGTGCGGCCAGCTCTCATGTCAGTCCTGATGTGGTGATGTGGTGTTGGAGTAGACAGGGACCTCCTAACCCTAACACCAGGGCAGAACACACACCAGAGCGTCTAGATGCCGAAACAAGGAATTCTGTGTCCGTCCAAAAAAAAAAAGCTACAAACACTTCAGCAACTTAGCACGAATGGACTCGGAAGGCTGTGCCCCGCGCACCCGAGGTCCGAAGAGCAGCACCTACAACAGGCTGGCCCACGGGAGCTGAGCTCTGTCGTGGGCAAGAGAACTACACAGCTGTGTCGTCCACAGGCTACACCCCTCCACAGGAGTCCAGACAGGCCCTCCCCTCTCAGCTTCTTCTCATCTCAGCTCCCCAGGGCACCCCATTGCATCAACCCTTCCATACCCTGCAGCCAGGACAGAGGCCTCCCTGTGAAATCATTCTGCTTCCCACCAGCCTGGCTTTACTGTCCCATGGAGGTGACAGCTGAGCTCCTGTGAGGACTGCTCCCCACCCCTACATGTGTGTGCCTCCACCCTGTAATCCTGTCAAGCTATAGGCTTTGCCCTCTCAGCACTCGCCTTTGATGTTCAAATCCCTTGGCTGCTTTGCCAGCTGCTGGGCAGGGGCAGAGAGAGGAGGAACAAGGGGACAGAATAGAGCCGCGTCCCATTCCATGGTTACAGGATTTGGTTCTCATTCTACACTGCTCTCCCGTTCATCTGACATCTCAGAGGCTCTCTGAACACAAATCCAGAAAACAGCCTTGACCTCCTCTGGGAGCCAGAGTCATGGCCAAGGCCTGCCTGGGGGACTGTGGCTCATTTCAGACAATGCAAACTGGGAAAAGATGAGGTGTATTTGCTAAGAGCAGGTCTAGCATGTGGTGATTTGGGTCTCGTAGGGGAGAAAGGCTAGTTTCTGGGAGCAGAACAGTTCTCTCCTGCAAAGACGAGCTGACACTTGGACCTGCACGCTGAATTCTGTCTGGTTGGTGAGGGCAGCCTGTGGCCTTGGAGGCACCGTGGCTGATGGCCATTTAATTAAATCTCATCAGGAAACATCTTGTAGCAAGTGCTGAGAAGAGAAGATGGAGGAATGAAGATGGGGTTCTCTGGAGACCATTTTCTGCCTGTCATTCACTGGGCACAGGCCTGGCCCCGGCAGCCCTCCTCTATGGGCCTGGCATTGGCTGGTCCCCTTCTTGTCTGGTTGCTTAGAGTCATCCAGCGTCCAGCAGACGGGAAGGCCCTGGGACAAGCTAAGGCAGGGCAGCTAAGAAGTGATCAGACCTCAGACCTCTGGATTTACCATCCTCTCTCATCTCTATGTGGGTTTGCCGATTCCTTGCTCATGTAGCTGGGGTTGGACACACTAGGAGGTTTCCTTTCTGGGGGCCATGCTGGCCACCAGCAGACCTGGTTGTGACGAATCCAGTCCCCACAATTGTCTGCCTTACGACACTCGCCTCCCCCTCATGCAGACCACCCCTGGGTGTCATTTCGCAGTGTTTGAGAGGAGGCGCAGGTCTTGCTGCCACCCATGTGTGGTTGCTCACCCACCTGATGGTTTGGTGCTGGAGGGAGTCGGGGTCTGTGGCATTGACCGTCAGCAGCACACTGCCCACGGAAATGTCCTCCCGCCTGGTCACCGTCATGGGGTCTGGGAAGAAGACTGGGCCCTCGTTGACATCCAGCACGGTGATGTGGACAGTGGCCGTGGAACTGGGGCCATAGGACACGTCGGGCACAAGTGGGTCCTCGTTTTCCACCTTGATTAACAGGGTGTGGAAGGCGGAGATCTCATAGTCCAGGGGCTGCGAAGCAGAAGACGGGGGCGTTAGGTGCTGCGCAGGCTGCTCCAGCACGCGCTGCTGCATGATCCTGGCAGTGGCAGAGGCCATGCCAGGCACCCCAGGGCTCCAGCCAGGCCTCGCTCACTGAGCATTATGCTCTTTAAGAAAGAGCAGATGAAATATGTAGATAAATGTGGACACTGTTACTTGTATTTTTTGAGATCGGGAAATGAAGGACTGCACATGGTTGGTGATCTGGGTCCTTCCTGCTAAGCTCTCCTAGGGCCGCTCTCCAGCCATGTGCCCCTGGAAAGCCTACCTGCCTGGGAACCGTACCCCACAATTCTCCATACTCGTGGGGCTCAGGCCAAGGGCAGATCCTGTAGCGCGAGCTTCACTCGCTTCCCAGGGAGGAATGGCAATCTCAGGTCACTGTGAGTCACCGTGGGTCGCGATGGTTGGTTCCCACTCACCAGCCGTGGAGTCCCAGAGCGCAGTTCCTAGCACACCGCATAGCTGCCTGGTGGGTAGATGCACAGAGAAGGGCCTGAGAGTCCAAGACACACGGGGTTGGGCCCCGGCGTGTCCCCTGAGGGCATCCAGTGTGGGGCCTTCAGAGTTGTCCCCATGGCTCGGGGCTCTGTGCCCGGTTGTTGCACAACGGATGGTGATGCCAGAATTGCGACTGTTGCCCAGGGAGGCACCATGCAGCGGAGGACTGTCCTGCCCAGGAGGCAGTCCATGAGGGCCTACCCAGGAGATTTCGCCAAGGAGATTGGTGGGGCACCCCTTGCACTTTCATAGCAGCTTCCCCAATGTCTGCTGGGAAAGGCAACTGACTCCTCAGGCTTATGCAGCAGGGGCCTTCACGCTAGGACCGATGGGCTTGAGCCAAGGGCTGTGACTGATACTCAAATGAAAGCTAGCAAGCAGCTGTCTGGGTACACAGGAGGCAAGGGCCCTGGACAGAGGTGGGGTCCAGCAGCAGAGCCCAGAGGCCTTAGGCAGACTACACTTCCTTTCATGACTATTACAGTTACATGCATACAGTGCTGGCACCCCACACCTGGGAAGGTACATGCATATACACACGCACACACTTTTCTATGTGTACCCTGGGTCATAGGGTCACCTTATGACTCCTCTCTCTTTTTCCATGGACCTTTGTCAATGGATCTCTGCCAATCCCGCATGATGCCCAGAAATTGCATTCTGATAAAGTAAATTTTCAACAACAGCCATGCTTGGAAAGCAGTTACTCATCCAGTTAGGACACTGATGGGGCAGGAACCTAAGGGGTGGCTGAGCTGTGATAACTCAGCTCTGTCCTCTGCACAGGGCTGAGAGACAGTGCCCAGTCTCCCAAGAAACAAGTTGATCCCACACCAGCCCTGGACAGGTGCAGTGAGCTCCCTGGGGAGGCCCCAAGCACATCTGTTATCTCAGGCTGGCTCCACGTCTGGAACTGAAGTTAGGAACACACTGGTAAGTGGGTGGAGCCCTGAATCTAAGGCAAGGAAATTTCCTGCCACCAGCATGAGGTTTTCCTTGAACTTCCCCACTTAGTAGGACCCTCAACATGGAGCAGAATTTGGGCCACAGAGGAGGCCAGCCAGGTCAGGAGGTGGGCTCAGCTGGACATGGTAAGGCACAGCAGAGAGGAGGGAGACCAGGCGGTAGACACAGATGGCTGGGGATGCAGGAGTGTCTATGGGAGCTCATAGAGCTCTGGGCCGGGCTACAGCCCCGGGGGCTCCCGTCCTAACCCCCGGAATCTGTGAACTAGAGAGGTGGCAGAGAGGGCCTTGTGATGGGGCTATCTTGGGTCATCCACACAGGAGGGTAGGCAGAGTCAGGGAACTTTGATGGGGCCCCATTGCTGGTCTCAGGGATGGAGGCAGAGGCCATGGGCCAGGGCCCTGTGCTGATCTTATACGAATTTTAAGGCAACTGAACCACAATGCTTTTTTTTCCCCCAGTTACTAAATTTGTGCTGATTTGTCATGGCAGCCTCAGGGCCCTACCACAGGCTATGAGTGACAGGCATTGCCCTGACAACCTCCATGTGGGCCCTGGGTCCTCCCAGCAATGGCTACAGATGGAACATCTATGTCCCCACTCTGTGTCTATGTGTTGGAAACACAACAGTAGGGCTGGGGCATGGCGGGGTGGGCAGGCAGGTACCGGAGGTGCTGAGAGGCATGGCCAGCCCTAACAGGGTTTAGTGCCTGTAGAAGCAGCTCCAGGGAGCAACCTGCCCCTTCAGGGCATGAGGACACAGCAGGGAAGTGGCCCCCACGAGCGGGCAGGTCCTCTCTGGAAGCTGCATCCACTGCTCCCCTGCCCTGGACCCCAACCTGCAGAACCGCGGGATGTCGATGCCCGTAGTTCATGAACTGCCCAGCGCACATCACTCCTTGACGCGATAGCCTGCACAGGCTGCGCCAACCAGGAGGAGGTGATGTTCTCTCCTCTACTTTACAGACAAGGAAACTGAGGCAGAGAAAGTGTGGCTAGGGGTGTTGGCCAAAGACACATGGTGACTTGGCAGCAGTGTGCTGCCTCTGCCCACTGACCCTGCCCTGGGGGCAGGTGGCCTCAGACCTTGGAGAGGTCATCATGTTCCTCCCGAGGGCGTGGATAGGATGGAGGCACAGCGGGGATGGAGCAGGGTTCCAGATGGAGGGAGCTAGGACCCTGAGGGAATAAGCTTCTATCTCTGCCCTAACAGGCTTTCTCCTTGGGAACAGGAACACTTCCTGGAAAACCTGCCTGGGCCACTGGTTTGAACTTTTGGGGTTCAAGAAGGCTGACCTGGTGACCCCAGCAGACTTGAGAGCTTCTCCTAATCTCATTTCCATGCTGAAAGTCACTCCCACTGGCGCCTGACTACTGGCCACAGTCCCAACAACTAGTAAAGACTGCAGAGGGACAAAGGCAGGCGGATCCCCCACGGGGAGGATTACCGGCCGCTTTCCTGGAAGACTGTGCAGACATCCGCACTGGAATAGCACCCTCCTTCCCCACCCCTGGCTCTCACTCCTCGGCCCCCAGTGGGGTGACTGCCGGCCAGGCTCATCACGGGGGAGTGATGAGACCCTGCCAAGACAGAGCAAAGGCCTCTCATGTGCCCGTAGTGCACAGTGGGTCTTCTTGGGCCAGTGTCTGGAGGTCTCTAGGTCTGGATTTCTCCAAGTCACCCTTGCAAGACAGCTTTTTTCATTATGACCCAGGTTACCAGGACAGCCTGCAGCTGGGAGCCTGGGGCGTGAGAGGATGCAGGGCCATCTCTCCCTGACTTCCTCAACTCTGGGCCCCCCACGGACACCCCGACAGCACAGCAGTCCCCTTACCTTGACGACGGAAAGCATCCCCTCGTTGGTCTGGGGGTTGGTGTGGACCTCAAAGCTCTGGCCCGGGTTTCCGTTGATGATGGTGTAGGCGGCTCTCCATGCGCCCGTAGCTGGGTCATCCTTGTCTTCAACGGTCAGGTTGACAATAACCCCCACAGCTCCTTCCTCCACCGTGGCTTGAAACTACAGACAAAGGCAATGGCAACCGTCATCATCTTAGATAATAACATGCAGCATTTATGGGGCTCTGCTGTAGCGTGGCGTTGAGTATGTAATATGTATAATTCCACTGACTTGCGAATAATAAAGTGGAAAGATCATGACCCACAAGATGCTACCTCTGGGCTGGGGAGGCTGAGACAGATTTCTCTCCTGCAGACCTTGGGCCAAGTGGGGCGGGGTGGGGCGGGGCTAGGCTAAGCACCCCTGCTGGGCCTCCTGGGGCCCCACTTCTCCCCAGGCCTACTTGAATGCAGACAGCCACAGGAGCCCAGAAGCCGAGCCAGTGTGTGCTTGGTCTGCATCTGATCTTGCAGCCGGGTGGCCAGAGGAGCAGAGCCATGAGTCTGACCCGAGAACCCTGCCACTCGGGCCACTTTGTCTAAATGAGAACATTGGTGTTACTGTCCCCACCCCTGCACCCATAACAAGCCTGACTGGACAGCCATTTTCTAAGGAAACGGATAAATCAATGGGCTGAAACCTTGTCATGCCCGTGTTTTTTTTATTGTAATACATCTCCAATGCTTGTTGCAAGTAGGCGTGGTGGAAATACATCAATAAACAAGAAATTAGCTTTCGCAGAGAAAGAGAATTTCCTGAGCTCCTCTGAGCTGGAAGCATAAAATATTGCTTGGGTGCCTACTTCTGACACGCTACAGGTGAGCTGCAGTCTGCTCGCAAATATCTTATAAACAAATAATAACCACAAGCTGACAACAAGAAGAAATGCCATAGAATTTCAATTAGCAAGAGAGCGAGTCTAGAGACACTCACACGATGTCACAAAGCCGTGGATTCAGAGAGAAGTAATTTGAGGAGTGAAGTTTCAGGAGCAGCTGCTGATTAACTGACTTGCAAATCATTTATCTTGAGCCTCAATCTTGGGGCCTGGGAGTGGCGGGATGGGAGCAGCCAAGGACTTATGTGTTCGCTGCTCACTCAGCAAGCCGGGGTGAGTTGTCTGTGGCCCTAAAAGGGGTGTCTGACTTCTGCTGGGATATACAGACAGGGTGGGCATGACCTGGAAGTAGATGTGGAGGGCAAGCATCAGGCCCAGTTCCTCTGATTCCTGGCTCAGCGAGGTTTACAGTTTCTATCTGCTATCTTTTCCCTTCACAAAAATCACAGAGCCTGAAAATTAGACCAGTTGCTTTCAGCCCTTTCTGCACATCAGAATGACTCAGGGGCTTAAAGAGAGAGAGACAGAGATATTCTGGGGCTGATGTGTGCCACAATGCTTAGGCTACTTCTTACAATGCTAGCATCCCACATCACAGTGGCAGTTGAAGTTTTGGCTGCTCTGTTTCCAACCCCCCTCTTTCTCTAAAGCTTTTTTTTTTTTTTTTTGCTGGGGTCCGTGCAGTGGGTGTGGATGACACCAGGGTGTGAAGAGAATAGCTCCCCTGTTTGGCAGGGCCCAGAGGTTTCCAGCTGTTTGGCAGGGCCCAGAGGTTTCCAGCTGTTTGGCAGAGCCCAGAGAGGTTTCCAGCTGTTTGGCAGGGCCCAGAGAGGTTTCCAGCTGTTTGGCAGGGCCCGGGAGATGTCTCTCTGACCACCTTGGTGTGGTTTCACCCGTTTGCACGGACACTCAAGCACCCCACTAAGAATTCTTTAATCCATTGAGGCATTGCTGTTTGCCCTTGTGAGATGGTTTTGCGACCAATGTGAGCTTCAGAGTTAATGTCGCTGATGATGTCTTGGTGAGTGGGCCTTTGACAATTTACACACAGGAACACAATTAAGCTCATGCCATTTCTGGACACCTTTATTGGGTGCTTAACCATTGCCTCAGAGTCTGGCCCAGACATGCAGCACTCCTTCTGGGAAGGGTCTTGATAAATATCCTAAATATTAATGAAAGCAATGGGAATAAGAGCTGAAACTGCTATGGTAATAAATTTAGTTACTGTGGTCTTAAAGGATAGTCTGTAATTTCTTTGGAGCACAGGAAATGCAGCTATTCTGGCCACTTACATAATTTTTGGCTATAGGAATTAAAGGATGCTTTTATTAATATTATGGAGATATGCTTTTAATCATTGTTTGATTGTTTATGGGGTTGTAGAACCTATAGTTGTAGGGGGATTTAACATTTGAAATGTTTGTCTTGGATTTTTATGTTTCTTTTCTTGTGACATATTTTTTCCATTAAATGATGGGTAAACTGTAGAAACAGAAATGTGGTAGGAATGTATTACTGATTAGCAGGTAATCGCATGTGCCGTGGCCTTGGAGTCCTGGCTGTTGCTCCATGGCTACTACCGAAGAATGAACAATAGCTTGCTTTGAAGAATATGAATACAGTATTTTGCAGAATTGTCTTTAGGGGCACCTGCTTGGCAATGAAGTACAGACAGAATGACCAAATGTCTGTACATGTCCGCTTAGTCTTGAAGTAAAAATAGAACAATCAGTTGTTTGTGTAGAAGCTTGTGATGTGTCTGTGTAAATAAAAAAGCACAGCTCCTCGGGCTGTTACAGGAGGGCACCAGGTGGCAGCGTCTGTCTCTATTCTTTTCACCGACGCCACACATCCTTCTTGAGCTCCAAACTCGGCTGGAGCTGGCTTCCAGCATTTCTGTGTAAAGATTTTTAATTTTTATTGGAAAAGCAGACATATAGAGAGGAGGAGAGACAGAGAGGAAGATCTTCCATTCACTGATTCACTCCCCAAGTGGCTTCAATGGCTGGAGCTGAGCTGATCCAAAGCCAGGAGCCAGGAGCCAGGAACTTCCTCTGGGTCTCCCATCTGGGCACAGGGTCCCAAGGCTTTGCGCCGTCCTCCACTGCTTTCCCAGGCCACAAGTAGGGAACTGGATGAGAAGTGGAGCATCTAGAACGTGAACTGGTGCCCATATGGGATCCCAGTGCATGCAAGGCAAGGACTTTGGCCACTAGGCTACTGTGCTGGGCCCTCTAACCCACACTCTTGCTAATGTGCCTGGGAAGACAGTGGAAGATGATTCAAGTGCTTGGGTTCCTGTTGCCCAGGTTAGAGGCCAAGCTGGAGTTCATGGCTGTAGGTTTTTGGCCTGGATCAGTTCTGACTGCTGTGGCCTTAGAGGGAATGGACCAGCAGATGGAAGATCTCTATCTTTTCCCCTCTCTCTATCAGTCTGCCTTTAAAAAAAATATTGGAAACACAGATTAACAGAGAGAAAGAGAGACAGAGAGCAAGATCTTCCATTTGCTGTTTCACTCCCCAAGTGGCTGCAGTGGCTGGAGCTGAGTCAATCCGAAGACAGGAGCCAGGAGCTTTTCTGGGTCTCCCAGGCAGGTACAGGCTCCCAAGACCTGGGCTGTCCTCTACTGCTTTCCTAGCCCACAAACAGGGAGGTGGGATACAAACTCGTGTCCCTATGGGATCCTGGAGCTTGAAGAGGTGGAATAGCTGATTGAACCATCACACTGCGTCCCCTGCTTCTGACTTTTAAGTCAATCATCCAATCAATCAATCTTGGGGAAAAAAAAGTCCAGTTGGTCAGGGGACAGGTCTGGGATTCAAAATTTTCCTAAGCTGCCCAGACAAGTTTAATAGACATCTGAGGTGAGAGCCGTGGTAGAAGCCAAGTCCAAGGAAATGTCATTTAGGAGTGTCTCCAACTGCGAGTAGTTAGGGCTGCCCGAGTGCCAGCTGCAGATCCTGCAGATTCAGCAGGAAGGAGTGTGGTGAGCCATTACTGCTGTCTGCCATGTGTCCTATGGGGGTCCTGGGGACACAAGTGCCAGCCAACACCTTCAGAATGCAGATGCATTCAGTTGCAGAGAGAAGAAAGGACGTGTTGTCCAAAGTTACAGTCAATCAAAGGTCAGATCAAGTGGTCCAGGGTCTAGTTTCATTGCTCTCAACCAAGCTGGCTACTTGGGTCCTCCCAAGGCTCTAACTTTGGAGTCTTTCCTTCCTTCCTGCTGTGGCACAGAGCCAGAGGACAGTTCTCTGTCCACATGGATCACAGCAGACATCAGCCTTTAGCCGGTCCTTGTGCATCACTCTGACGCCTATGCCTTAGGAAGTCAGCTGGACGAGGACCTGGCACAGGTTGCACTAAGAGTTCAAGGATGCTAGACATGTAGACATGTGCTACGGTCATTACATAAGTAAGAAGTTGCTACATCAATGCAGGATGAGTGCCCCGTTGCCAAGATGCAAATACTGGAACAGAGAATAACTGAAGGCAGCTCGAGGCTCATGAGCATCTAACTCGTTCCTGGCTTTCTTTCTGGGCCTTGCACTTGGCAAGGCCCACAGAAGGACTCAGCAGAGACACACAGAATGGATGGATGATCCACCACCCCGGAGGAAGGAGCTGTGGCAATAAGGGCACTCAGGAGTGACACCAGGAGGGACTGAGGCCTTGCCTGCTGCCTGGGCCCTGGAGACGGCAGGGCTGGGTGGGTTTGTCTCGTATCCCAGCTCTAGTGCAACTGTGCCCACTTCCCATTATCAAGCACTAGGTTCCTTTGCCTTCACTGCCCACCCATCCCACCAGGTAGATTTGCATGTATTTTAAAAACCATGATTTCATGATAGGAAGAAAAAATTTACAAAATCTGAGACTCTAAATTTTCACACTATTTTGCTCTCTAATAATGGCACATGAAACTTGAGCTAGCCCTGAACTTCAGAATGCAGCACAGTGCTTAGCTCAAAGCCAGATCTGAAAATCTCATGACTGACTGAATTCATAAGCTAATATTTGGGCTATGCTGAGATGAGACATATCTGTGGTGTCTATTAAATACATTGAGTATCTTCTCAGGGTACAAGTGGAAGTAGAATGTAAAGGAGGTAATATCCCAGGAATTCCTGTGGCCCTAACATGTTCTTAAAGGTAGAAATAGGTCCACAGTTACATCCACCATCCATCCATCCATCTGCCACTCATTATCGATCACCCCTCCACCCACCCACCCACCATCCATCCATCAATCCACCAACCACTCATCATCCACCCATTCATCCACTCATGTTCCATTCATCCACCCATATACCTATCCACTTGCCATTCATTAGTCATCCATCCATATATTCATCATCCATTTATTTATCTGCCCACCCATTTATTAGCCGCCTGTCTGCCATTCATCGATCAACTATTCGTTATCCATTCATTCATCTACCCATTCATCCACCTGCTGCTCATCATTCATCCATCTATCCTTTCACCTATCCATCAACCATCCATCCAACTTTCATTTATCATCTTTCAATCCATCCTTCATTATTCAAGCATCCATTCATCTACCTATCATACAATCATCCAGAGATACAAAAGTAAACAAAGAGACACAGTATATTTTATCAGGAATATTGCAGGCTGGAGAGGAAAAGAGGAAATAAACTATAAAGATACATTAATTATTAGGAAAGAAGCCACATTGTTCTTGGGGAGCTTGGGGCCCCATGTGCTGGGGTAGGGGAAAGCAGGCAGGTGCCTGAGCCAGATTACAAAGAACTATCAGTGAAAATGTCTCTGAGAACTGAAAGAAGATGAATGGGGAAAGAACTTTGCTCACATGTGGAATAGCAGGAGCAACGGCCAGACGGAGGAGAAGGCTTGGCTGGAAGGGAGGAAGAGAGGAAGGGAGGAGGGCTGCTGGAGCTCAGGGCGGGTTGGGATGAGAGCTGTGTGCTATCGGACTGAAAAGGGTGGTAGAGCTGGACAAAGCAGGGCCTCCTGGGCCAAGGAAAGGGATTTGGAATTCATCTAGGAAGTCAGGTGAAGTCTCAGCAAGGCACAGGGTCATGTTTCAATCTACTCCTGAGATAATTCAAAATAGCCAAAAATCTTTAAATACAAAAAAACTTTCAACATAATTATTATAGTCTTTGTTAGGACCATTATCTGATTCCTGCATAAACTACAAAGCTGGTTTCTTTGCGCATCCATTTAGAAACTCATTATTGCTTAATTAAACACTCATTCTATTAATTCTATTCAATGTTTTAACCTCATTATGTAATTCAAGAATGGAAAATTAAATAGATTAAAATGAAATAGTGCCATTTTACATTTCTATAGCAGTGTTCACTTTGTGATTTAAAAACAAGAGATAGACATTAATTTACCACAGTCGAGCAGGAGGAATTGTTGATTGTAACATTACTTCCTTTAATTGGAAAAAATAGATAAAGTTACTTTTCTGTTAAACTGTGCAGCAAACCAAACACCAGCAATAAGACATTTCTACGTAACCACTGTGGGCAACGGCTCCAGATGACTTCCTGCAGCTCAGGGGTCCTCTCCTCCAAGCTACTCTCCTTTCTCTCACAGGGTGGACCAAGCTGCTTGATGGACCTTTCGCCTGAGGCTGCGTGGACAGAGGCCATTGCCAGAGAGAAGACTTTCATTAAATACCAAGAACAATGCTCTTTTTCACTAAGCAAGGAGAGCAAAGGATTGCTCTTTTGGCTGATCTGAAGATGGAATGAACGGAAATCTGCAGGCGGGGAGAAGCAACGCAGGTGCCTCCAAATCCCTGCACGCTCATGAGCTTACGGTCTGACTGCTAGAGTCACGAGCACTTAGCACTCAAGTTTCACAGACAGCTAATGTTGAACTTGCAAAGCTTGCATGCAGTCATCTGGGCCTCGGCTTTGGAAAATTCAAATATAAGGTCTCAGAAAGATATATAAAGCACGTGCCTGTAAGAGAGGATCACAGGGTAGGAGAGAGATGAGCAAACACATCCGTTGTCTATGCTTCCACAGAGGACATAGCTTATGGGAAGATGCTAACCTCTTGTTGATAGCCTGACGTGTAGGCAGAGTGACTGTTATCAAGATAGGATGCATTCAAGGAGCTTGCCACGTGACCAAGATATGCACGTTAGCAATGGCAACGATGACTGATTTCATGCTGCCTCCTGTGGAGCGCTAACTAATCACCCTGACAACATGGTGAAAACCTCTGTGGCTTTTTCTGATTGGACCGAGGCCTGTCTCATTGTGTAGTTGGCTGCTTATATATCATATCTCCCTGGATGGTTGTGGAAGGAGCTCTTTTCTTTGCAGTTGCGTGTATCTGTCAACCAGATCCTTGCTTATCCTTACCTTGCCTTTGATTGCCAGAGCAAATGACGCTAACCTCTGGGACCACACTCACAAGGGACAGGTGTATTAGATATGCCTGGTTTGAATCTGCAGCCACATGTGGGACCCCCCCCACCCTGCCCTGGCCCTGTGATCCTGTCTCCCTGTGATTATGATTCACCCCAGGGTGAAAAATGCAAGAATCTATCTTAATAAATCTTTGCTCCTTGTCTCTTGTATGCCAGGGACTCCACTGGAAGCAAGACTCAGAGTAGTAATGTGAGAGGAAAAGCCTTACCTCCCGACCACACCCTTTCTTCATGTTTTTCACACCCATGACAAGGCTGAACATTTAGTGTTCAACCATTTCTGGAACCATTTCCTTTTACTGTCACATAGCCAAGGATGCACCTGTGGCCAGTTGTGGGTGTTTGAACATGATTTGGCTTCCATGTACTGCAGGCTCCTCACAATTATGGGTGCGATTCTGCCCCCAGGATGGTGCCTGGCTGGAAGGAGAGCTCTGTATCCTCTGTGTGGCCTGGCAAGGACCACCCATTGCCCAGTCCAGGTGGCACAGGTGCAGGGCTGGCGAGGGAGGCGGTGCTGGCGCTTGGTCTGGCGGAAACTCGTTCCCCTGCCTCTCCGAGCTCATCCTTTTCCATCTACTCATGTCCTGCAGTCAGTTCAGGGGGCGGGAAAGCAGGGTCCCACACATGGCTGCAGATTCAAAGGGCTGGGCAGGGGACCCTCAGGGAAGACACTGGGCTAGGTTCTGCTCTCCAGGGACTTGGCTGTCCCCCTTCTACTGGCTGTCCTCTTCTGTGGAACTTGCCCACCTCCGCTCCTCGAGTTGGCCAGCACGCGTGCACACGCACGCACACATACACGAAGAAATGAAATAATGAGTTCTCAGGGAGATGAGGCTCAATATTTTTTCTCGGGTTAAGAAATAGAATTCTATTTCTAAAAAGAAGCTTGGCATTCAGTGCCTTAGGGATCAGAAGCAATAACTTTTAGAGTCAGATGCAAATATGCCTTATATTCTCTTTTCTCTGAAAGCCAGGATTTGAACACATGCATTCTTTTAACATGGCCATCTCTCCTCTAGTGGAGCTTCTTTCTTTAAGAAACAAGGACATAAGCATTCTTCCTTGTCCTCCAGTGAGACAGTTGAGAGCAGTCTCCCAGTGGGCAGCATAGCATGTCTGACCACATACATCTGCTGTGGTTTGCATCATCAGTGCTGGACAAACCCACACAGCAATGGGAAATGCTACAGGTGCATACGCTTGGGGTGGCCCCTGTCTTATGGGGTAATTCCATGACTCCCCTGGGTCTCAGCTGCACCCCTGAGGTATAGCTCATGTGCGGTCTGCACAGCTGAGGCCGTGGAAACTGTTGACAGGCAGAGGGTTCACCAGGGGAGGGTGTTCTCCAGATGGGACCCCTGCACTAGTGTTTCTCAAAGGTCCCTCACATGACCCATGAGAAGCCAAGGCTGAGAATAGCTTGTCTCAGGTGGATGGCAAGGTACCCTCCCACAGTCACGATCCAACGTTAAGATCTTGGGCACCCATTCTTACTTGAACTGGGTCCTGGGAGGTGAAGAGGTGCTATGGGTGAGCCACAAGGTGCCACTGAAGGTTACTCATAGGCCCATGTGCTGCCAGTGGGGAGGGGGTGTCACACATCAGCATGTGGCATCCGGGGCCTGTCTCCCAGTGATGGTGCCCTTGCCACACTGTCTCTGTTCCCTTTGTCCACCTCACCACCGCTCCAGCAGGAACGAGACCTGTGCCCAAGGGAATGGGGGCCACTCAGGGAGGCAGAAAAGGACACTGCCAGACCGTGTAGCAGCTGCCATGTGTGGCTCTGTCCCCGAGTGCAGGCGGGCTCCGTGACAAAGTGCTTCCTTGGGGGCTGAAGGACCACTGGGAACCTTGGGGGCTTCTGCCTCATTGTCTTTGAAGTGATCCCAAAATGCTTAGTGCAGTCAGAAAGAAGCAGCCACTTCCTGGGGGGAGGGGGAGTGGGAGACTGGGAGATGCTGCGAGAGCCAACACAGCTTAAAGCACCTAAGTAGGCTTTTAAAAATTATTTGAAAGGTGGGCTGGGGGGAAGAGGGAAGAGAGACACCGGCTGGTGTCTAATGGGCACCTTGAATGTCACATCTGAATAGAGTTCTTTCCATCTTCTGCCTCCACATAAAGAAAATCACTCTCCCTCTCGAGGCACTTAACATCACAGCTTATTCCAAGGGTTGTGGCTGCCAACCCGGGAATCATCCTGGGATGTTCCCTTTCCTCACTGTCCACAGCCAGCCCATCAGCAGTGACTCAGGATGAGCTGTGAAGCTGGGCTGATGACATTTCCAACAACCATGCCAAAGAGGCGGGGGCATGGAGACAGAATGCAGATGCTGGCTTGGGTGATGGACACATTTTAGAAGTCAGCTGTGACCATGGCTGAGTGATGTGGTATCTGTTCTTCTGTGTCTTGTGCAGTGCCTGAGATATAACTTACACATTACATGTGCTGGCTCTCCAGGTATCTGTGTGGGACTTGCCTGGTGCTGCCTGGCTCCCTAGCACCTGTCCAAGCAGAGCCGCTGGCAGCTCCCCTGCAGCCTGTCTCACTCCCTCTCCCCTGAGTGTCTATTGCTTTGACACCCCCCCCCCCAGACAACACTCTGCATGGTGATGGCCAAGGGTCCTCTTGCTACAGAGTTCATCCCTTCTGTCCTGAATACCTGCCTGGGGATCTTGGACCCAGCTCATCACCCATTGCTGCTGCCGTGCTCACAGCCTTGCCATGGCTTCTGGCTGTACCTGCTAGGAATCCAGTCCTTCCCTTGGCACCTGGGCCTTCTGCAGTCTGTCTATCTCTGCTTGTCTCTGGTCTCTCTTCTTCCTCACATTAGCTCTGTCTTGTGGACTTAAAGGCAGTTTCTCAAGCTTGCGGCTCTACCTGCACTGTCCTCTCTGACATGTCCCCACCCACAGCTACTGGCACCATTCTGCCACTTGGGGGCCCTGCTCGGTGTCCCTACTGTCATCACCAAATAGCTGCTTGCCCCACCGCAGACCACAGGGCCACTTTGTGAGCAAATGCAGACACAGGCTGTGGTGCAGACACCAGCACCTTGGGAGGACTGGGCACCTGCAAGTGACTCAGAGACCGGGCTGCAAGCTTCAGGCTGCCGCTAAAGATGCGCAGATGTTTCTTGAGCATGTTTTGCCATGTTTCACATCACTCAGTGAACAGGATCACAAGCTGCACCACATCTGCCTCTGCTCAGCCACTTGCCTTGCTCAGGTGGCTGCTGCTGCGCCTGCTCGCTCAACTCGGGATTCTCCTACATCACAGAGATGTTCAGACAAATCCCATCACATGACAATGCTGGGGAGACCCCTCCCCCAGACACAGCAAGGAGCCACAGTGAGTCCAGTGGAGAGGCCTGTCGACTCTCCGTATGATGCTGTGTTTTTGTTTTGTTTTGTTTGTTGGTACCGGCTTTATGGAGATATAATTCTCAGGCTTTAATATTTTCCCCTTTCATGCGTGCAGATGAATGGATTTTGGTTTATCCAGAGTTGGACAATCATCACCATAATCAGTTTTGGAACATTTTCAACCCCCGCCTACTTACCCCCCAAAGTAACACTGGACCCCCTTCCTTCTCCACCTGCTCCTAGCCCCTGATAAGGGCTTGTCTGGCTTCTGCCTCTGCATATTCTCCTGTTCTGGGGATTTCCTACAATGGGATTATACAACACATCCGTGGTCCCTTCCCTGCAGGGGAGACATCCCAGGATGCTCAGCGGTTGCCTGAAAGCAAGGATGGCAGGGAACCATGGTGATAGCAAGTTTTGTCCTCTACAGACCCAGGCCAAAGAGAAAGATCAGCTGATAGATCAGCTGATAGATCAGGTACGGGAAGTGATTCATGATAACCACTATTGAGAAATGGAGCCAGCACATAGTACACCGTGATAGAAGTTACCTGAGCGTGATCTTTCTCTCAAGGTACCCCTTTGTTCTCCACTCTCCTTTCTTGTTGTAGCTGCTGGGTCACAGACACCCAAACACAAGCAATGACTGATAGCCGGATGGCCATCAGCAAGTAGCGGGAGGGCAGCGTCTATAGCACGGACACTCTGGACAAAGGGAGGATTCACATCCCAGGCACGACAGATTAGAGATCCCACCACACCACTCACAACAGCACACATGGCCTGAAACACATAAATTGGTTGTTTCTAGAATTTATCCACTTGACGTTCCCAGGCCACAGCTGAACCTCAGAAAATAGGATTTGAAGGGAAAATGACTGGGTGCAATTGTGTGTACCTAGTTGCCTTCACCCGGCACAGTGTTGGCCAGGCTTGTCCAGGTCTCGGCAAGGACCTGAGTCCCCCTTACATGGAAACACCATGTCTGTGTGGCCAGTCATCACCTGATGGACACTTGGGTGTGTTCCACACATGTGTTTTACATGGATGAATGTTTACATTCTCTGGAGTGAATTCCACCCTGGGGTCAGACAGCAACTCTGTCTATCATGGCATGATTCCAAATGCCTGTGGACTTGGATGTGGCCCTTGTGCCTTGGCTTGCTCCCTGGAGCCCTGGAGCCCATGAGGCCACACTAGGAATCCAGTCTTTCCTTTAAAAACGGTGTGGGGATTCAGAAGGAGGGGTTGTCAGGAGAGCCTTGTCTTTTTCAAAAGCCTTACAAGCAAGACACAGCAAGGAGCCCTCATCTCCCCATCTTGCACGTGGCACAGCTCTGCCCCAGCCAGAGAGCGTCTCTAATCTCCGATGCGTGGTAGGGAAATCGTCACTCTTGGTTAGGCTCTCGATGCTAACACCCCTTCTGCTTTCATTGCAAGGGATTTGTACAAATTCATACACAGAACTGACTTTCAGCTTCTAGACTGTAGTTAAATTCCAAATGTCTTAGTGAAAAGCAACGGTGCTAAATCCACTGTCTGTGTTTGCTCCGTGGATTCCTGTTTTCAACCGATCCCAGGGGCCCAGCTGGGAGTCCCACTGGCACATCCACGTCTTATCTAGTGACAGGCTGTGGAGCTGTCGAGAGCATGTGAGTCCCATGGGGGTGGAGGCAGATGGCTAAGAAACACTCCCTTGGGAAGGGGGCTCTATACAGAAAGAGGACTGGGGAGACCATCCTTTGTTTTTTTCTGGGCTCTGATCCTGGTATGGCAACAGAAGAGACACACAGGAGAGGAGGGAGAAGAGCCTAGTCCTGGGAGCAAAGCAACTCGTGTTTAACGCCACCAGAAGCTGGATTGAGTTGGCAGTGGGATCTCAGGCCAGTCACTTAACCTCTCCATACCTCTGTATCTCTTCTGCCATCTGGAATAACCGTGGTGCCCACCCTCACAGGATTAGGGTGATGCCCAGAGGCAAATATCCCTAAGATCCTTGGAAGACCTCCCAGCCCTTGAGAAGTGCTGTGATGCATGCAGTTATCGGGGCACAGATGAAAAGAACAGGTTAACGAAGGTCTTTCCAGGGAGCACTGATACAAGGAGCAGGAGAAAAGAAACCATGCCTCCGCACCCGGGGTCTTTCTGTCGCAGTGACCCCATCTCTTGCCCATGCTACTCCTGCCAGCGGTGTTCCCTTGTGGACTGAACTACTTGGAGCTGGGGTCACTTAACCACAGTGTCCAGGCCAAGACTTCCGGTTTCCCACTGCTGTTCTTCATCTAACTTGGGGGTTCTTGACGTCACCAAGTATCGTCTCTGGGCTGGATGATTACTTGTGGAGTGGGGGATGCCCTGTCCATCGTAAAGCATGGGACAGTGTCCTGAGCTCCTGTCCGTGAGGTTCCAGCGGCACCCAGACATGGCAGACGTCCCAGTGGGCAGCGTGTGTGTGTGTGTGTCTGCATGTGCGTCTGTATCTGTCCATTTGTGTGTCTGTGTGCCTGCGTGTCTGTGTGTCGTGTCTCTGTGTGTCCATGTGTGTAACCCTGTGCCTGTGTCGTGTGTACGAGTCTCTGTGTATGTGTGTCGTGTCTCTGTGTGTCCATGTGTGTAACCCTGTGCCTGTGTCGTGTGTACGAGTCTCTGTGTATGTGTGTCGTGTCTCTGTGTGTCCATGTGTGTAACCCTGTGCCTGTGTCGTGTGTACGAGTCTCTGTGTATGTGTGTCGTGTCTCTGTGTGTCCATGTGTGTAACCCTGTGCCTGTGTCATGTGTACGAGTGTCTGTGTATGTGTGTCCATGTGTGTAACCCTGTGCCTGTGTCGTGTGTACGAGTCTCTGTGTATGTGTGTCGTGTCTCTGTGTGTCCATGTGTGTAACCCTGTGCCTGTGTCATGTGTACGAGTGTCTGTGTATGTGTGTCCATGTGTGTAACCCTGTGCCTGTGTCGTGTGTACGAGTCTCTGTGTATGTGTGTCGTGTCTCTGTGTGTCCATGTGTGTAACCCTGTGCCTGTGTCGTGTGTACGAGTCTCTGTGTGCACACGTGCATGTGAATCCTGGCTGGGTCCCAGGTCACTCCATGAGCTGGCCCACATGTGTCTATCAGAAGCTCCCCACACACCATGTGTCTGGACAGCAGCTGCTGCCCGCTCTGGGCACACCACTGGCCACCAGACGGGCCCTGGAGCCACAGCAGACACTGAAACAGCAGAAGAACTGAATCAGAGCCATCAGACTTTGCACAAGAACACCCAAGAGTAAAACTTAGGACTGTAACTATTATAAAAACGACCGATGTACTTTTGTTACTCCATAATTTCTGAATTAGCAACTGATGATCCCTTCTTTACAAGAAGAAAGGTGGCCAGCCTTGCTTTGCTTTCTCCCCGACACTGCTCACCTGTCACTTTCCATTTTACGCTTGTGGACCCAGGTGTGACAGACTGACCTGGGGCCCACAGCTGGGCTCCAGCTCCTACTCTCCCTCCTGCCCCGCTACACACACACCAGGAGGTGGCAGCTGCCACTCACAGCATCTCGAGGGGCCTCTGATTATCTGAACATTGTTTTCTATTTGATTTGCTTAGAAATCTGTTCAGACTCAAGTTTACATGTCAATCACACATGGATACTTCCTGTCTGGGATCCAGTTCCCCTCTCAGTTCTACAGTCTGGTGCCTAGGGAGGGGTTAAGACTCCACACAGGACACAGCCCAGATGGGAAGTCCTGATTCAAGTCCTCCTGGGACTCCCTGGGATGCAGCAGGTGGTGACCTCAGCAGTCAGTTCCCTGCTGCCCACGTGGCAGGCCTGGATGGACTGTGCCGCCCCTGGTTTTGACGTGTGTCTTTGCTGAGTGAATAGGTGGTTGGGAAATGTGTCTGCCTTTAAAAAAGGAAAAAAAAAGTGTGGTCTCTGGACTAGCAACACAAGTATCCCCTGTAAGCTGGTTAGAAAAGGATCCATGCAAGGCCCTCAGATGGGCTCCTCTGCCCTGGGCCCTGCACCCACTGAGGGGGGCCTGGGGACGAAGGGCAGGTACGCAGGTGTCCTCTGTGTTCACAAGAAATGTCCCTGCTGCTCTGGCCCCTTTTCCGGGGGGCGTCACCGTCTCTCCTTCTGGGCTCCGTCTCCACCCCTGCCTCATCCCCGTCTTCAGGGATGCATGCCTCCTGCACTGCTTCCACCTTGTCCTTCCCCTCAGGCCTCGGCCCTGCCCTGAGCTCCCGGACTGCACGCACACAGCAAAGGCAGCCATTCTACCCTCCCACCTGCTGGCTCCCTTCCCAAGAGGGCCTGCACTCCCTGCCTCCTACTGCATGACTGAAGAGTACTGCACCTACTGAAGGCCTCTGCGCAAGCTGGAAGCACACAAACACGCACGTCAATTACTTTCCATCAAAGAACAATGTAATTGGTCATTGATGAGATATGATCATGGCAGAAAACCTTGTTCAAAAGTCCTGTTCAGGTGGGAATGGATACCTGTCAAGGGGGGTTTTAATGAGAGCCACACGGAGTGGGCAAGCCACCTGCCCACAGTGGCTTGTGGTTACCGGAACCTGGACCCTGGTGGGTGGGACTTGGAAACACAGAAGGAAGGAGCTTTCGTGGAATGGCAGACTCGTGCAGCTTGTATCTCCCTTTCCACTGACAAGGTCTCCTCCTTTCAGTATCGTGGGAACTGGATGGACAGAGGAGGGACTGACTGAGACAGGGAGAGAGAGAGAATGAGCGAGCACTGGGAGGCATGGCACAAAGGCAGATGTGGGGAGACAGGGCACTACAACAGTTACGAACAAAGCAAGGAAGAAGAAACAGGAAAGGGAGAGAGAAAGAGGAGGAGAGAAGGTCCCAGATGCAGTTTAGAACTGCCAGCCACTTTACTTTTCTGAGAGTTTATCCCAGGCATGACTCCAGCTCAGTGTACCAAGCTGCACATTCAAGCATGTCATTGCTCTCATGATTACAAAAAGGAAAACCAGAACCAGCCACAAGCCTGTTGCTGGCGGTGGCTCAGACGGTGGGATGTCCACTAAACAAAGCACAATATGGAGCCATTAAAATGAACACGCTACTAAACTGTTTGGCATTATTGATCAGAAGGGAAATCTATTGTATTGGACAATGGAACACCTTGGGTTTACTTAGTGAAGAAGTAACTGTGTTAAGTTAATGGAATCAGGAGAATGTGGGCCATTTGAGGGGCATTCCGGAGTTAGAGCTGAGATAAAGAGGAAAAGGAGTTAGGAATTTCCATGGTCCCGGGGCTGCAGGAGCCACGGACTCTGCTGGAGCTCAGTAATTGGAGCAGAGGGGGCTGATCTGGTAGGCTCCGCTCCGGTTGCCCTGGTTACAGCCCCCTCTCAAATTAAAGATGTGGAAATAAGGATCCTGCAACTCAGCCTCGGGTCTCTGCTGCCGCAGCAGCATCTTTCTTAAAGGGATCTCACAGGACGGGAGCTGGGTGGAGTGAATGGGGGATGGTAGCCCTGCTCAGCGGCAGGCACTGGGCTAACCCCTCTGCGTAGGCTGAGGGAGGAAGAGGGGCCACATCTCCCATTTTACAGAGAAGGGACCAACGCCACGACTAGGACTGCAGCGTGATGCACGTGGAGTGACTGCCTCTCTGCCAGGCAGAAGCACCGGGGGTGCTCACCCGAGAGTTAGCAGGAGTCCTGCCCCAGGGTGCGGAGAACTGCTGACTTTCAATGTGTTTTTACTATGGCAACGAACTATGTTTTAAACAGAAAATATCCTTGGGAGGGGGGAAAATGCTGTCCAATTCATAGTGCATTTAAAATTCAGCTGCTTTCTAAAACACTTTTGATAATGCAGAATAAAAGGGGAGGAATCCTATGTTGGATTGAAGCTACAGTAACCAACACAGAGTGGGTGGGAATGGTGGGGGGAGACACTTGGCCCTCGCAGCAGGATGTGCTGGGGTGCAGCGGCACTCGGGAAGGAAGGAGTAGCTCCTTCTGCAACAACAGTGGAGCCAGCACCCATCCATCGGCAAGGAAATGACCGCAGCCCAGACCTCACACCTTACATAAAAACCAACTCACCACGGCCCATGGACTTGAACACACATAAAGGAAAATAGGGGATAAACTCCTCACCACGAAGACAAAGAAATTCTACAGTTGTACACCAAAAGCATCATCTACCAAAGGGGAAAAAAATGTAAGTCAGACTTGATCAAAATTAAACTGTGTTGTGGGGAAGACGCTTTAAAGAGAACAAGAAGCCCAGCCACGGATTGGGAGGAACGGTCGTGGCTCTGAGCAGGTGCTTGCTGCGGACAAGGAAACAGACAGGACTCGGGGCTCAGCAGTGCACACCCCATCCGATCAGGGAACAAGGAAGAGGGTGCTGCCTGACACTCCGCCACAGAGACAGTAAACACTGTCAGTCACTGGGGACACAAAGGTTAAATCGTGGCGAGGTTATCACCACACCCATCAGGATGGCTGCACTCAGACCCGGGAGGCACAGGGAGGGCTTAATGGGTGAGGATGTGGGTACACGGGAATTCTCAACTCGGCTGAACAGAAAGTGATGTGGCCGCCGTGGCAGAGAGGAGCTAGTTTCTTACAGAGTCGATGAGGCACTTAACTACGGTCCAGCAGTTGGTGCCACTGGGCATAAATGCAGCAAAGTGAAACATTGTGGTTCTCAGCCACAGCTGAGCGCGAATGCCGACAGCAGCTCTATCTGCCAGAGCTTCAGGTGGGAAACAAGAGAATGGCCTTCAGTGGGAGACTAATGAAGCAAACGTTGATCCTGCCACACCACAGCCAGGGAAAAGAACAAATTACTCCAGAGGTTCTGGAAAAGAAACGAAGAAATATACAAATCCCTGAGAAAGAAAAGAATGAGGTAACGTAACCCTTAGATGCTGTTGCTTACACTCTGCAAACTGTGCAGATAGCCTACTCCACTGTCTGTCCCATGACTGGCCCTGCTGACTGCCTCATTAGCATGTATCTTGACCAATCAAATTTCTTTCTGTAGAAACACATCACAGCCATCCATTAGCTCCTTCCTTCAGGGGCCCCTTGTGGCTTCTGGGGGTATTCTTTGCTTTTCCCAATAAACTTCCCTTGCTTTGCTGCTTTTTCCCTGTCCAAGTGCCTCATTCTTCAAACAGAAGTTGCAACACAGAAGATGGAAATGCTCCTTGAGGAACCTGGCAGAGAGGAGAAGCTGTGACCCAATGCGAGGGCGCAGGGCACGCCACATCCACAGGAGGACCTGCCACATTTCTTGGGGACGGTACACAGACCTGAGTGATTGTCACACATCACTACCTGAGTGGATCCCAAGGGCTTGCTGCTGAGTGGGAAAATAAAGCAAACCACAGAGAACTATACATGGTCTGATTCCATCCATGTGGCATCCTTGAAATGACAAGATTAGAGGCAGAGAACAGATCAGAGTGGATTATTTCCAGGGGTGAGAGGAGGGTGGGGGCCACTGTTACAGAAAGGGCCCTATATTTTGAAGATGGAGGCTGTTGCACGAAGCTGCACATGTGCACAAATGCATGGAACTGCATATGCACAAGCATGTACATGCCTGCACAGCAGATAGAGGCTGCCTCACATGTGATTGATGGTTTATGTCCATGTCCCCTTCCTGGTCTTAGAACTCAATGGCAGTTACAGCAGAGGTCACCACTGAGAGCTCAAGGCTCTGGGTGCACCAGTTTGGCAAATTCCTGTGAGTTCTAACCGCTTAAAAGTTACAAAAAAGTTATTTTTGTTGCTATGCCTGTACTGACACTGCCTGGAGGTCGCATGACCTGCTTTGTTGTATAATTAAGGCGGGAAGGACTGCTTCTGGTGGCCTCTGCTTCTCAATGGAGCTCTTGCACACTGCCCAGGTCCGGAGCCCTAACCCACGTGCACCCCATTCCAAGTGGGGCTATGCAGTTTTCTCTTGGTGTATTTGTTTTTTTTTTTAGATTTATTTTTTAATTTTTATTACAAAGTCAGATATACTGAGAGGAAGAGAGATAGAGAGGAAGTGGAGCTGCCGGGATTAGAACCAGCGGCCATATGGGATCAAGGAGAGGACCTTAGCCACTAGGCCACGCCGCCGAGCCCTCTTGGTGTATTTGTGTGTGTGTGTGTGTGTGTGTGTGTGTGTGAGAGAGAGAGAGAGAGAGAGAGAGAGAGAGAGAGAGAGAGAGAGCAGCTGCCCTGAAGGCTGCCATGAGGACTCAGGTGGTGTCACCAGAGCAGGGAATGCCTGTGAGGAAACATGCCATACCATGTCAGACCCCATTCATCCACTGGCAGGTCCTGTGAGCTGACTCAGCTGCTAGCAGGGCCACTAGATAGGGAGGGGTTGATGTGTCATTAGGTCCAAAGCAATATGTTCTGATGTGTTTTCCAAGTACGACTGATGGCAGAGGACACTTTTAGATAGGACAGGAGATGATTCTAGGCCTTGGTCAGTAACATTCACCCTGTTCCAGGCTAGGCTCAGTGGAAGGCAGTGGGCTCTCCACTGTTCTCGGTCACACAGGTTCAGGGGTGGCAAGTGGCACCGATGCATGGATGACCTTGAGGAAAACCTGCAGTGAGGGTGGGCTGGCTAGTCCTTAGTTTTCTCACCCAAGAACTGAGGTGACCAGCAGAACCCACCTCATGAAGAGGTCTGAGATTCCAACAGGGCAATGCCCAGAACGTGCTGAGTACACGGTCCTGCACAGAGCTGGCAGCCTTTTTCCCATGTCCTTATTTCACAGGTAAAGTCCCAGAGTCTAACGGACTCACGTTGTATTGAAGAGCCAACAGCTGGTGGGTGACGGAGCCGGGACTGCAAGCACGAGTCGTTTGGTACCTGAGTCACATTACAGCACCATACCATCTTAGGAGCAGAACGCACAGTGCAGCGGGGACTTGGGGGATGGTGAACACGGTTCTTCTCAATACACCAACACAATGGGGGACAGGCAGATTCATCCCCCACTTCCTCAGCATCTTCATCCCCACTGACCTTCTTGGAGCCTATCTGCTGAGACTCCATACATCAAAATACTTGGTTTGTGCTTTTTAAAAATCCTGTGTTCTCAGACTCAGAGCCAACGCGTGCCTTTGTTAGAAAGACACCTGTCTTGATGGCTTTGCTTGGCTGATGTATGACCCTTCTGAGCCTTCTCCTGAGATCCTGGGAATCCATGGCCTTGACCCATGCTTTGGCTAAGCAGAGAAGAAGGGATAACTAGCGCTCTATGTCCCCCAGCTACCTAGGTGGCCAGGGGCTGCTTTAAGCCAGGGCTACAGATGGCACACAGAGCCAGCTTGGCTGCGAGCTGCACGAGGCTCAGGCCACTCCCCCGGACAACAGCTTCTTGTGGGGATGCTGACAGATGGGACTGTGGTGGCTTTAAAGCAACGGTTTGCTGGCCCAAGTTATTGCGACTCTCCTTCCCCACCCTCCAAGCATCACTGCTCTTTGGGGGTGCTCCTCTGACTGACCAGTGTCCCCACACTGCTGCTTCTCTGCTAAATGAAAGAGCTCCATCATTTTGACGCTAATCTCTGGTGACCCAAAGATTCTCCCTTCCCTAGCTTGTGACACGTTATGTGGGAAAAAGACAAGCTGTGTTTGACATTACAGGACAGCCACGGAGCAGTGCAAATGAAGTTAACATTCTGTTTTTCTATAAGCAACAGGGCCATGGACAGAAAAACAACTAAAATGGACAACCACTTTGAATCTTATTAAAGCCCCCAAACCCAAGATGCATTTTATAGATTGCCAGCCTAGAAAGTCAGGCAAGTTTTATTGCCCAGTAGCAGCAGAAACTCATAAACAGAATTCTTCGGGGAGCACCATCCTGCCAGATAACCTGAGGCCTTCATTCTGCATCCTTTCCAAGTAACGCTCACTGCTTGCATTTGCTGGCTGCAAAACACCTTTCTTACATCCCCCTCAACTGTGCCAGCCCACAAAAGACTGAGGCATGGGGGCGGGGGAAGGAAGGGCACTCCGTAATTTACACACAGCTGTTACAGGCTGTCCTGTCCTCTCACTGGCCATTTTATGGAACCATATGTCAGGTACTACGCTTGCTTCAATCACTGACCTTGGCATTGAAACACTCTATTGTATTCACTTTTTATGATGACGCAGGTTCATTTATCTCTATTTGACTAATAAATCAGCCAGATCTCAGAGAGGTTAAGCAACGTGCTGGAGTTCACACAGCCAGAAAATGGTGTGGCAGTGACACACAGCTGGTCTGAGCAGCCCACATGGGTCTTCAGAGAGTGGCTCCGCGCCCAGTACTGCAAGCTGAATGTGTTTGTGGCTCCCTCCTACCTGTCCAGCGGCAGACAGCAGGCAGCCCCTGGGGAAGGGGGCGAGCAAGCAGCACATGCAAGACGGAAGCTACACCCCATGCTGCTTACTGCCGCTGGTACAGGCTCGGCTGGGCTCGACTCCTTCAGTGAGCTGGACAGCTTCAAGGCTGTTGTCAAGCACCCCAGTCCCACCCTGCCCGCATCCACTGAGGTGTAAGCTCAGATGACTTGCTATTTCCATCTTCTACGGAGATGGCCGAGGAGTTTTCCAATCGGATGCAGGGTGTTGCACCGCCGTGCTCTCATTGAACAGCCTTGAAGAGATGGGATTTAAATTGTGTCGAGGATATTAGTCTAAAGTGAATGAAGTGGAGAGTAGACTCCTCGTTTATGTCCCCAGAGTGATAAATGAGGGAGCATAATTTTTTTTTCTAAGGCAAAGAAAATGGGAAACCAACGTGGATTTCAGACACATGAGAAATAGCTTATGAATTTAGATGATAGCCAGGCAGAAATAAATTGTACATCTGTTCATTCATTTTAATAAAGTAGAGAGATGGCATGCTGCTGGAGCCCTCGGAGAACCCTGGGTTTTAAAAATTATGATCCTATAATAGTAGCATTAAAATTTGTAATGCAGCCAGTGCCTTCTGAATTGGAGGGAAAATTCATTTATAAAATAAAAGTTCAGACTTTGGAATGTAAATGGGAAAATGCAATTTTTCTTGGCCAATACAAATTAGTCCTGGGAGGATACCGCAACATCTTGACCATAAAATAAATTTCACAAAATCTTTTTGAGAGAGTTTTCACACTGCCAACACAACTTTGGGCAATCTCTATTTGGGTAAATTGTGCAGGTATGAAACATATGCTTAACTGGGTTTGCTATTTCTGCCTTGAACTTAGTGCGTCTTGGACAAGGGCAATCGCAGATTAATATTTCCACCTGAAATAGTCTGGGCTCTTGCCGAAGTAAGAATAATTTTAACTCAGTGGTGGAAACATAAGGAAGAGAGCTCTAAATAGCCCAGCAATTACCAGTTACCATGAACATTTACTCATTCAACAAATAGCACCGAGTTTCTCGTTACATACACGTTCCCTACTTGCGCAGATGCAACCATCTTGATTATAGGTTTCCTGCTGGCTTCAAAACTCAGAAGCTTTATTAACATTTCTTCAGAAAAAAATTGGTTAAGGCGTAAGAAAGTAGGCTTTTAGACAGAGTGAGCCATTTCCATCTTATTTCAGAAGTGAGCCATTCAGATTTGCAGGTGAGAAAGGGGTGTGGGCGAACCAGGAAAGCCAGCCACAGGTCCAGTTGCGAAGACCCCGGGGTGGCTGGGGATCTGGTGAGACGACACACTGCAACTCCTGACTTTGCAAATACACGACACAGCTGCGGCTAACTGGGGTTAGGCTTAGAACCAAAGCTGGAGGCTGCTGGCTAGGTCAGTGTTTGCGGAGAGACATCCAACGCTGTCCCCAGGGTTGTGGAAATCGAAATGTGACCAGAGGCCATGGGGAGAGTGCAGAGTGCAAGATGTTGGTGCAGAAGGAGGACAGAGCTGCCCACATGCCTCCCAGGGGACCTGCAGTGTGGGTGCGTTCAGATGAAGGGCGACAGGCGCCTCCAAGGCCTTGCCAAGGTGCCCAGGACTGGGATTCTGCAGAGCAGAGGCTTTCCTGGCATCTGTTTTGCCCCAGGGTGAGCACCCTAAGTTGAGAATATGTAACTTGGAAATGCTCCTAAATCTGCAATTTCTGGAGCAGTTTGCAGTTTGGATTTGTTAAATTAGGGCTGTCCAGCCATGAAGAGGGCAGTCATTTTTGATGGGTTGGTGGGGCCAGGTTGGTGGGGCCTGGGAAGCTTTAGGGCCATGCTGGGACCAGACTCCCAGGGTGGGCTGCCTGCGTCACTCTCCCAGGCCTGTCCCAGCTCTTCCTCCCAGACTGTCAACGGCTCTTGTGTGTCCCCAGGACATTTGCACATGTTCTCAGCCCAGACCCAGCTGTTCTCGCCACCTCTCTTCACATCACCCACTCAGAGGTTCTTCACGGACTCACTCCCGGGGACCTGCAGCTTCGCTTCAGGTACACTCCCCAGGCATCCCGAGCTCATCAGGGACTGTGGCCCTTGCACAATGCTTTGATAGCTGCCCTTCCTTCTGAGCTTCCCGAAGATGAGCCTTTGTCCACCTCATTTAGCTCTCCAGCCACCAGCTCACAGCCTGGCTTTGACAGGCATGTGGAGAGTGTGCCTCCAGGAGAACCACTTCCACCCTGTTAACTCACAACATGTCAGTTGGATCTGCAAAAATCGGAGAACTTGCAGGAGCACATTATCCCGTTAGTGGTTATGAAACTGCAGCAATGAGCACCGTAAATTAAAAAAAAAGACTTAAAAATGTTACACGCAGATAGCACACTCATAAAATGATCCTAGTTAATGAACTAGAGGCTTCCTTCCTTATAGGTGCTTGCCCGAGTTCTTCAGGGAGTAAAATCTGGGCTTCGTTCCTGGGGACTTGTCATTGGAGATCAGTTATAAGCTCCTGACAGCATTGCTGGGAGGGTTCAGCATGGAGAGGCAGCTGAGCAGACATCAGAGTGTGCGCGCGCACACCGGCAAGCGTGCCGCTCTGCCGGGACAGGCTTGCGGGTGCAGTAGGTTGAGCTGCACCTGGCAGCTCTGGCATCCCGTATGAGTTGCTCTCTCTCCTACTTTCTATATAGTTTTGCCTTTCAAATAGTAAATTAATCTTTTCAAAATGGTTATTATAATTGCCTACTAGATCCATCAAAATGAAGGTCCAAGGCTACTGAAACAATTGGCTAGTAAAAGACCACCCTGAGGCCAGATTTGTGGCATAGTGGGTTAATTCACTGCTTAATCTAGCTTCCTGTTAACGTATCTGGGAAAACAGCAGAAACTGGCTCAAGTGCGTAGGACCTGGTGACCACATGGGATACCCCAAAGAAACTCCTGGGTCCTGACTTTAGTCTGGCCTACCCTGACTGTTGTGGCCACGTGGGGAGTGAACCAGCAGATAGAAAATTTCTCCTTCTTTGTTTCTCTTTCTATCTCTAACTCTTCCTTCCAAATGAACACATACATCTTTTAAAAAGAGACCACCTTTTTTTTTAACTTTGAGAAGCCAAGGGAGGGGAGGGGCCTGCGGAGAGGCCTGTGTAGGTGTCCCGGAGAGCCCAGGAGAGAGGACTCTGGTGTTGGAGACACACCTGCACTTGCACCACACCTTGTCCTCCTGTGATGGGAAGGAAGGAGGCAGGCCGCAGCTGAGGTTTCCAAGTTCAAGTAGAGCTGGGAACACAGGGTACAAACCCCAGGAAGCCCCGGGGCACAGCACGGCCAGTTGTTACAGTGTCTACCATGTATCAGGCTGGGTGCTGGGGTCTGAGCAGGGGACACTTGGAACTATCTAACTACCAAAAGCAAATGAGGGGGCCCAGAGGAGTTTAAGGACACTGGATATTCACACTGACTTGAGGCTGAGGGAATCAGAAAGTAAAACTTGCTTCTAAACACCTCATGGATTTAGAGCCACTTGTGGATGATTAATATCCAGGAGAAGACAAGAAGAATGAAACCCTGTCTTTCATAACAAAACGCATGCAACTGGAGACCATCCGATTAGGGAAATAAGGCGCACGCAAACACAAAGCACAAAATGGTGAACAAACAGAGTAATGATACGCATGGGTGGAAGTGACATCTGAGGGCTGTCATCTTAGCCCGTGTCTACAGTCCTGGGAAGCAGTGATAGGCTCTACTTATCACTTGTATTAAACTCTTTTCAGTCAGGATAAAGCCTTTGACTTTAAAGTAAACTGAAGGTACGTTATTGGAAAAACTAAGAGAAACAAACGAAAGGAAGTGAGGAGGGGAGGAAGTATCGTTATGTGTTTACATCGTGCACATTAAATACATGGAAACTATTCTGTTTATATAAATATAACAATTTTTAACTTTTAACTTTCATGAGTTGCTTCTGAAGTAAATAGTATGAAAGAGGGTAGCTTTGGGGCACACTGAATAATACTCTAAGATTAAAACATAACATAGAATTTTTTCCTTGTTGATGGTAATTGGAGTAAGCTTCTTTCAGACTAAGCCTGCAACCCAGAGGAGCAACAGAGATGGATTTCATCTAAGGCCTGTTTGATACTGCACCTACTGAAAGGTGCTAGAACGCTGCCAGGGCAACCAGAACATGAAGGCCAAGGGTCCTGGAGGCGAAGGGACTCACTGAAGAGAGACCAGATTCTACACAAGTTCTACCTTTACAGCAGTTTCCCCTTGTGAGGGCACGGGGACAAGAGGCTGAGTCCAGCGCCAAGTGCCGGGTGAGAGCCAGAAAGCCAGATAGCTTTCGGCAAGGCCAAGGGACTGGGAAGATGGCAAGTGCGGTTTCATGTTCGCCAAGGGGAGAACAGCCCTTGCGAGCAGGCCAGGTTGTCAGGACGCCAGGGAGGCAGGGTCCCAGGAGGAGGGCAATCAGGCGTGTGACCAGCCCTCACCGAAGCCTGGACCAAGCACGAACCAAGCCAGGCAGAAGGAACTGAAGCCAGTTGTCTTCCTGTAATCTGTTTACAGAATGCAAGAATGAACCCTTCATGGAAGAATATAACATTAACCAGACCCTCAAACTATCTCTAGAAGTTTTAATTTGCATTTTCCACAATAAAACTTAAAAAAAAAAAAAACCCAGTAAGTCTGGTAGGGAATCATAAAAATGACTAAAATTCAAGATTAAACCACTGAAACCCAAAGGTGGGCTTGATCTAGCTACTAAAGTTATCATACATTGATTTCTAAATAACCAAAATATTTGAGAAAATAGGTTGAAGATTTTCAGCAGAGAACTTTGTTGTATAAAAGAAGTGGAAGTTCTTTGTTGAAAGTATGGCAAATGGAATAAAGAAATCAATAACCGGGTATTACAGTAGATTCGACATGATGGAAGAGAGGATTGGTGAACATGAGTACAGGACCATACGGGTGTGTGTGTGTGTAGCTGTTGCTTGTTGGTACTCGTTCAGTCCTAGAAGGAGAACAGAAGAGAGTCAGAGGGCCGCTCAAGAGGTGTGGCCATGAACTGAAATGCTTGAAGAACAAGGCGAGACATTTAAGGGACCTGAACCACAATTCGAAAAGACACAGATTACCTTCATTTGAGAAAAAATGTCGACAGGTAATCTTTAGACAAACACAGCAGATATCAGAACACGAAGAAATAACATGTTTAAAAAGAGCTGCAAAAATAACTGTCAAGATTCTGAAACCAGTGAAAATATGCTGCAAAAATTAAAGCCAAAAATTCTTTCGTGGCTCCTCATTAGCAGATATAATGTTTTCTAAATAAAAGTAAGCCCTTAATTAGAAGGAAAATAATCCCTCATGAAGTATGGAAATGTGAACAAATTAATAATATAAAGGGTAAGAAACAGATAAATAGAACAGATATATATATATGATGAAAATGTTTCAGTAAATTTAAAACGTGCATGGAACTGACAGTGGTATCTCAACAGGCATGAGGGTGATGAAAGTGGTTCAAATGTTCCGAGATCTTTGCATTATTCAGGAAGTGGCAACAGCTGTTTCTGTATTGGATTCTACAGCACTTCTGTATTGAAAAGCCTAGAGGCCATTAGATGTGCATGAAAATAAAGAGTAAGTTACTAGAGCTGAATTGGCAATGAAAATAACTGAATTCAGAACAGGTAGGAATTACGAAAAAAGAAGCATGTAAAAGTATAACAAGTACAGAGAGAATATTATTAAAATCAGTGGATTTAGACTCAAACATATGATACTTGGATTAAAAGTAAAGGGACAAAATAATCCAAGTAAGAAGGCTAGGGCTATCAGATTTAATTTTAAAAACTAGAATTTACATATATGTGTGTTGATGGGAGACTCGCTCTAAATTAGGATGACAGAAAGCTGGAGAGAAGATGATGCGAGGGTACATACTGCCATGACACTGGCCAAAAGAGAGCGAGAGTAATTATTGTAAGGCATATGAGATAATCACAACGTTAAAATCATTTCCTGAGATAAGTTTTAAAATTATAAAGAGGAGCAAAAACAATTCTAAACTTGTGTGAATATAACGACACAGCGTCAAAAGTATTCAAAAAATTTGTAGAACAGGAGAAACAGATAAATCTATGGTCACAGATATCACATCTATGTAACTGGTAGACTATGAAGATTGATGAAATACATGAGACAATTTGAATAAGAAAATTATAAACCGTAATAATGCGTGTAAATAGAATGTGATCCTAAACTATCCAGATAAGTCCCATTATTTTCAAGGGTACGTGGGCCACTAATTAAAACTGTTCACATTTGGGATTGTAAGGCCAGAGACAAGTATGAGAGGGCTTTAATCACATTGACCATATTTATGAGCCATTAACTAACCTTACATTAGCTAGTAATGACAAAGAAACATGACCTGTCCCTCTGCAATATATGGTATTATGAAATATACTTCTAGAAAACCATAAAAGAAGTACAAACAAAATTTGAAATTATATTTGACATGAATGATAATGAAAATCTGAGAACATCATATCACATGCCATGGAATGCAATGATGGCCAGGCTAATCGGGAAACTGACAAATTCCAAATTCACACATTAGGAGAAAAAAACCTTAAAATCAATGATGTAAGAGGCATTAGAACAGGTTTGAAAAAATGGAGTGAATGATACTCGAAGAAGTAGAAGGAACTGAGAAAATATACAAAGGAGAAAAAATCAATAAAACAGAAAGTTGCTATTTTGGTAAGATTAATAAAATTGGTAATCTATAGGATTAATCGAAAAGAGAAAAAGAAATTGAACAAATTTCTAGAAAGACACCACTCATCAAGCTGAAATACAAAGAGATTAAAGATCTGAACTGGTTTATATCTGTCTGAGAAATTAAATTTTTGGAGTAGGTAAAAAATAGGACACAACATTAATTACCAAGCAAGAGATAAAAAATTGGACTTGATTAAAATTGAGGACCTCTTTTCACTAATGGGATGAAGAGGCAAGCTAGAGAACAGGAAAATATTTGCAACATGTGGAGAGCTCAAAGGACTCACATGGGGGACATATAAAAAGTCACACGGCAGCCGGGGAAAGGCTGACAATCAATGAGGGAAAGCAGTGGACAGGCACTACCCAAGGGAGGGAAGCCACGATAGGCGTTTGGCACAGTGGGCAGGATGCTGTTGGGGATCCCCTCTGGCCATCCTGGAGGGATGCCAGCTTCCTGCTACTGGGCCACCTCTGAAGCAATGAGGACGGCTCAGGTCACTGCGTCCTTGCCACCAGGGTGGAAGAGACCAGGAGTGAGTTCAGGCTCTTCTGTGGGTCTCAGTGGAGGCAGCCACAAGGGCATGCGCTGTGCAAGTCCACCCTCAGGAAAATGAGTGACAGGGAACGCTCATTCGCTGAGACAGCGGTCAGAGGGTTGTTACTTGGAGCAGGTGCACGGAGGGGCTCTGGGACACCCCCGAGCTGCAGACCACATTGTATGTTGGGGTCTGGATTTTGTGCTGAGAATTACTTGGAATCTGAGCACTTTTCTGTAAGAAAGTTATACGTTTATTAAAAGGAAATTGACTCATCTCGAGGAAGCCATTTTAGCTGCCACTTAGGCATTTTGCAATGGTTCAATTCAACAAGTGACGGAACACAGATGCTCTAGTGGGTGAATCCTGGGAAAGTATTTTTCATGCTAGCTGTTCAGGAATTGAGAGAAAATTCAGACAAAAACTTAATGGGTTGTACATGAATGTTCCTGGCAGTGTCATTCACAAGAGACATTCCGTTGAGAGTGCCAAAATGTTCACTAGTGACGACTGGATAGACAAACGGCGACAGCCACATAATGGCGTCATCTTGTGCCATAAAAAGGAATGAATACTGAAGCAGGCAGCAACACAGACACTGATAAACCTGACAATATTACACAGGGGGAAAGGAGCCAGTCACACAGGCCCACGCAGCAGGGGATTCCACTTAAACAAAATATTCTGAATATGCAAATCCAGACACAAATAAACTCTGGCCAGGGTTGGGGAGAAAAAAGGGGTCTGGGTACACAGCTTCTTTGTGGGGTGATGCAAATGTTCTGAAATGATAGTGTGAATGTGCCCAAAACCCATGACCGATACATTTGAAAAGGGTGGACTTTATAGTACCTAAGTTATATCTCAATAAAACTGTTACTAAAAAAATTAATGGTGTATGAAGCAAAAGTGATAAAGTTAAGGGATGAAATGGATGCTAACTTGACATCATTCTGACTCAGATAATTCATTAGTAGCAAGAGATAAATTTCTAGCTTAAGAGATAAAATAGCTCCTTGATTGATAAACCTAATGAATCATAATGAACAAACAGGAAAAGATTTAAATTCTTGCCAATTTGACTTGCCATGCTGACATCAATAAAGATAACATAAAACTCACAATATGCCCCACAAAATGCACATGGTGACAGTCTGCTTAATGAGTGTCATTAGTTTAGAGATTGGTCATTACACAAGAACTCAGTAAAAGGACAGAAACGTGATAGAGATTTTCTCAAATTTGACAACAATTTCCAACATTTACATACATTTTCCAATACTGTGTTGTGAAAGCAAACAAAACAAAACAAAACAAAACAACAACAACAAAACCAAACCAAAACAAACAAACAACCTTCTGAACTAATGGCAGCATAGGGCAAACTCGCTGCTAGAGGAAGTAGTGGACATTTTGTTATCATATTTCTAGAGAAAATACCATGAAATAATTATCATAGGGTGAAGAATTGACCCCATAGTGTGCAGCCAAACAAGGCAATGCTCACAGGACACACCATGCAGAAATAATCTATAAAATGAATATTTCTACTTAATGATAAGCATCGCGAAGAAAAGTAAGATTCTTGGGGCCTTTTGTGTTCCTGAAGAATGCACACTGCACCTCGGAACCAGAAAACTGGACCTTGCCAGCCTGTTGCCGAGCATGCTGGGTGTCTGCCTGGGGCTCCAGCCTGTCAACTCTGTCTCCTATCACTTGCCCATGTTCCTTTCCTGGTGTTGGGGCATTTGCCCCCCACTCGTTTCCCAACTCAAGATCAGAACCTTTCAAATTTTATGTTACTTCATTTTTAAAAAAAGATTTTATTTATTTTTTACTGGAAAGGCAGATATACAGAGGGAAAGGGAGACAGAAAGATCTTCTGTCCGCGGATTCACTTCCCAAGTGGCTGCAGTGGCTAGAGTTAAGCCAATACAAATCTAGCAGCCAGAAACTACACCTCCTGCCCCGCCCTTCCAGGGTCTCCCACGTGGGTGCAGGGTGCCGAGGCTTTGGGCCGTCCTCCATTGCCCTTCCAGGCCACAAGGAGACAGCTGGATGGCAAGTGGAGCAGCTGGGACACAAACTGACACCCATTTGGAATCCCGGTGCATACAAGGCGAGGAACGAGGCACCAGGCCATCGCACTGGGCCTAGGTAATTTCTTTTACAGTGTAACAATGCTACAGTCAAACACCAATGCAATCACCTTAGAAAACACCTCTAAATTATATGATCCTTCCAAGACACACAATTCGGAAATTAAATTGATGAAATAAAAATCTTTGAATGTCCTTTTTTTTGTATGATCATTTTCAAATTCCTTTTACAGTTAATAGGCACTGTATTAACTGCCATGATGTAAGATTTATGTAAAACCTTGCTATTCAGTTAGTTGGACAGCAATTATGTTCTAGACACAAACTTTTATACAAAAATAACTTTGGAAAGGATGAAGCCACTTCATTCCACCTGACACTGAGGCTCCCACCTACATTTCAAACTCGTCCAACAAGTTCACAAGACATTTGCAAATACCTTATATAGGAGGTTCCAAACTAACACTGCACCCCCATATAAGAGCTATTAGGCTCACAAGGAAATCACTGTTGCCAATCTATATTTGCATGAAAGTGAATGGCTAAAAATCGATTTCATGTATCAGTAGCAATTTCCAACACAATCTTGGCTCATCATACCCAGCGACACTGTTCTCAAGTCAGAATTACCTTCAGGAGGCACTCAGCAAACGCTGAGTGATTGGACGCCTATGGGGACACAGCAGAGAATCACAGAAACGTGACCCTTGCTTCTCAACAAGTTTACTGTCAGGGTAAGCGAACCCGAGGGGAAACAACAAATGAATTTGCTTTGCTCTAAGAATTTGCTTTTAAAAATAGCCTTCAAAATATTTCCTTCCTTCAGCAATGACTATACTGTCAAGGGCTGCAATATGCCAACTGAAGATGGAATTCTTCTCATTTTGCTCGACAGGTAAGGGCGGCTATGGACACACAGCCTGACGGCACGCAGGTTTCTAAGGAAGCTGTCTAAATGATAGTTGCTTGGTTGGTTCTTCTGTTTTGTGATTCTCTGCTTCTTGCTGTTATTGGACATGATGGCTGGCGCTGGACTGAGCCTATTGTATCACAAAGAAGCCTTGAAGAAGGCAGCGTAGAAGGATGAATCATGGCACCATCAAACGAGCCTGGTACCATAGACCTATTTTCTGTCTGTCTACCTATATTGCTCTCTCTCTATGAAGCTAGAGTTTGAGAGCGACACACACAGATCTTCTACCTGCTGCTCACCTTCCCAGCAGCCATTACTGGGCCAGACCTAAGCCGGGAGCCAGGAACCTCGATCAGGTCTCTGCCACGTGTTGTAGGGGCTGAAGCTCGTGGACCACTTTCTGCTGCTTTTCCAAGCTAACCGGCAGGGAGCAGTTAGGACATAAACCAGCATCCGTGTGGGACGCTACATTGTGGGTAGTGGCTTTATCTGCTCCTCTGTAACACCAGTCCCCCTCTAAAAATCTTTGAGGGAAACCTGTCTCTATTTTGTTTAAGACAGTGCTACTTCCAGTCTCTGAATTGGTGACCAATAACAATTTCACTTTGAAACAGATAAAAAGATGCATTTCTCTGGAGGTGGAAGATTATGTTAAATAGAATTTTTGAGAAAAACCTGGCATATGTTTGAGAAAAACAGGCATATATTTCTATCAATGTCACAAGAAATATCCTGGCAGATTTGAACATGTATGTAAGAAAACAAACATCTCCTTGGGCAGCTTTCTGGAATCCTCAACTACAAAGGATCATTGCTTTCTTGCTGGAATGACAAGCCTTGACCTTCACGTCTGAGAAATGTGTCAACTTCAGTGTCACAAGCTGTGCTTCCTCCCTGCCGTTCCAATGCCTGTGTGTCCGCCCGAGGTCATCTGCTCTCCAAGAGGCGTCCTTGGTGCGGTTTGCTCCTGCTCCCAGTCCTGGTCTTACAGATTGGTCATCTGCCTTCAAGAATTCCTCCTCCTCCAGATCCCTGACGCCTTCCCCTATCATTCTGAGGTGTTGGAGCAGAAACACCCCAAGGAACAGGGCAGTCTTTCTTCAGGGAGGGAAGACGGCCCTTTGTATAAGAGGTCACTTGATCCCTGACATTCTAGACACACCACCGTCATCACATCAACATCTCCCTCACTGCCACTTTCTTCACCCCTGCCTCATCAACACTGACCTGCCTACCTTTCTCTTTATCACTACCACCCTCCTCCGTGCCATCCTCATTGCCACCATCCTTTGTCCCCAACACCCTGGAGAACACTAAGTGATAGGC
This sequence comes from Ochotona princeps, assembly GCF_030435755.1. Taxonomy (NCBI): domain Eukaryota; kingdom Metazoa; phylum Chordata; class Mammalia; order Lagomorpha; family Ochotonidae; genus Ochotona; species Ochotona princeps. Next base: position 2,890,063 of record NC_080847.1, read on the forward strand.
ACTCTCGCAGTTTTCCATAGTGAATTCATTTAACAATCACAAGGACCTAGGAAGGAGGTTCTGGGAGCAGCCCCATGAGCAGGGGAAGAACACAGGATGCAGAGCGGTTCATGTGCTTGCCCCACACCTGTCAGGGGGATTTTGATCCAGGTCTGATTCCAGAACCTACTTCTCTTACCATTGTACCACCTCTGATAGTTCTGGTGTCTGAAACAGACGAGTCCCTGGCCAATGGCAGAAAACACGAGCCTTTGGGAAGTGTGTCAGACAGCTGAAGTGTGAATTTAACATATCTGATCTTGGGCAGACTCCCTTAGGATGGCTAGCACTTGACATGCAGTCTCACGGACCTGTGGGTTACCTGCTCTTCTCATTTTATTACTTTCATCTCAGTGAGCTTGGACATCAGCTCTGCCCTCTGGGAGTCCCAGACCCATTACCATTAATGCCCATTTGAAGACGAGCGTTGGGCTTTTGCCCAGAGCCACAGGTGAACGCACTCCCCTTGTGCCTCTTATTCAAGGCCTACGTTTAATGTCTTCCTTGAATTGTGTGCTATCAACGACAGGAAGTGTCTGACAGTGTTGTGGCCATGCCCAAATGCAGATTTCTTCTTTCCACTGAGTGACAGGGAGTAAATACAGGCATGTACCGTAACCAATCTCACACAGTTGGTGACCCTGGTAAGTCTGATTTTGGTTTGGAGGGTCATATGATTGTTGTTCTTGTTGCTATGATTTTTGTGAACAACAAAACGTGCCTTGGATTCTTATTTTTGAAACAGATTGACAAGAAGTTCACAATCAGCAGCCATTTTCCAGTGAACACCACAAGGAACACTGATGAAATCAGATGTGATGAGGAACCCCAGGAAAAATGTTGCCAGGGCAAAGAAATCTGCCAAATCCCACAGACTACACCACTCCATTTTAGAGAAATATGGGGCACTTCAATGTGATCCAGAAGCGCTGTGAAGGAGGTCTTTTAATCTGTTCAACCCAGGGTTCCCACATCACTTTGATCTTAAAATCTTACCATCACCCTCCTGCTCCCATGGCCCACAGCTTAATTTGCGGAGCTAATTTCTTGGAACACCAGTCTGGGAACCATGGAGATAACGAGCAATCTGCACTGTCAGTTCTGGGAACATCTTCCTGGCATGCCAAGGAACGGAGCCACCTTGAACTGCTGTGTGCTTGGCTGCACTGAGGCCCAAACCCTGAATGCTTGCAACACCACTGGGAGAGAGAGAGAATTCCACCTCCTGCAAAAACCACAAGGGACCACGGTGGAGAAGCCACTGGGGGGGAGGGGGGCAAGTGGACTGAGAGGCTCCATCTGTCCCAGGTCACCTGGAGTGGCCCTGAGATTCTTCTAAGAGGAGTGGGCTGGTCCACATATGTGCCTTTTATCCCTATGTCTTGGAGGGGGCAGGCGTCAATGACAGATAAGGAAGCATATTTCCTCTCAGTCAAGAACAGTCATTTCCTATTTCTACCTATGACTTTCTAGATTGAATTGAATGATGCATATTTTCAGAATGTGAATGAAATCAAGTTCACCCAATCACGGGAGTCTCAGATGTAAGGTGGAGAGCATCATGGCAGACACGGGGCTGGCTCCGCAAATGACTGGGCCCATCCTGCTTGTTGTCTGCAGTCTTCCTTTGTGCAAGCAGGGTCTCAAACCCATGACCACTCAAGCAGCCGTGGGCTGGGGACATTTCCATCAGACACCGGGCAAAGGGATCTCTTAGCTCAGGTACAAATCCAGCAAGTGAGTGTGGTTCTCTACACCAAGCCCTTCCCTACACACTGTTCTGTGGGCCTCAGCGGCGGAATGAGCACCGTGATCCATGGCCATGGGCACCAGAGCTGAGGATAAGTAATGGTTCTCCTAGACCAGCTAACTTGGCTGTTATTTATAAGCTCTGGGACCACCTTGTTACTGCCAAGAAAATTTGCTTTCCCTCCTTGCTGCTGTTCCGTCTGGCCTCTCAATCTGTGCTTGCCAACAAAATAGTTATTGTTATGCTAAAACCACAACGGGGCTCACATATGTCAGAGCTAAATAACCCCGATAAAACTATGAAAATGGCACTTTGGCATTAAAAGTTATTTTCTTATGGACTTTAACAAGATCCAGTGCTTCTGTTCCTGCAGCATCCCAGTGCTTCAGCTGCACACACACACAATGAGCGAAATAATTCCGGAAAAAAACACTGCTCTTCTCTCACTCAAAGGAGAGTTTTGACTGTGCAAGCTGACAGACAGCAGTGACCGTGGTCCGGGGAATTACCACTGGGCAGTGACCCTGGCCACCACTGGGCAGTGACCCTGACCATGGGCACAGTGGTGGTGTGCTGGCAGGGGATTACCTCTTTCTTGGTGAACTTTGGCGAATGATCATTTTTGTCATCGATCATGACTGTGGCTGTGGCAGTCCCTGTTAAGCCGACGTCCAGTCCAGCCATGTCCTGAGCCTCGATGATCAACTCGTACTTGGGGTTTTCCAGAGTCTACAAAGCAACGACACAACAGAGAAGAGGACATTGAGCTTTGGGCTTCTGTTCTGGAAAGGTGGTGGGCGTGCTGAGTTCACCTCGGAGGGCAGGAGTCCTCAGCAGGGGCAGTGTTTCCACTGCTCACATATGCATGTGGCTTAACAGCTCTCCAGTGTGACAAGACCAGCATTCAGAGACACAGGTTTCAGGGATGAAACTTCTTCCTGGGCTTGCTTAAGGGGACATTGGGTGTGTTTCGGAAGGTCCCACTTCCTGGGTTTGATACTTGTGCGTGCCATCTCACAGCTGAAGCTGATCTGGAAACAGGGCTAACTGTGATGGTGAGATGACCACACAGCTGGCAGTCTGTGAACTCATACCTGACAAGCAATCTGATGGGCAGGCAGGAGGTCAGTGGACCTTACGGAAACCATCAAAATTAACCTTTCCAACAAGCGTGACAAACTCTAATTATGGCTCCCATTTTACAGGTTAAAAAAAAAAACTCAACTAAGGTTGAGAGTTGCCTAGAATGAACTGTCATATCTGTACAGTCCCTTAGACCCATAGGATGCTACATCTAGAAGACATGTTTTTTAAAAAATGTTTTAAATATATTTGAGAGGAAAGGTAGGGAGGGAGAGAGAGGGAGAGATAAATGGATAGAGAGAGGTGGGGAGAGAGAGAGAGAGAAGAGAAAAAGAAGGAGAGAAAGTCCCATCTCTCAGTTTACTTCATAATTGGTTACAATGGCTAGGACTTGGCCAGGCCTAAGTCTGCAGCTAAGAGCTCAATTCAGGTCTCCCTTTCGGGCAGCAGGGAGCCAATCACTAGAGCTGTTGCTGTGGTGTCCTGGGACAGACCTTAGTAGGAAGCTAAAGTCAGGAGTCAGGGCCAGATTTTGAATCCAGCTTTTCTCACATGGGATGTGGGTGTCTTAACCACTGCGATAAATACCTTCCCTGAAAATGAATGAGCTGATCTACATATCACACTATTATCTTTTTCTTTTTATACCATTGTCTTTGTTAATATACGTAGATTCTGGTTGAGTATTTGTCAACCATTGGCTGTAATGTGTAAACATTTGAAACAACCAGGCAACAGCTCCAGACCAAGATGGAGGAGAGGGTAGTGCGTGGCAAATGTCGCCTTTGGCAGTGGGTTTGCTTATTTTGGTCAACCCCATCCTCCCATTTTTTTTCCCAGGAAAGCAGCAGCTTATAGTTCTGTTGGGAACCCACACTTCTCCCCCTCCCTACTGCTGTGGTTGTGGTCAGGTTGGCTTTTCTCATTTTCTTCCTGGCGAACCTCTGACATGAGCTGCGCCCAGAGTTGGGGGAAGCCAATGAGCACCTCCCTCTTCCAACCCCCTCCTTGCTCTCTAGTCTAGGCCCAGGCCCAGGCTCTGTGATTGACAGCTGGGGAAGGGAGCACTCAGCTGGGGGTCTGGCTAAGTAAAGCCAGTACACAGAGAATTACACCTGCACCTGGTAGCAAAAGGAGCCGTTCTCAGCAGCCACGCTGGAGCCACTTTATCAAGCTGTGCCACAAGCCAGCCTTGGGCAAGGACTGTGCAAGCTAATTAACGCTTTAACTTTTCTTATTTGCTGAAACCAGTTTGGATTGGTTTCTTAATCACTCACACACAGAGTCCGAGTTAAACTACCTTCAATAAAAAACAACAAAAAAGCTGTTTACCATTGCATAAACAGCCCTATGAGTAGGACACCTTCAAAAATCTCTGGTTACACCAACCAGTAATTAAGACATATCACAGGGAGCAAATAACAGAAAACAACAGGGGGTCTGTAATTTCCTTCTTAATGCTACAGCTTACATGGAAATTTTAATAGCTCAATGCTGGCCTCCAAAATTTTTAAGTATTTTTAAAGGATGGTTAGCTGTTTGATGCTGAGGCTGAGTTTAGTTGGTTCTTTCCCAACTAAGATCTTTGTAGCTGCACACTAGCGGAACATTTGTTCTGTAGGACAGCGGGTGGGGTGTTGGTGGGCTCTCCGCAGCTCTACATGGGAGTCTCTGGATTCAATCCTTGCCACTCCAGGACTTGGAAGCACAAACTTCTCTAAGACTTGGACACAAATGGGATTTGACAAAGCACCCAGCCCTGTCTCTACCTGGATTGGTAGACACCTCCCTGTGTGGGGCTTGAGAATTCAGCCATTCTTAAGCAGAACTTGGCAAACATTAGCCTAATAAGAGTGGCTTTCTTCTTGTCACTCCTGACAAATGGGACTGGATTTTTTGCCCACCAAATTCTGCAGCTGAGTCACAGAACGCCAATGGACTGATCTCCAAGTCTTTCCTGAGTGTCCACCCTAGCTCTAAGCTTGAACATCACCAGTTCAGTTTCTTATATCTCATTGTTGCTTTTGTTGTTGTAAAACCTTGTAAAGATTTTTGAAAGCGCACAAAGACATGGGAATTACATGGAGTTTTTTCCAACATAGAAGAGATCATGGTAAATACAGCAACTTTTTTTTCCTGCAGAATATACAATTCCTGCACATTATTTTAAGGGTTGTCTGAAGATTGTATGTGTATTTTATAATTTCCCTGATTATCTTCTGTTCTGAGGTCTTTAATTAGAGCTTTTAAAAACAATCATAATCTTAAAGAACACCACAGTGAGCATCTTTATTAACGAAACTTCAAATGAGAGGCTTTGAAGGTGTTGGGGGAAAAGGAATGAAAAGATAACGTAGGGCGAACCATCGGTACAGCAATTTAACTGCCGCTTGGGACCCTTCCATACTGTACCAGAGAGCCTGGCGTCAGGCTATTTGTTCAGATTTCAACATTTGCTTCCAGGAGGGTGTTGAACTGTCTCGTGCCAGTCCAACCAGAATGCTCAGCTTATGCTCCCAGGTATGGCTTGTCCCTAAAGAGCAGCTGATGAGCATGCCACCTGAGCCTGCCTGGGGACCAAGGTGGTACTACCAGGGCTGCCTGAGGAGATAGAGCCCTCAGCAGCAGCTCCTGTGCAGCCTGCACTGGCCACTAGGACAGAGTGGGCTGGGTCACCACAGAGACGGGCTGATGACATAAGGACTGGAGGGCATCAGTCCCTTCCTCACTCTCAGTATCTGTGTGGTTCAGGTTGGGCTGACTCTGCCCTTGACCAGCCCATGGGGCTTCCCATTACCAAGCCTACGTGATGAGCACACAGCCTGATGGAATGTTGCCTCCTTCATTGAATGACTGAAATTCAGTTGTGGGACTCATAATTCCAGAATGTTAATGGGGGTGTATGTCCTAGTCTGGGGACCTTAGAGTGGTGGGGCAGCACTCTGAAACTGGCGGACAAAGTCCACCTGACAATGAAGCTAACACAGCTTGGCCCAGAGGTGGATTCCTGTTACTAGCATTTAAACCTTTAGGAGTCCCCCTTGAAGCTAGTATTTCCCTTGCAGAACTTGTGAGTTCTACAAGTTCATGTGTTTCTCCTTTGCTCTCCTCTGGATGTTTGATCAGCGTGTTTTGCACCCAGCAATGAGGTAGTTTTGACTCATATACAACCAATGCTATGACCAGTGGTCATGTCATATCAGACCACAGGCCACAGCAGCTTCTGCACAGCTACGTTCCTTGTATTTCCACACAGAAACATTCTAGGTCCCTTCAACACTTGCCTGGCATAGAAACATTTTGGTTTGACCAAGAAAAAAAATTAATAGGATTTTTTCCTTTAATTAATTTATCTATCTACTTAATTGGCAAGTAACATGTGTGTAAATGTTGGGCTGGGTGCTGAGGGTAGAGTGAGGGGAAATAGGTTCCGTTTCTCCAAGGAGCCCAGAGTTCACACATAGCACTGACAAAACCTAGTCACTGGCAAGCAGAGGCATCAATTCTTAAGACAGTATAAGGGAGGCGCAACTGTCTTGTGATTTAACACATTTTATAAATAATTTTTAAAGTGAACCAGTCAATTCTCATATCCTGGAGTAAATAAAACTTTACAGTGATAATGGGAAATAGATTGATTAATCCGAGAGGGAGAATCAATTCAAATATCAAGTAGATAAACAGCAATGATTGCAATGAGATGTTCCCAAAGTCTCAATTTTCTGGCAAACTTAACATTACAAACCATTTTCACTGCTAAAGTAATATTCAGTGATTTTAGAAAAATAAGAGCCCTAGTGATTTTGAGTGTAAAATGGGGACTCTCCTGCAGTCTTAGCTGCCCTGCCTCCCCCGGAAGGGAACACTCAGAGCAGGTCTGTGCCTTCCTCTCCTCTCCAGCATAGACACAGGCACTTGGCTTCTGTGCATTCGTGCTTAATGCACAAGCCCACTTGCAGATATTTCAACAGAAGGATGCCACTCACAGAGCTGTGCAGACTGCTTTGCCTCCTCATTTTCATCTCAGTGTGTGCAGACTCGCCTATTTATTTTAACAGAGGGATGTAAGTTCACAGTACGGCTCTGCCATGAGGTCACATGACCTACTCTGGCCAGTGGAAGATGGCAGGAGAGATGGGACTTCCAAAAGGAAGCGTGGATCCCCACATGGCTGTGTGCCAGGCAGACCCTCACAAACCTGCTCCAGACAATGCTGTAGGCAGCACACAAGCTGTTCTTTCATCTTTGGGGCTATTTACTACAGCACTCAGCCCACCTTGCTGGACATGAAGGAGGCGTTTCCTGTTTTGTCTTGAATGCCTACTGACTATCCCCGCTAAGAGCACCCCAGGGTTTCGAGAGCAAAGACCAAGCCTTTGGCCCCACCAGCTAGCCAAGGCTCTGCAGACTCAGCCCACAAGGGGGGAAAAGTGCTCTCATCGCTGATAATGATGATGTATCGCTGCTTCCCCAAACTAAATTATATCTCAAAGGTCTGAGCGTATCAGTGGCATTTCCAAACCAAAGCCATTTATTCTCAGGAATGGCTTATACTTTGGGGAACTCTAGCTCAAGGAGATAGAATTTTATTTTGACCAAGAAATGCACTGTGTCAAAATGGGGAAAATTAAATCGGCTTCTCTGATTTTATTGGAAGCTATCTGATCTGTAAGGCACAGCTAGGAGCTGAGCTGCTGTCCTGGCTGGCGGCCCAGCTCTCTGCATTTGCCACATCCTCCCAGCGAATAGCTGTCCTGCAAACAAGGAAGATGGTGCAGCTGCAGGAACCAGCCTGGAGCCAATCTCCAGACATGAGGGCCCCGTTCACTGCTCAAACTGACTTGAAAACCTAGCTTTTCATCTGGAGAAAGAATCAAGCTGTGTCATTGAATGTGGCACCGGATCAGTTCCTGGACCCTGGATTCCTTACATGCCTACGCAAGTGTGTGCTTAAAGGAACATTTATCACCATGCAAGCACAATGCCAGCTGTGTTGCGGGGAGCAATGATTTGTAAGTGTGACACGGGACAAGGTTCTGCCATTAGCCTGCAGAGGGCCACATCTTCCCTGGCCTATCCTCAGGCTGTTCCCCCATTCCTCTTCATAGCCGGCCAGAGGAAATCCCCGCCCTTGCACCTCACCTCCTCTTACTTTTCACCTCCACTTCTTCCTTCAGGCTACTTCCTGCCCATTTGTTAATGGCCATTACTTACTGCATTGGGATTCAGGAATGTGGGGAGAAACAGATGAAGCTTATGGCTCATGACTATGGCCTGACCCAGCTCTGGGCATCACAGCCATTTGGGAATTGATTCAATGGATAGACAAGTTCTCTCTTTCACTTTCTGTAATTCTGACTTTGAAATAAACAAATAAGTCTTCAAGGAAGCAAGAAAGAAAAGAAAGGAAGGGAGGAAAAAACAAAAGAAAAGAGAAGAAAAAAGAAAGGAACAGAAAGGAAGGAAAGAAGGAAGGAAGAAAAAGAAACGGGCCTGGTGCTATGGCATAGTTGGCAAAGCTACTGCCAGTGGTGCTGGCATCCCACATGGGCACTGCTTCCAGTCCTGGCTGCTCCTCTTTCAATACAGTTCCCTGCTAATGTGCGTGGGAAAAACAGCGGAAAATGGCCTGAGTCCTTGGGCCTCTACACCCACGTGGGAGACCTAGAAGCTCCTGGCTCCTGGCTTTGGATCTTCCCAGCTCCAGCCATTGGGCCATCTGGGAAGTGAACCAGCAGATGGAAGATCACTCTCTCTCTCTCTCCCTCTTTCTCTGTAACTCTGCCTCTCCAATAAATACATAAATCTTAAAAAATAAAATGATAATAAAAGTAGTTAGCCCCCTCCCCTGGTGCTTATCTTAGTCAGTAAGGTTCTTGTCTATGAATTGTTTACTGGTTTTCTGGAACATGGCCATTTGAGCTCTCTATGATCAAGGACTTTGGTTTAGAGCTTTCTTGCTCAACTGCTCTTTCAGTACCTGAGACACTGTAGCAGTGAATTAATTAACACTTATATATGTATTTGTATAAAATAACAAATGGCGCAGAGTGGTGTAGCTGTAAATGTTTAACAAGTTCTCCTGGCCTGTAGCATTTGCCAGTCTGGTACCTTAAGGACACCTGCCATGGCTGGTTTGAAGCTACCACTAACAGCACTCTCACAGGGGGTAGGAGGAGAGAAACTCAACCAGCTATTGGGAACCGACAGGAACCAGCTCCGGCCCGTGAATTCTGCTTTAAACGTCAAGGAAAGTCGAGTCAAGAAGGCGTTCTGTCAACAAATCCCTCTGTTGTCTAACATTTGAGGTAGTGCTAATGAGAACCTTTGGCAGGAGATACAAAGACTGAAGGTAATTCATTCACTTGCTCCTTGGCTTTCCCAGACAGAGTCCTGGGAGACTCCTTGCAACACAGAGCACACACGGGGACGGGGCACCTGACACTTGGCCCATAAATACTGCAACAGTCTGGTGAACGCATTTTCTGGAGCAGGAGGAGTTGTTGTCTGTCTTGGCTTTGATTTATCCACTCTGGCCATACAGCACTGGGAAGCAGTACTTGGTAAATCCACAAGGAACCGGCACTGTCTCCTTGTGAAATGTGTCTCCTCACACTGCTCTTGGTGAGCCCTGCTCCTCCATCCCTCCCTGTCTTTACGTCTCCTTTCTCTCGGCCTCTCAGTACTAATGTGAACGTTCCTGTTCCGGGCCGTCGCCTGCTCCTTCTCCATTGCTGGTGGGGCCTGGAGGGTGAGCAGGAGGGGCCTCGTCTGTACAGATTTACTGCTTGCTGACAGAGCCTGCAGGGCGGGGAAGTAGCAGGGGAGACGAGTGCCACCTCATAGATGTATGTGGCTGGAAGGACCAAAGCGATGGATGTGAGGGCGAGGGACACCAAGTTCAGGCGAAGTGTCTCCAGGCAAAGCGAGCGAGTTTGGATGTTACTGATGAGCTCCAATAAATAGAGCACCAGTAGCTGTGACCATGAGCCTGTGAGATGGCTTTCCCTCAGCCCCGAGGCAGCCGAGGTCTGACGTTCAGTGTGATTCCACAGGAACCCTTAGTTAGTGTTTACTTCAACTATGCCTGTTGGACATGATGAACTTGCACATTCCCAGCAAGCACGTGAGGCGAGATTGGGAGTGGGGTGGGGTGGGTGTTATCAGAATGGTCCCAGTGAGGGTCCGTGCTTCAGGAGGCCACAGGGAGCTGCCTGAAGTCAGCAAATATTGAGTGTTTGCTGTGTGTCAGGCCCTGTGCTGGATGGTGAGGGGAAGCAGCAGGTGTAGTGGGACGGAGCAACCCCGGTGATTTCAGTAGAATGAAGTGGGGGTGAGGTAGAGCTGCGGTATCACCCAGTCAGTAGACTGAGGCAGGAGGGGTGCGGGGGAGGGTCCGAGAGGGGGAAGGAGAGACAAGGGCAGAGGGACTGGCTCGCCACAGGAGAGGGAAGAGACCTTGAAGTTCATGTCAGTTTCTGTGTGAAGTTCAAGTTTCAGTTCTGAGGCAGACTGTCCGTGTTAAAACGAATAAACTCAGTCCATTCACACTGCAGGCTGATGCTGACTCTGTTTAGGAACCACGGGAACGGGACGCAGGAGGGGTCCTTTCCCTCAGCGAGGACGCACAGCTTGTTTGAAGGGCTGTGTAGATGGCTCCGCCTGCAAGCAGGTGCTACGCAAGCGTTCATGTGCTAGGTCCAGAGTGTGAAGGACGCATTTTGTGAGGGTTTTGCTGTGTGTGTGTGTGTGTGTGTGTGTGTGTGTGTGTGTGTGTGTGTTTAGTGGCTGTGGGTTCATGGAAGACTAAAACTGAGCTTTGAAGGGTGCGCAGGGGAGAGAGAACTGAGGAGGGGAGGAGGTGGATCTGGCAGGCAGGGGCGGGGCTCTGGTGTGGCTGCAGTGCGGGCGGCACAGGCTACTCCCTCTGCAAAGGCCCTCAGAGACCATGAGGCCCAGCCCTGCTTCCAACGAACCCACAGCAAGAGGAACTACGTGGACTGGTTAGTGGCAGAAACAAACAAGCTACATACTTTCTTGGGTTTATCTATTTGAGGGATGGAAATCCAGGCTCCTGAGGTTAAACCAACAATTGGCTGGGCATGGTGCCCCCCCCCAAAAAAATGGCATTAAAATGCACCTCCTTTAAGATGGCTATATCTTTTTGCAACCTATGACTTCCTCTGCCTATGTCCTCTAAGCTTTTATCTCGTCCTGTCCCAGCAGCACCATGCCTGGCTCCTAGGACGTGCCTAAGTTCTCCAGTCTGCGTTTGTGTTTTTAGCGTGGGCTGTGTGGGCTGTGTGCTGGGCACATGAAGACATGGACACCAGCCCAGCCCCAACATCCCAGGCTCAGGAGGCCCGGGGTGGGGCTGGCTACTTGAATTCCTAACTGAGGCACACTTTGACACAAGCACCACTGTGAACACACTCAAGACCAATGCAGGCCAGGATGCACCGTCTGTCCTTGAACTTGAGACATGCTTATGTAATTTAAATGGAACACGGAGCACTTCCCAAAAGTTCCCACTCTGATTGTGAGGTTCCCTTTGTTGGGGCTTTTCTAGAAAAACACCTATTTCCTGCTGAGACCCACACTGCACTCTGCTGCTGTCTCCTTGCTCCCAATCCACTTACTACACCCATCAACATGTACAATGATCATTAACACATTTTTGGTGTTTTCTTTTTTTAAACAAAGAAAAAGAAATAAAAAGAAAAAAAGGCGTCTCCTCTGGATGTGTGCTGGACAGAGTGCTGGGACAGGGTGCCCAGTGTGGCAGTGCTGAGGTGGGAGCATCTGGGAGGCCACAGGCTGCTGCTTTAGGAAGGAGCTGATGTTGTCTTTGTGGGACTGTAGCGTGAGTTATCACGCATGTGCTGTGCTACAAAGGGCCAGCCGAGTGCCTCCCTCCTCTGGCGTGTACTCCTGCCTGCTGCTGTGGTGACATCACGCGCTGCAGGCATCCCTGCCAGAGCTGAGCCTGTGCAAGCGCGCTGCAGTCCTCGCCACTCCGAGCTCTGTCAGTGGACCCCAGTGCCCTTTTTTGCTCACCCAGCACCAGGCATTCTGGTCACAACAGCAGAAGAATGGCCAGTACAGAGCTCTCCTTCTACCTCGTGGGCCCACAGGAGAGCTTGTCCGTGCCACCTGACCCTTCTCCCTGGAGGCATCGACTCAGCCTGCGAGTCCCTGCCCTGGCGAGTCCCAGCGACTGCGTGATTCTGGGCCCTCATGTTTTCTCATTTGAGTTAGGGTGCAGGCTTTCCTCTAAACCACTCTCTACCCTCAAGGCAGCCAGCTGTCTAAACCACCCAGATCTCAGGAGTCTCCCGGACAAGCTCTGAGGGATGCAGCTCTGCTCCCTATTGCTCCCCCATCACACTGTACCCCTCGGGGCTCACAGCCACTGGTCTCTTTGCCCCTCTGCATCTTGCTTGCACTGTACCCTCCCCCTCACCCACACTGCCCTTTCGCCCTAGAAAATGGTGACTCATTTTTGCACACCTCGCTTAGTTTTGCTTCTATAGCAAAACTTCTGTTACCTTTCGTGAGTTCCCACCCCTCCCTAGTGGCATTGTCTGCTCCCACGGGAGGATTTTCCTCTTGGTGACTGAACAACATGGCACAAACACCGCCTTGGTGTCCCCATGGTAATGCCGTGAGCTGTTCAGCTTCAGCTCTCGTGTCCTGCATGGTGTCTAGAGCCTTCGAACTTCTGGCTCTAGCAGCTTTTGTAGCTTTGATAGTAGAGTAATGGTTCCTAAAAATGTCAGTGCCCTAATTCCTGAGTCCAATACCTTAGGAGACCAGAGGGACTCTATCAAGATGTTCAGATGGGGAGCTAGTCTTGCCTGAGTTGAATGGGCCTGGTATAACCACAAGTTATAAGAGGATGCAGGAGGGTGTGTGTGTTTGTGTGTGGTGGGGAGGGGGCAGCAGATGCCTGGAGGAGGAGAGGTCAGGCCGGGTGGCAGGGTGAGGGTGTGTGTGGTGGGGGGGAGCTACCCTGACAGCTTTAAAGTGGAGAACAAGGCCACAGACCAAAGAATGCAGGTGTCTACCAGAAAATGGGAAAAGTTAGAAGGAAATGGATTTTCCCCTGGAGCAGAGTGGGGCTGACACTCCTAATGAGATCCACTTTGAACTTGTGTCCAGAATCTGAGCTGACACAAGTTACCTTTCCTCCAGTGGCTAACTGTGGGGACATCAGTAACAGCAGCCCCAGGGGGTGGTACCACCTTGTCCAGGGAAGAGGCATCCCTGAGCTCTCGCGAGACTGAGCTGCCTAACTCCTCCTAGTCTCCTGCAGGCAGGCAGGACCTGTCCCGCTGCCGCCTTCATTTCAATCAGCTGCCTCTTCTGGGGACTGGCCGCCTCCCCGGGATAGCACACTCTCTGTTTTCTCAGGGAAAATATTTCCATTCCAACCCTTAGAAGTAGAATGCCAGCCAGACCTTTGCTGCAAAGCTTGTGTGTTGGGAGAGGCGCGTCTTCCCATCCGCGGCGTGGTAAATGTCACATCGGCTCAAAGGAGACTGTTATCCTCGGAATTCACGGTTCCCGATGTGTTGGGCACTTCTTAGTATTTACGGCAGTGCTAAGAGTGGATAAGGATCCTGCCTCTGACCCTGTCTGACTGCACGTCCTGTGCCACACCACTGGGACACTGAGGTGCCAAGATGCCGTCTGGATGTCTTTGAAAATAAGCGGAACTTGTTCTCACACAGGCCAGGCTAGTGTCTCTAGTATCTCACACTCCCAGCACGTGTCTGACAAGTGAGTCAGTTGAGGTTCTGTTGATCACAACGCAGGGAGACTCTGATTCATGGTCACTCTTCTGGGGTTCAGAGGTCCCTGGTCTGAAGGCAAGGACCGGGCAAGCCAGACAAGCCCAGAGAATCTCTTCCAGGTCTCACTGTGTAGAGTGGTGGGGTGGCATGTGAAGCTTCAGCTCTCTGGGAGGAAGCAGGATGGGGCAGCCCCTTTGGGCAAGGGCCTTCTGTGAGCCTCGGGGCTGCTGGGCTGCACTTCACCTGGAGGCTACGTGCTGGTCCTAGCCACACCTAAGGTGTGTGGGGTGCAGCAAGGACAACACAGGTGGCAGACTGGATCCTCAAGGGGCAAGGTCTGGATGGGAACCACCTTTCCACAAAGAGGGATAGGTGCACGTGACTCAGGTGGGCCTTGGCCAAGCCAATGGGAGCTGTCTTGTGTGATTGTGGGCTGCATCGCGGCAGCAGGATTGAGTCAGGAAATGGGTGTTGCTGTCATTCGCCAAGTGCTTTCGGAGAGCAAGTAGCTTTCCTTGGGTTTCGATTTATTACCCTCTAAAATGTCATTCTCTGTATGGGTAATAAAAGATAATACATTTTATGGCAGCTCCTTATGTTAAGCCTTAACAAAATCCGTTATTAAATGATCTGCGTGGAATCTCAATGAATCTTATCACAGGAAACAGCAAGGTGTTTTCTTCTCAGCCCTCTCACCCAAGTCAAGTGCAAGTTAGAAGGGCGGTCCTCCCTGGATGTTCCTAATCGCACAGCAGAGGGTGATGTTTTTAGGATCAGATGCAAAATTGTGTCCTTCCATGCAACTGGTTTTGCTAAGCTACAAGTTGGTCAAGATCCCAGGAAATTCAATCACCGACTCCCAATGACAAAAGCTCAGGAGCCCACCAAAGGGTGGCAGATGTTTCTAACATTAGGTTCTACATACTCTTGTCTTGCAGCAATTTTGGCTTTACACCCTCTGCCACCCAAGGACCCCCTGCATGTTTGTCGCTCCTGCCCATTAAGCTTGAGTGCGTTATCAGCACACAGCCCTGTCCTAGGCAAGTGTGCGGGGAGAGCCCTTGCTCCACTCTGATGAGTCTGCTGTCCCTTCTAACCCTCACCGGTCTGGATGTGATGTACCCTCCTCCTCACATCTGCCAGCCAGGGTCACTAGTAGTCACTGTTAGAGGTTAAGGGCATTTTTCTGCAAAGTCAACTTTGGCTTAGTGTTCTAGTGCCGGCAGTCACTTCAGGCAGCTCTGAGACGAAGCAGCCTTGGAGGCTGTGCCAAGAATCAGCAAACGATTCCACCTACCCCAGCCACCGCAGGAGGAGCTATTCCAGCTGCCACCTTTATGCTGTCACTGGATTATAGTCTTTGAAAATAATCTGAACTAATTCTAAATCATCCGAGGGAACGTACACACACACACACACACACACACACACACACACACTTCCAATTACAGCGCTGCTGTCATTCCAAAAGTTAATTCATGTGCCAGGGAGACAAGGCAAAGAGAATAATGCAGCCTCGAAATCTTCCGGAAGGTTCCCCTGTAATTTCATGCCTGGGTCAACCAGTCCTTTGGATCCCCTTGCCTGGGTGTTATTTGCACAGCCTCCGTCAGGGCTGCAGCGCCCTGTTCCGGTTCACGGGAGGCAAGCCTTTGGCCACCTGGGCGCCATCATTTATTTTGTTCTTGAAATGGCTTTGCCTCTGCTGACAGAGGCTAACCCTATTAACACCCTGGAATGTGAGCTGAGCGAGACAGGAAGTCAAAGGCTGCAGCTTCATGTTTGGCCACAGACTCAGCCTCGCAGGCAGAACGCTGCTAAAGATGCCTGCCCTTTCTTTCAAAATAACAACTCCTCCCCAACCCACGTGTCCTGGGGGACAGCTCTTTTTCAAATGTTTTCTAAAAATAATACAGGGTCTCTGCTTTCCCTCCAACCCTAGTTCAGAGCCCTTTTCAAAGTGAGGCGAGCTGACCCCTCTGACTCATCTCTGCCGGGAGACCCCTGTCCTAACAGGGGCGCAGGCCCCAGCCTCTGGGCCTCATGCTCCCCACTTTCTCCTGGCTCCTCCCTTGAGCCCTGGACCATCCACTCCGGGTCACAGGGGTACGCTCAGATGCTAGTCTTTGCAGTCACTGAGGCTACATTTGTTGAGCACCTGCTCTCTGCCCTCTCACGTGAGTACCTAGCTGATGTTTCTGGCAACCCCTGAGGCTGTGTGTTTGTTGCTCCCAAGCACAGGTGAGGATCCAGTGGTCCTAGGACACACAACCTGTACGTGACACTCGGGTTGGAACTCAACATGTTCAACCCCCTCAATTGCCACACTCTGAAGAAGATGCAGGACTTGTCCCTCGCGCAGTAGCTCAGAGCTGCTCTTGGGGTGCCCAGGGACTCCATATGGCCCCTCACCCCCTTAGGCGGTGGTTCACATCTGCCTTGTCAGGCCTGGACTTGGGAGGATGAACGTTCTGCATTCCCCAGCAGTTTTTGAGCAATCTCTGCAGTCCCCCTTTGGGCACACACACTTCACCTCTGTCTACCGCTGTTGAGTCTGACATCTCCAATGACACATGCTCCTCTAGGTTCAAATCACTCCTAGCTCCTAGAATCACGCTTCTGCCTGCTTGTTCTGTATTCCTACTTGTGTGCTTCATGAGAATTGCACACACAGCACACCCCACGGCCTGGCTGAGCATGCTCCTTGCCGGTCCAAGGTGCCCCATGCTGGCCAGGCACTGCTCTGGCACCCTCTCGCATCCCCACTCACCACCACTACTTCTAATTCTCATTAACCTCTTGAAAATGACTCAATGTTTCACTTTGACGGCTCTGTCCCGGGCTGAGATATTGAAAAAGCATGGAATAGTTTGGGAAGGGGTATACAGTGTAGGGAGGGAGAAAGAGTCGAGTGTCAGCAGCTGCGATCAGAGATCACTGTGAGGCTCCTCCGGCTGATGGCCAGAGCACAGAGCATCGGCCCCAGTACCTCTTCGCATCAGTCAACAGCATTGTTGTATGGGAGCCCTGGAGGCTACCAGCAGCTGCCGGGGGTGCTCCACTCAGGACTCCATTTATTCACAGGTGCTGTCTGTTGTGCCCAGGATGTAACTGCCTGGCTCCATGCCACTATTCTCAAGAATCACCTCTTTGAAGCCTTTGTTGAACTCCCTGGTCTGTAAACGTTTGGAGAGCTCTTCGCACAGCTCCCATGTGGTGTGTGTCACACTGGGGCCACAGAAACTGTCCATCTCCATCCCTCCCCAATCCTGCTATGAGATGCTGGGAGGCAGAAATTGCATTTTAATTACTTGCTTCTGTTAGCTTGTGGCACCGAGAAAAGTTGCCAAGACTTCAAAGCCAAAACAGGGAGACAAATTTCAGCTTTGCTTTGGAACAGCTGTGTGACCGTGGGCGTATCACATCCTTGGACATTGAGCCTCCTCAGGTTCTACAAACGAATGCAATCTTTCCTTTCCTCCAGGACTATTGCGAGGAAGAAACGGGATGACCCCTGCCTGGTGTGGACCATGTGACCTGGAGCACAGAGTGAATGTGGCATGTGCGAGCTGCTGCTGCAGACAGACCAGCTCAATAAATCCTGGGCAGGTACAGGATTTTATAAAAGCAAAGCACTTAAGAATGACAGCTCCCTCACGTGCAGTGAGGGTCACCTCCACAGCCTAGAGTGAGCTGAATGGTGGTCCCTAACATGTCCAGGTTCTCAGACCCAGTTCCTGTGCATGAAATCTTGTTTAGGACAAGTTTGGGCAGGCATGATGGAGTTAAAGGCCTCAGGATGAGCTCCTTCTGGATTAACTGGAAAAGCCCTCTATCTGTCAGGGTCCTTACAGGACACAGAAGGGAAGGCAGGCATACAGGGGGAGCCATGGGACGACAGAGGCAGAGATTGGAGTGATGCAGCCAGAAGCCAAGGGATGCCTAGAGACAGGGTATGGCACACCAGCCCCTGGAACCTGCAGATTCTGTAACTACCAAAGCCTTGACTTTGAATTTCTGGCTTCCACAAAGTAAGGAAATAAACTGCTACCCAGTTGGTGGTAATTTGTTGCTGAAAACCTAGCACGTCAATGCACCCGTCAACAGTCAGCATGCCCAGGGGCCAGCACACAGGCCTCACACTCAGGGGCGAGATGGAACATCGCACAGTACCAGTGTGGTTGGCACGGGGAGGGGCAGGTGCCTTGGGACTCCTACATTCCCATGAGAGAGTTCAGTTTTCAGCTTTGTGTTCCATTCCCATTGACCGCCAACTTGGAGTCTTCTCCTAGAGATGGTCTGACCAGTATCAGGGCCGAGACCCCGGCTGGACACTGCCGTGGTCGCCACCCAGGGCTGACACCCCCGCTGGACACTGCCGTGGTCGCCACCCAGGGCTGACACCCCCTGCTGGACACTGCCGTGGTCGCCACCCAGGGCCGAGACCCCCGGCTGGACACTGCCGTGGTCGCCACCCTGCTACCCTCCTGGGCGGAGCACAAGGACTCTTTGGCTTTATCCACCCCTTTCACTTGTTTTCTGCTAGAGATGGGTATGACACACAAGGTGAGGCAGAGCCTTACATTTAAAAGGCACAGCTTTTAAACAAACCAGCCTCAAACAAACACAGAGATGTTTCTTTAAAGGAATGTTTGGACACAAGTTCTGTACTTGCTCTTGGACCTCGTTGTGTATGTTAGGGGCTTCTTAGAGAATACGTACTAGGGTGAGGGCTACTGCCAAGATTTAGAGTGACAAATGAGAAATGACATAGGAAGGCGGCAGGGATGGAGGCTCAGTTGTAAACAGGGAAGCCTAAGACGTCCCATCTGAGCCAAGCCATGCAGGGGAAAAGGAAGATCCATGTGGATGTTCTGGGAAGAATATTCCTGACAGGGCAGCTTGCAAGGGGCAAGGTTCTGAGGCAGGAGCACAAGTTTGTGGAACCACCAAAAGTCACTTAGTTCCCAAGGACTAATTTCTCAACATTTCCAGCCATTTATTCCACTCCATGGGTGTTTCAGAGAGGGAGTAGCTGTTTCAAATACAAAGAGACTGCGCATGTCCTCATGGACAAGAGACTCAACTGGAAGCTTTGGGAAGGCGGAGACCACACCTGCCTTCCAAACACTCCCATTATTTGTGGATTTAATGGACAAATTCATAAAGATTTCCATGCAGGAAAAGATTTTCATCACTTGGAAGTAAATAAAAAGCACATTTCCTTCAATGCCAGCTGGAGGACAGTCTACCCACATTTCAGGGTAGATGCTGAATTAGAGGCTGGGGTTTTAAGAAAATAAAGGCCTTCTGGAGAGAAAGGGACAAATGGCCTTGCCTGTAGTGTGTAGCGTCTCTGGCGCATGCACCATGCTTTACCACTCTGCATGTCTGTGAGCAGCGCACACTGTCTTCTGACAGAGAGCCTTGGGCTGCTGCTCTGCTGTGCAGCTGGCTCCACTGGCAGCTCTCAGCCAGTCCACTTGGCACTGGCTCCAGCCCTGTAGGACACGGCTACATGGTAGCAGTATGTGGACAGGAACGCAAGCTGGGGAACAAGTTCCCTGGATCTTACGGTTTGGATCTGCCTTGGATGCAGTGTGCCTGATGACTGGATCTCATCAATCCCATCTCCTTCATCTGTTCACAGCTTCCCCCTTCTTCTGCTCTCCTTACGTCTCCTTTCGCTTGGTTTCTCTCTCTCTCTCTCTCTCTCTCTCTCTCTCTCTCTCACACACACACACACACACACACACACACACACACAAAGCAACCAACACCTTCCATTTGCTATTCCCTCCTGTATCCCTTCAGCGACACCTATGAGCGACACCTCATCACGGGCACGGCTTTTCACTTGTGCCAGGTTCCCTCCACCTCTGGGGCCTGCACACGCCATCCTCTCTGCCCGGATGGTCCATCCTCGGGTCCTCAGGCAGTAACCCCTGATGTC
Organism: Ochotona princeps; assembly: GCF_030435755.1. NCBI lineage: Eukaryota > Metazoa > Chordata > Mammalia > Lagomorpha > Ochotonidae > Ochotona > Ochotona princeps. The sequence goes on from NC_080847.1 coordinate 2,909,684, forward strand.
AAAGCCTCTTCGAAACTTGCCCTGGTTTGCCTGTCTAACTGGGCTCTGCTTTTCTATACTCACAGAGTGCTGCCACACTGAGTGCCACAGCCACCCTGGACATGTCGTCCGGCTTCTCACGAGCGCACATGAGGCTCCCTGCTTGACTTTGTGCACACTGGTACAGATCCTGGGACGAGGAGCTAGAGGCATACACGTGAGCAGGATGAGTGGCAGAGGAGAAGGCAGGCTGGGAGGGGCTCGCCTCCCTGATTTGCTGAGGTCCCCGTGAGGAGGTGTGACAGGGACAATGCCAGATGCTGCCCTTTGGACTTCCCACCACCAGACGGTCTTGTAGTCTCCGTGCTTCTGCACCTCCTCTGAAGTTGAGAGGAGCAGCGTCCACATCGAAAGGCGGTCATGAGGACTAAACAGCAGGACATGTGCAGAGTTCTCAGAATAGGACAGAGTGAACACGCAGTCAGCGGGAGGCATGGGAGGACCAGCACTGCCACCACCGAGCTATGTGTGCAGCTCTGGTGAGTTAGCCTCCCCAAGCCTCAGTCTCATCAGGTGCAAAATAAGGGACTCATGGCATCCACCTCCATGGCACATTCGTGATGACTAAGCAGATGCTACATCCACAGCATAAACTGAATGCTTATTAATATGCCTGCACTCACTTGTCTCTGCTGTTGTACCACATGGCCAGTCTAGAAGCTGTTAGAAGACCCGCCCACTAGGTCAGCTCATCATCAGCTCCCCTGGTACCTGGTGCACCACGATGTGCACAGCAGGTGCTCACAGATATAACATGTTCCCTGCCTGCTTCACCTTATCAGATCTGGACAGCTCACAACCAGCTTGCCTGTGCTCCACTCTCCCTGCCTCCCAGCTGCTGGACAACACCCACACCATCATCCATCTCTCCTCTGTGTCTCCCTGCTGGAAACATGTCTCGGCTCAGGAGCTTCAATGACTGTTGAAATTTTAACCAGCCTCGAAGAAGAGTGGTGCCCATTAAGCCACGTTCCCTTTATAGAGCTCTCAATCAGCCAGCAGCTCACTGCTGGGGCTGGACATGCGAGCCCTAAGTCTTAGCGAATCTAACTGTCCAGACAAGTGCCCAGTAGCTGTGAGGAAGGCATCACTTGACAAGGCCCACACTGGTCCTGAGCGCCCTCTAGGAGGAGCAGGCCGCAGGCACGTTCTCAGAGATGCACCACTAGAAACCTCCTCACCATACCTCGAGGGGGGAATGTGCTCACCCCACCAAGCAGGGCTCTGTGCATCGTGGATGATGGCTGCTGTACAAGCCAGAGGCATCCACATTAAAAATAAATGCTTAGTAGGAGAATATTTAATGACACGGAAAATGTTTCTATTATATTGTTGGGAAGAAAAAGCAGGCTTCAAAACTGTATGAACAATGAGAATCCAGTTTTGCAAAAAGAAGTATTTACATGCTACAATATGTAAACAGAGCCAGAGAATTACAGTCTGCAAGATATTAACCACAATTATCTTTTGATGGCTCTGCTATGAAATTTTAATTTTATGCTTTGTGTCCTTTTCTAATCCTCTACAATAAACATATATTATTTAGTGTTCGGAAAGAGAGAGCAAGTTTTTATGAGAACCAAAAAATGGTTAAGGTGTTGAAGATGTGTCTGTGATTTTGATGGGGCATGTGAAAGGGCAGCTGACTGCAATGGACGATGGGCATGGCTTCTTACTGCTCACTGCTTCTCAGCTCTCTGAGAACCATGCAAACCCAGGAGTCCCAGATCTTGAACCCAGATGTTATGGCCATCAGTAATTGCAGTGGGAGTGTCTGCCAGGACCTCACATTACAATAGAAAGAGAGTGCTAAATAAAGAATGCAAACACATTGGCTCTTTAAATGTCAGTATGTTGGCCTGAACATTTGTGTCTCAGATATCCCCAGGGAGTCAGGCCTGCCAGCTGCTGGGGAAGGAACCAAGAACTCAACTAAATGTTAATTGGCACCAAGGTGTGACAAGTCACCTTTAAAAGGTTGTCCTGGGAACTCAGTCTTCCCCTGTTCCCCTCCTCTTCCTTTCCAATGGTCACCCATAAAGCGGGAGGGGACTTTGGTCAGCGGACATAGGAGGACAGGGCTGTTTAACCCTTCCTGCATCATGAGAGGCAGCATCCACCTGCTTCTCTGTGACTAGGACTGCTCTGTGATGTCCCAGCCTGGATGGAAACGAAAGCCTGAAGTCAGTAAGCAGGTGAATTTCAACATGCAGGACTTCAAGGAGATGGAGCTTGCTGGTAAAACACAGGGGCTCTCCATCGCTCTGCCCACAACTGACATCCAAATAACTCAACTGGGTTTATTTAGTTAAGTCATTTAAAGGTACAGCAAACTGGGTATGTTTAAAAAAAAAATTGAAAAGACAACTTGCAAAATGGGAGGCAGTATTTGGTAAGGGCCTAGGACCCAGAACATCTAAAATATACTTAGAACTCGATGATCAAAAGACATGAATTCAATTAAAATGCAATTAAAATGTCTTCCAAAGAAGACATACGAATGGCCAATGCACAAATGAGGAAGCACCCAGCATTACTACTCATTGGAGAAACTTGGGACAAAGGGCAAGGCCCACCGAGATAGCATGCCATCCCCAGGACGACAGGTACCATAAAAACAGCAGCACCAGAAAATAACAGAAATCCCTGTGCATCACTGTAAGAATGCAAAATGATGTACCCATTATAAAAAAGCACAAAATTACCACGTGTATATCCCAGACAACTGAAACGGGGCCTCCAAAGCACATGTGTTCATAGGTTTGTGGCACAACACAGCAGCCAACAGGCAGCCCCAGATGTCATTCAGTAGAAGAATTCTCTCCACACAACAGAATACAGTCACAGAAAGGACTGAAGACCTAGCTACCACATGCTTGGATCCTGAACACATGAGTCTCAGTAAAAGAAGGCAGACAACGCATCGCAGATTAGGTGATTCCATTGATGTGGTCCGTCTTCAGCTAACACGAAACAGCTCTATCTACAGACACAGAAAGCCAGGGGCTGGGACTAGTGAAGAATGGGGAAAGACAGCTGTGTAGGTCAGGAGGTTCCTTTGGGGGCAATGAAAATATTCTGGAGTCAGAGACAGGAAGTAGCTACACAGCATGAGGAAGGTGCTAAACGCCACTCTGTTGCGTCGTTTTAAATGACTCAGCATAGTGTGGGGTCTTCTATGTGCTAGTAGCTGGGGTTGCAAAAGTGAGCAATGGGCGCGGTCCCTGCCGTTTGGTGGTGCGGGGTAGGAGGCAGACACTATACACAGGGGTGGCTGCTGTATTCAAGCCATGGAGTAAGAGATAGTGGAGGGGTTCCTGACCTCTGGAAGCACCTACTAGAAGGATCAGAGCTTCTCTCAGAGACCAGGAAGGCTTCGCAAGGAAATGATGGTTGCAGTGAAATCTGGAGGAGGAGATAATTAGGGCCTGAGCAGGGAGGAGCTGGCACTGTGGCATGGTAGGTAAAGCAGCTGCTCCACTTTCGATTCAGCTTAGGTGTTTTCTCATCAGAGCTGTTGAGGTTCCAGGGGACTCCCCTCTCCCACAGGGATCAGTGGCTCCTCCCTGCCCAGAGCTGCTTGGGGGCACCAGGAGCAGGACAGCTTCTGGGCCGGGGTCTGACCCAGAGGAACTGCACACTGAGGGGAAGGCTACCGTGAGAGCAGGGCTGCCCAGTGACATCACTGCCATTCCAGAGCCCTGTGGGGGCGGGGCCTGTATGCCTCATCTGGACATTCCTGACAATGCAGTAGTTCCTTTAGCAGTGGTTTTTCTATTTCCTAACTGGAAAAATCATGGATCACCGGTCTTAAGGAGGGTCTTGGGAGAGCTGTGGCTTGTCACTCTCCTTGTTCCTATGGACTCAGTTGCAGGTTTCTGGGGACCCCAGTCTCTCCCTTACACCCCAGGGATCCGTTGTACTCAAATTTGCAGCCAGATGTACAAGACTCCCCACTACCCCCTCAAGGCTCCACCCTGGGAAGTGCCCAGACAAGAGTCAGGTACAGTCAGCACATGGGAGACCAGCACACAGTAGGTCCTCAGTTGATGTTCATTAAACACATGGAAGACTCGACAAAGGACTGCAGTAAGTGAACAAACCTGGTCTTTCGGCCTTTGAAGACTATTGGTTGATACAAATGCAGCCTTAGTCATGGAACTCGAGCTGCTTGTGTCTTCATCTTTTATAATTTTGGGAACATTATCAGATAGCTTTCAATCTGTATGATAAATCAAATGAATTGTGCCAAATGGGCATGGGGCCACACGTTGCACAGGATCCTGAGGTGACACTTAGGCCCAGATAGCAAGGGTGCATGTTTGATTAGCAATGTTGCCTGTGGGTGCAGGGCTGAGTGTCAGTGTCCTGCCTGTCTCTTCCCCCTCTCCAAATTTAATGGTCATCTCCACCCTCCTCAACCCTGCGCCTGGATCCTGGCAGTCCTTGTGGGAATCCTGGTCCAGCCCAGAATGTTGATCATACAGCATGGAGCCCCACTCCCCGGCATGAAATCCAAGGCCCAGGGTTCTCTTGGAAAGTCCCTGTCTGCTCAGCCAGATCATCTGACAGAGGTCCATGTCGCTTTGCACTGTCCCAGGCCCAGTGTGCAAGGCTGCTTATGCCTCTAACTCTTTTTTATTCTTTCGGATTTCTCAGCAGCTCAGCAATGTGTCACTACATTGTGCACAGTCATAAAAGTAATATTAATGCTATGTGGTGCAAGGCGATGTTCATGTTACAGGCTGCTGAGGAAAAATATTGAGTGTGTCAACACGTCCAAGGCCTGGGGAGAGAGCTCCATCACTCAGCCTGCACTCTCTGTAAGTACTGTATACATTTCAATTCTTTATGTGGGGAGCTTAATGAGTTTGGATTCTTTGCCTCATTGGTCATAGTACTAGGAAATAAAACAAGGGAAAAGGCGTAACTTTCCCACACTTAAACTTTAAATGCCTCAGATCCTTAAAACAAACCAAACAGAAATGATCGCTGAAATTTATAGGCGAGACGATGTATGATTTGCGTTTTTCAAGCCTACTTGGGGGTATGTTTCCATTTTTTTCCAAACCAGGAGTACCATGTTGGGCTGTGACACACGTCCAGTAGCTTTGCCTCTGTGAACGTCTGGAAACATAGAGGCTGCTCCGGAGCTGACTGAGAGGGACAGGGATCCAGTCAGGTCTCACCGAGCGCAGTGGGGATGCCAGAGATGTCCTCTTGGGTGAGACAAGACGGACAGAAGGCCCTGGCGATGGCATCGGAAAGACCACATATTAATAGGAGAGCCATGACGATCATGTGAACAGATAACATGTCAGTCACTAGTTGGCCAGGGTTTTATGAAGGGCCATGCTCCTATCTGACCTGTATGGCATCCTGTGCTGGGCATCTCACCATCATACCCATTCCACACATGAGAAGTGTTAGGTGACTTCTACCGGTTATCCCAAAAGGAGGGAAGTCACAGAGCTAGGTCTTGCCCTCATACCAAAGGACAGTTAGCTTTGTAGCTGGGTGTACTTTTGATGTCAGGAGTGAGGGGTGCAAAAGTGTCAGCCCCATGGGGAAGTTTTCACATGAGAAATGCAGGTTGATGGAGTTGAGACCAATTGTAGGACCTGGACAAAAAGAAAAGGCCATTTTGGAGGACAGGCTGCCTTGGACTGAGTCAAAGTTGAAACAGAACGGATTACTCCTGTCTCCCCTGAACCCAGCTCTCCAGGCAGACTCAGCCATCTCGGGGATCCACTATGGCCAAGGCCAAGTGTCCACCCCACACTGAATCGCTTGGTCTGTGACTCACTGCCAAGTTCCCCTCCCTTCAGAATTGTTTCAGCTTGGATTATTAGCCTAATTCAAAGCACACAGAATACCAGTGATCAATATCTGTTGCTTTAAGGGATAGAATTAAGAAGGAAAAGAGGACTAAAAACCTGGATGCACGCCAAGCTGAGGAACCGACAGGAAGGCTGCTGAGGCTCCCCCAGGATGCCAGTCGGTTCTGCTTTTGTCTCCAAGCTGGTTCCAGGGACCTCCACAGCTGTGCCCAGGCTAGCTGCAGGAGAGTGATAATTTTCTCTCTTTTAATTTCTTTGCAGGTAGAATGTTTAGACTGCTTTCTTCGATACAGAAAATTCATTCGGAGCAAACTGGGTGATGATTTCAATTGGGAATTAACTGCCAAACACTTTGGTAATTATACAGAATAAAGCGGGCTGTTGTAATATTTGTGTGACTATGTCATATGAGAGGACTCTGCTTCGCTTCTCTTTGCTGAGTGTAGTTCTTGCACAGGTGTGCAGAATGCAATAAGAACTTGTAGTGTGGGGGTGCTCGTTGAGGGTGGGGACCATAGATAGAACAAGAGGAACCTTATGGAACTCCAGAATGGATTTTGCCTCCTCTCTCAGTACTCCATCAGAAAGACAGCACCCCCCCCCACACACACACTCAGCCCCTCCACTCCACTAGACCCTTGGAGCAGGAGGGCAGGAATCAGGCTTGAGTTGTCTCTGTTCCCCACTGTCTGGCACAGAAACTGTCTGGTTCAATGATAGACAAAGACCTCTCATGGAGGATATGCAGTCAGGTGCTGAGACACCACCCAGCAACTGGCAGAGGTGTGATTTTAGAAGGTGGGGTGGACAGAGGAGACTCCATGTGGCTTTTCTGCCAGCTCCAAAGGTAGTTCTGTGACCACTGAGGGAAGTGGATTGTCACCAGAGATGACCCTAAGACACTTGGTCAGTCGACGGGGAACCCATGAGCCATGTGCACAACTGAATACAGCTGACCCCCCATGGAAGAGGCAGTAGAGCAGGAGCCTAGAGTCCACAGAAGGAGCCACAGCAGTGGCGCAGGTCCACATCAGGATGGAGCTGGGACTGAGCGCTAAACATCGGTGTCTCCACACAGAGGCAAGGAGGAGGCTCTGGGGGCAGCAGGGACGTGGCTGGAGCTGGCAGCAGAGAGGCAGTGTGGAGACCATCATGGTCCAGGAAAGACAGCCAATTTAGCAGGACGGTCTCCCCAGAGGAGCTGAGCAGTGCAGGAGCCAAGCATGAGCTGCCTGCGCGTCTGGGGGCAGACTGGATGAAGGAGCAGAGGGGAGTAGTGAGGAACTCATTAGAAACCACCAGTCTGGTTTGATGGGGCAGCAGTCAGCAGAAGACATTGGATCCCCACCTTCTCCTGCCCTTCCTGTCTGGCAGTGCCAAGACATTCATTGTGGGCTCCCTTAGCTGAGCCCCAATTCCTGCCCTGGCCGGTGGTTGGCCAGATTTGCTACCACTGAGATACCAAGGGCAAGGCACAGTGAACCACACTGGCTAATCTCAGCACGGGAACAGGGATGCATCGACCTCCGTAATACAAGTGGAAATTCCTCACACTCCGACACCTCACCAGTGGGCCAAGAAGTCACCCTTGAGTGTGGGAATGAGGCTGAGACTTAGGAAGCAGGGGGGAGGGATCTGCTCCTGGCTCATCCCAGGAGATGAGGGAATGTTCCCCCACTCTCCGGTTCATTGTTCCAGAAATTAATATATTTTTTAAAGGCCAAACTTGTGGCTGCATTTTTCATTTTGACAGCTTCTGAAACGCAGATAGATTTTGCATCACATTGGCTTTTCCCTGTCTTGTTTTGGGGTGAGTTTCATTTTGTCCTTCTGTCAGACCAACCAAGGCTTCTGCAGTAAGCCTGAGGGGAGGTGGTGGTTGGAATAAAAGCAGATGCTCTGTTAATCAGACAGGTAATGAAGCTGCTGCCTGCCTGGGTGCAAGGTTTGGGGCTAAAGAGGCCATTGCATGGCTGGTGATACCCCAGAGTGAGTGACTGTGGGCTAGAAACGCAGAGCTCAGAGTGTGGGGATGCAGAGGTAATGGTAGCGATGAACCCCCAAGGGAGCGAGCGAATGTGGGCTGTGGAAGAACGCCAGACAGGTGAGGGGAGTGGGCCACATGAGGGCAAGACGGTCACAGCTCCTCTGGGTGTTGGTGCCTCTGGTGGTGCCCTGTAAGCACCCGCAGGCAGATGAGAAGCCATGGATGAGAGCACAGCTGTCTGAGTAGGTAGGTGGCATCCCTGACTGCTGTGCTGCTACAGAGCCAGGGCTTTGCCGGTATCAACCGGGATTTTCCCTTGTGTCCTGTGCTGTGAGGGCAAATCAGGCCTTCTCAGGGCTGTGCTGGGGTCCCCTAGGGTGTGGATCCTAGGAGTGGAGAGCACAAACACCCAGACTGTGGACTGAGAAAGGGGGAGAGGAGAATACTGGTGCCAGGGTACTGCTTTTCAGATGCAGATCTTATGGACCAGGACATGACCCTAGAATGTCCTGGACTCCCACACCAATTAGTCACTCACCGGACCATGCAGGATGCAGGGCAGCAAGTCAGGGGTTGGGAAGAGAGCAGAGGCTCCCATCCCTGCTTCAAGTTGGAAAACTGTCTGGTATTCCATGTACACTGAGCTGTAAGGTAAAGAAGAGACTAGGCCTTCCCTTCCAGGAAAAGGCTGGTATAGGAAACAACGCCCACATGTCACTCTGCTATTGACCTGGGTGACCACCCTTAAGCATGGGAAAGGCTCTGGAAGTGCAAAGGGCATTGTGGCACTCAGGCCAATGGCCACCTGCCATGGAGGGTACTGAGCAGGTGGCAAGGGGGTCGAGGGAGGACTGACTTCAACTCCCTGGCCACATAAAGCTGCTCACACAGGCTGGAAAACTGGGTCGGAGCACTGAGCCTCTATTTTTCACCAACAATCTTTTCTGAGCCCCACAATCAACCCAAGCACTGTACATCAGAACATGACTGAGTTGTTCTGCATGCATCTCTGAGAACCACACCAGTGAGAAATGGCTGACCACTGCTTGGGATGGAATGTGTCAAGTTTGGCGATCATGAGAGAACTGTGAGGTGAGCCTTGCTTGAGGGGACTCAGTGACTGTGACTATATATTTGAGTAGAATGTCTGTCAGGTGAAGCACTGCAATTTTTAGAAAACCTTTCTACTGATGGGAAAGTGCCTTATTAGAGTATGATTGGCACACAAAGAGCTGTCTGTATTTAACATCTGCAGCTTGTGAATTAAGATGTAGACATCCATGAAACTCTCACCACCGTCTGTGCCATCAACCAGGGAATTTGCCTCTTGCCCATGCTGTTCACCATTATTTGGGCCCTGTGTGTGATACAAGAACACTGAGCAGAGAAGCTGCCCCTTTGGCAAGTCATTAAACATACTATGCAGCACTGTGCTATACAGGCAACGTCTAGGGATTGCTCAAGTTGTATAAAGGAAAATCTGTGCCCTCCCTCTAACACCACCTCACCTGCCCTTCCTCCCATCCTCTGCCAACCTGCACTCCACCTCCTGCTTCTGGTGGAATGCTTCATCATTTAACCACACTATGCAATATTTGTCCTTCTGTGTCTGGCTTATCTCTCTTAGCATAATGTCCTCCAGGTCTACGCATGCTGCCCTTACAGAGCAAGGTTTCCTTCTTTCTGAAGACTGAACAATGGTACATTGTGTGTACATGCCAAACAGAACCTCTACATTTTTTGTATCAGGGTGCAGAGGCAGGAACTGTGGATACAGATAATAGCGAAGACTTGTACTCATTTAGAGTGTCAGTGGTCCAGCAGGCTCTAAGCTCCACAGGGGACTGCACCTATCGTGTCTTTGACTTCGCTCAGCAGTATACCAATAGGTGAACACAGAGCAGCCACGCAACACGTGTTTAAATAATAAGAAGGTGGTGGGATTCAGTCAAGAGCAGGAGTGTTGTAAGGAGTGAATGAGGGCTGCAAGAACTCCAAATCCTTTCAGATCCTAAGAACCAATTCCAACCATCTTGGAATATGACAGTCAAACTACCATCAATTGAGTAACTAGCCTGCACATTGGCCAACGACTTCATATGCTTCCATCTGTCCTTATTTTGGAAAACTAACTCTTAATCTTGGAATTTGGGAGGTATGAAAGCATTAGATTTTGAGAAGATGTTGTGAGTCTATTCAACTTCTCAGGGTCAAGTCCCTCTTCTTTTTGACAGTAGGGATTGTGGTATTCCCCCCGCATGCTTCCCATCAGGAAAATGGGTAGAATTAAGATGCCCACTCCAGGGGCTTCTTTTTTTTCTGTGTATCTGTGTTGGCCAGTACAGTGTCCATCCTCCTATTTATCAGCTCAGTCAGACCAGTAATAGTTACTGGGCATACAGCACTGCATCTCTAATGCTACGGAATAAAATCTCGGGATGTGTCTTCACTCTGCCTTTCCAGTTCCACACAGTAGTCCTTATTGCAAAGGTACCATTTGAAGCCACTAAGTGGCCTTCCTTCTAGCTTTTTCTGTGAGATCCTGGAGAATGCTGATTCTGCACAGACTTTACCGAACTTTATTTATGAGACTCTGACCTCACTGGGAAGCAAGCAGGTGCTCCTTCATGGTGCTGGCCACTGACCTCTGTCTGCCCTGGTGCTTGAGACAGAGGACCTGATAGGTCTGCAGACACTGGTCTCACCTGCTGGCATACTGAGTGAGACCACAGATCCTGTCTTCCCTTTGACCCATATAGACAATTATTTAAAAATACACCCCTTTCCTAGAGCGATTTCTCAGGGGTTCTCATTAAACTGTACCAAGGGTCCACATCACTCACTTGAAGCAGTAGGTATGCCAACGAAGCTGAAATGATGCCAACTAAATTAACTTGAACATTAACATTCAGACACAGGCAATTTGGCTTTGAAAAAACCAAGATGGACGTTCCACTTGCATTCATAAATGTTACATGCAGGCTCAGATGACTCTAGCTAGATGCAGAACTCAATGTAAATGATTTAAAGTGTCCCAGACCCGTGACGCACGCTCCTCTTCCTGAGGCAGTGACACCTGCATTGGCATCCATTATTCAGGCCCGTTTTCCACGCACCGACCCCGCCAAAGGCACAAGCGGTCAGGAAGGGCTGCTGCGTGAACAGACAAAGCGAGACGCTCCTGTATTCCTCTGGCTTTTGCCTTCTAGCTTTGTTTTGAATAGAGATATCTTTGCCAGGTGTTCCATGTGAAACACAGCACCTACTACACAGATTCGCAGCCTTTGGAGGGGGGCTGCTTGAAAGCATCAGACCCTCTCTGCTAACTGCGGCCATCCACATTCATATTCTTTTTTGATTTTAATGTTTATTTAGTTAGTTTGAAGGGGGGAAAGGAGGATGGGGAAAGGGTTGGGAGGGAAGGAGGGAGGAAGGGAGAGGAAGAGGTATCTTTCACTCACTGCTTCACTTCCCAAACCCCACAACAGCTAAGTCAGAGGCAGGCCAAATCGAGGGACCAGAAACTATCCTGGGCTTCCAAATGGATGGCAGGGGCCCAAGTACATGGCCATCTTCCACTGTTTCTCCATGTACATTAGCAGTGAACTGGATTAGAAGCTGAATTGCTGGGATTCAAACATGCTCCAATATGGGATGTCAGGATCTCAAGCAGAGGCTTAACATCCACAATGCCAGCCTCCAATCTTACTGCTAAGATCTGTGACACTTAGATCATGTGGTTTGGCAGAAAGCAAATATGACGGCCCCAAACTGTAGTCCCTTCAACAAGAGGTGACAGATACTGTCTAGCCAGGGAGTCTTATCATTGCAGGAAAATCCAGTTGCGTCAGCAAGCAAGGTGCCCCCCACAGGCTGGCAGAGCATGGGTGGGCACTGGTTCTGTTAACACAGCACAGTATGACCATCGGCTATCCAGGGCTCCAGGTACCACCAGTCACAACATACAGTGAAGAACAGGACCCTTGGCTGTTAAGTGGCAGACCTATAGACTCTCACCCTAGAAACTCCAGCCAATTCCTCTTTCATGTGGTTCCATTGTGAAGACTCTGCTACTCAACATAATCACAGGCACCCTGACTGCATCTCTATTCAGGTGGCAGAGCAAGTCTGCAACTGGATGATGCTGTAGTCAAGCAGGAATCCCAGGGGCTCTGAGACTTAAGGCACTCTCTGAGTGACAGTGACATCTCGGAACTCAGCTCACCCTGCCGTGTACCTCTGCTGAGATGCCCCCTTCGCCAGCATCTCCCCAGTCTCAACTGCACGAGCCACCCTGGAGACTGGAAGATTGTTAAGTGCCTCCATTTACACATATGCACGCAGTATTTCAGGCAACTTGATTTGCCTCAACACGGAGCAACACACACACACAGGGTTGTCACTATGATTGTTAGCATGCACAGAGGCTGCAGGCAGGGCAGTGGAGGGCTGGGACAGGCAGAGACACAGCCTGAGGGATCCTTGCCATCTCCTCTGTAAGAAGTTCTCTGGCATCAGCTGACACCTTGTGCACTTGCCTCTTGCTCCAATGTGGAGTTAGGTATTGTGTTCTTGGGGACCCAATCACCCTCTGCTGGATAAGTCACTGCAGCCAGACCAATGAGTATTGCTTCCACGCAGGTTTCTTGATGTGAATATGTTTCATGTTTTCCCTGGATGTTCCTTAACTCATCAGAAACAGTAAAAATAGGAGAGAGGGATGGTATGGTGATGAACTCAAGGCGTGGATTTGGATTGCGGCAGGATCATGTTAATGGTGGTGTGATTTTTGGAGAAGCGATCTAACCCCTCCAAGCTTGTATTTCCTCCTAAGTTGACAGGGAATAACATTGTTTTCAGCTTCATCTGGGTGGTGCAGCCTAGCACAAGAGGCCGTGCTGAGCGACCAGCATCCTGCTCGGAGCACAGTGCCTGTATGGGGCAGGTTGTGATGGCGGTCTGGACTTGGGGTGTCTCCTCCCTTGCACTGGCTGCCTCCTCCTCTCCCCTCCCTACGTTAATTTCCTGCACCTCCACTGACAACCAGAACAGCAGTTTTCTTAAAAACTTAGCTCTTTATCATAACAACACTAATTTAAAAATGATAGTTTATCTGACTTGATGGTAGACTCCAATTGTGTCTAAACTCCTCGTAATGTCTGAGTTAAACAGTGCTACAGGCAGAAGCAACATGACAAATGGAAACCTTTATACTGTGCCTACATAATTTATCTCATTAGGTCTCTTTGTAATAACATTTAAAATTAACATTGGTCTTATGGATGAGTCATTGAGGAAATTAGGGAAGGAAACAGAGTATTCTGGGTACTGATCTTGCTTCCTAAGTTTGACAGCTCCTAATAAGCCAGTTCTGAAGTTATTTTTCATTGAAGAAACATGAAATATATAAATGGAACAGAATATCCTTGCATGGACATTTTATGTACAGTGCTCAGAATTTTCTCAGATGTTGGCAATTCTCAATTGTAAAATACATTACTTTCTGTGCTTAAGAGCTGAGAGGATATGCAACATTAGCCAACCTGGGATACTCTACTCTGATTTAGTGATGCCCGTTCTGATAGACGTCAGAAGGGCTGCTCAAAGTGCACTGCTTATCTCAAAAAATCCAGAAAGAGTCCATGCAGCCTCGGAATCATCTGGCTCTTTGTACCTATGCTACCCACCCTACACCACACTGGAGCTTCATATCTGGAAATCAGTCTTGTAAAGTCACATGTGGTTCGGTCACCTCTAAGCACTACCAGAGATGTTTGCTTTTTTCCAGTGAACATGGAAGCAGAGAGCTCAGACCTTATAAATCCAAACCCCAGGAGCATCTGAAATTCACAAGGGACCACGTCTCCTAAGGCAAAAATCATCACATGGCAATGTCAACACGAAGTCCTTGGGGAATCTTGCTAAGAGTTGGACTATCCTTCAAAGATCTGAGGTGAGGTGTTTTCAAGAAACTTCCACGCATTCCTGATGTTGTCAATCCACAGGTCACACTTGGGACATTCAGGTTCTGAGATGCACAGAAGCCTGTGTGTGGGTTGATTGTGTACAAACCAGTCTCGGTGTTTGTGTGTGCTGTATGTGAGCTTTTCCCTCTGCTATCAGAATGAATTCCCTGCTCCTGGACTTGCAGCTGCCACTTCTGGCTGACACAGTGCCAGGACGGCTGTCCCTGAGTGCCCACAGCAGACTGGTTGATCTTTGTGGATCCTTTCACTCAACTCAGGCTCCCTCTTTTGACTTTGGGGCAAAGGAAGCCCTTAACAGTGATTTCTTCAGAGCTGGTTTGACGGTTCTCTCCTCCAGGCTTCTACTGCTGTTTAATCTGTTACCATTCTGTCCCACTCCGTAGCCTCCTTCTCCCATCTTCCCTTGGGGCTCATGTCTGTTTGGCTCGCAAGCTAGCAACTCCTCCCATGTCCAGCGATCCTACAGTTTCAAGACTGAGTTCACATTCTGCTTCTTTCCCACTGTTTGTTGTTGCTAAGTTTCATTGCTTCCTTTCTTTCTTCTCAAGAGTGTTTTGCCTTCTATTTCTACACAAAGGTTGGAACCTAAGACTCATAGACATGGCAGTGTTACCCTGAAATCTATAATAGTCAAAAATGACCTCATTCTTTCACCCAGTGATTTCCTCTCTTCATTTTTCACTTACTTAGGAAACGGGCAGAGCCACAGGCAAAGATACCTGTGCAAGGATGTTCACTGCAGAGCTGTTTATAACTGGGAATAAAGACTTAAAGCAGTCTACAATGTACTGGTGGTTAAGCAATGAGCGCAGATCAAAGTAGTACATAGATTGTTGGCATTAAAACCATCATTTTAAGGACTGGCATTGTGGTACAGTGAGTTAAGCTGCTGCCTGTAACACTGGCATCCCATTTGCATACCAGTAATTTGAGCCCTGAGTACCCAGTTTCTGATACAGCTCCCCACTAATGTGGCGGGGCAAGCAGCACATGGTTCAGGGGCTCAGGCCCCTGTCGTCCATATGGGAGACTGCAACGGAGTTCTTGGGTTTGACCTGACTCACCGTGGCCACTTGGGGAGCGAACCAGGAGATGGAGTATTTTGCTTTCTGTCTCTCCCTCTCGGATCTCTGTAACTCTGCCTTTCAACTAACGAACTAAACTAAACTAACTAACTAATAAACCAATCAAACAAATCTTATTTAAAAGCACATCACTTTATCACTTTAGGGATGGGAAGTTGGCTGGTGGATAAGATGTTGTTTAAAAAACAAAAACAAAAACAAAAGAAAAAGGACGTTGTTTGGGAAGCCCCGCAGCCCACACTGCAGCATCCAGGCTTGAGTTCTGGCTTCACATCTGATTTTATCTTCATGATAATGTAGACCTTGGGAGGCAGCAAGTAACGGCTCAGTTAATCACGGCCCTGCCACCCCAGGGGAAGACCTGGACTCATTCCCCAGTTTTGGCTTGGCCAGTGTCAACTACTGTTCATGTATTTGAATCAATGGATTGGCATTTGATTTCTGTCTGTCTCTATTTCTCAAACACAACTTTAAAAAATCCCCTTGAGGCTTACTGAACAAGTGAGAATGCTCATGAAGACTTCAGTGAAAGAATGTATGAGTAAAACAGACATTAATGCCATATCAGAATACCAATGCTTAAAAAAACACATATGCCTAGAAAAGAACAAGCAAGAAGCATACCCAATTGTCACTAACAGTTCTCTGGATAATAGGTATACAGCTAAATTAGGTATTTTTGATTTTGATGACCCTTGCATTTCTAGTATTTTCTAGAATGAAACCGGATTCCTTTATTTCAATCAGGGAAAATTTCTACATGACATCAGTTTATTTAATCTCGATTTAGACACTGGATCCCACTCGTAGATAATTTTAATCATTTGACTATTAGGCAGCTTAGAGCTTGCAGAGCTGTAAAACCCTAAACCGAGGAGCTGTCATAAACGCTCCCTCAGCAAAAACATTTACACACAATCACCGCTTCCCAAGGAGGATCGGGCGTCATCTTCCCCTTGCAGCATCATCATCTCTCCTGCGATATTTCAACATTCTTCTGCTAGTGATAAATTCAGCTAAGATGCAGTTGCTCAACAGGCTAGCAAGCCAGCTTGACTATTTCTGGGTATAATTACAGATAATTAGGCAGCTTTTCAGAGTAATGTGACTTTCTACTCACTGCAGAACACGTAATTTGCACTTTCAATGTGAGTCTCTTCTGTCCCTATATTCTGCAGTATCAACATTTCGTGCTTCTCCTATTAGTTAATGGTTGCCTAGGAGGTTGAGGGCTGTGCCAGGGCGATGCCTTACAGGAGGATTTGTCATGTGACCATGGTCTCTGGGGCACTGACAGCCACAGTGCCCACTAGGTTGACTAATACACTGAGGTTTGCTTGACTGTATGTATCAGAATATCTTTAGGGAACCCTCTCTGGGAACCCACACCTTACCAGGCCCCACTTGGAGCCCTCTGAAATTTTATTCTTTTTCACACCATGGAGAACTCCTAGGTTTAAAGGAATGTGCCTGGCCAAGGCCCAGGGTACCCTTTAGCTCATGCTGGGTACCTGCAGGCCAAGATATCTCTGTCCAAATGGCAAACAGACCAAGCAGACCCTCAGCCCTCCCTGGACAATGTCCTATCATTTGTCTCAAGGTGAGGGCTGTATCAGTATTCGCACAGAATTAGTTATCTAATCATTCAACCACTTCTTCCATTAAGTTCTCCTATATCTAATCTGTCAACAATATGCCTGAGAGTCTACTCACTCCTTCATGCACCCCGCCCCATTTCTGTAAAGTAAGACACTACAGAGATCACATAAATAACACATGGGGAGGGATAGCCATCACCGGCATGAACAATGGTAGAGAGCTAAGACCCGGGACTTGATGATCTCATGAGCTGGGGGGTGAAGGGTATATACGCATGGCTGATGACGGTGCAAAGTGGTGAAGTGCAGGAGTCAGGGGATTTCACCAGCGCCAGAATCAGAAAAATGAACCCAAATGATGTGACTAAAACAAGGAGGGAATGTTTTCCCACACTGAGAAGTCCAGATTGAATGGATACATAAAGCAAGACTAAGAAACATGGAGGTGTAACGTGGCTGCCTGGAAAGGTCAGGACGGTCATGTGATACAGCGCCAAATGTGTGCTCGTCACATGAGGTGGCAATGAGGCTGGAGAAATTGCTAGGAGGCCAGCTGCAATGGCTGAATACCATCCTGTATGGTCAAAACCACTGATTCAATTTGTTTTGAATTTGCATGCTAAAAGAAGTTTATATATTGAAGAGCTCTAGAAGGAGCTAATGAGAGGAGGCAAATTAGAGATGTGTTCTTGGGTCGGAATACACAGAATGTGGCACGGAAAGGTGAAGGAGAATATGAAGGAGACTCGGATTTCTAACTTGGGTTTATCTTCTATGCAGAGAAGAACCCTGGAAAGGAAGAGGCACAGTCAGGCAGGTCGCGCCTCACTGCCCACCTCATCTGGGTCACAGGTGCTCGCTGCATGGGCACTATGCATCAGCCACGGGGAAGGAGCGAACAAATGGGCATGGTTCCTGCCTTCACGGACTCTTCCCTCTCATTTCTCAAGCAAGATGTTGCTAGGAATTGATCAAGACTCGTGTTTTTCTCCTTACTGGGGGCGCACGGCTGGACTTGCTGGAGACCTCTGTCCATGTGGGTTTGTGTGCGCTGGCCAACTCCTCCATTAGGAGCAGTGTTTGCCATCTGATTAACTGCCTGGCCACCGCCCTCCTGTCCATCAGTCATCGCTGTCACTCAGATACCACTGTCAGCAGTGTCATTGGTGGCTCCACACCACACATTACCATGTTCCTCTCAGAGGATTAAACCATCAAACACATGCTCGAAGGCTTTGTCAGGAGTGCTGACAACTTCCACCAGCATCCTGGCTGCAAGAGGCGCCGCTGGGAGGGGCACTGCTCACCCGTGTTTTAGCTTTTGCTGGACAGTGGCCCATGAGGTCAAACGAGCTGGGCTTTCCTGGCACCTGCACAACAACGCAGATGTGCATGGCTACTTGGCAGAATATGGTTCCCGGGGGCGGCACGCACTGCAGTGAGGCTGCAAACCTTACAGAGTCAGAGCAAGTGGTGACCCCTGCCACGGAAGGCCAGGGTGCTGCTAGCCCTGGACAGCTGGTGCTAATAAGTATTATTTTGCTCAGTCAGCCAAATGTGGCAAATGCTATCTGCTTTCTGTATGAACAACCTGGATCTAATAGCACAGCTGGCTGGAAAGACCCCCTCCCTCCACCCACACCCCAGCAGCGTGTTTGTCCCCTCAGGCTTCTTCCCCTGGTGTCACCCACGGTCACGAACACCTTGACTACAGCAGCACGCTCTCCCATTGTTCCTGCTGCTTTGCCTCTCTTCTAAAGGATTACGGAGAATGCCTCTTTGTTCTCTTATTGGAAATTCAATGCGGTGGCATTTTCATTAACTTGATTTCTCACGCTGTGTGGAATTTATTCATTTATTTTTGAATGTGGACAAGAGTGATGTGAGAAGTGAGGCCATTGTCCCTGGGGCTGTTGTAGAGGGGTGCTCCTGCTAGGAGACTCTCACAAGGCGGGGGCACAAGCTGAGGGAGGGGACGGCAGGTGGTCTGTGCCTGGCGGAATCTGCCCCGGGGGTTCCCATCACTGCCTCGTGTCTCTGACACAGGGTGCCGCACAGCTCCACCCCTTTCAGATACTACCACCCAGACTCTCTGCCTCCTACCTGCTACTTGCCTGCCAAACAGGTCCTTTGCAAAGAGGAGAGGGAAGTGGGTTGAAGACAAAACACCTGAAGTGAGGCCTGCAGGCAGCACAAAGTCCACATCGCAGCCCAGGGACACCCTTCCCCCTAAGCGGAGGGTACAGCAGGTGGCCTCAGAGTGACCAGAGGTCAAACTGGCCCTCACTGGGCCACGCAGGCCCTTTCCCACTCCTCTGAGCTTTCAGAGTTCTCTTTGGTACCTTGACAAACCTTAGGGGCTCCTCGGGAGCTCCCCCTCATGGGGACTCCAGCCTGGACACCTTTGGAGTGCCCGGTGTGTTTCAGCTTCATGGATGTCAGGGAAGAGGATGAGGCGGGGCAGTCTCACATGCCTCTCCTGAGAACCTGCCCTGTACTAGGTGCAGGCTGGCAAAGCGTGTATTTTACACAAAGCTGACCTGGAAAGGTGGCTGCGGTACCCTCCCTACCTGTGGCACAGAGGGACCTCCATCCAGCGACAGTAGCTGGGTGAGTGCTGGGGTAGGGAGTGGCTGCCACATGGATGACTGGCGTGCCATCTTTGCAGCCAGGGAACAGGAGAAAACTAGCATGACTGTTCTTCCATGGCGTGGTGTCTCCCCAGACTCAGCAACCCAGGAGCTGGCTTTCTTCAAGATCCAGGCATGCAGAAAACGTGCATTAAAACCAAACCCTGTCAATGTTTAGAAATGGCATCTATTCTAGCTTGTTATCTGTCAGCTATATTGTATGTCCTCAACACACTTCCAAATATGTGTCTCCAGAATGTCTTGAACCCAGAGAAATGTGGAGAGCAATAGCACTTTTTTCTTCTTCGATTAAAAAAAAAAGCCAATGACATCGCCATCAGACAGGTAGCAGATGCAACTAGAAATAAAGTTCTAGGCTAGATTATGTCAAGTCATTTGCGCCATCACCACTCACAGATTCTGTGCAGGGCTCAGACATCAAGCAAACACCTCAATGTGTTCACAGTGCCTTAAGGGGGAGGAGCCACACCAACGCCTGCAAGGTGTCCCACACCCTGCCCGTGGGGCCTGCATGCCCCCTTCATTGGTGAGGTTTCAGTCCAGCCTCCCCCAACAGTGGCTTTCCCCGATCACCTCAGTGCCCCCTCCCCTTTGCTGGGTACACTCGGCCTTACCGCTCTGTGGCACCATATCACTGGACTCGGTGACAGCTTGCTTCTCATGTGACAGCAATTTCCAGTTAGGATATGGAACCTCTGCCCTCTTGCCCACCTCCACACCCCAAGTGCCCAGATGACCACCTGGCAGGTAGTTGGCGATGGATGGGTGAATGGATGTGCCCCAAGAAGGGAAACTCAGTACTTTCTGGGGACTCCTCCAGCATGAGAAAGACCAGGCCAGATCTCTAATTCAGAACCTCCCTCTGGGGGCCCACAGCATGGAGCAAAACCTAATGAGTAATTTCCCTGGAGACACAACCATCATTTGTAAGTATCTAATTTAGCACATCTGCAAACATATTTTTTTCCTTCCTTCCCCACCATCAGACATCCTTCTGCAAGGTCTTCTTAGTCGCTGAGCGAGCTGAGCGGAGCTGGGAAGGTATGCACTTCCTCTCAGCCAGGGGTCATGTGGGACTTCACACTGAGCAACTTCTGACACAGGTACAGCTGCAAAAGGACTAATTAAGTCCCGACTGGGTAAAGAACACAGGTTTCTAGAAGGGAGTTTGTGGGTTATTTTTAAGCCCTCCCTGAAGGAGAGGAACAGAATAAAAGCTACATCATTAAGCAAATGGAACCTTCCAGATAATGTAAGGCAAATCCCATCAACTATGAGCACGACCTGTCGAACTTGGTAATTTCTCTTTCCTGGATCCGTGAGTGAAGCGACTGGGTCACACCCACTGGGCTCACACTGCAGCCAGACTTTGTCCAAGAGATGGCATAACCCTGGAGCCCTGGGATCAGTCCTCATTTCCCAGAGGAGGACACAGACAGAGAAGGATTAAATCCATCACCAAGATCCTGCAATTGTAACTGGCAGAGCAGGGATTTGTACCTGAATTCTAGACCAGAAATGAAGGACTTGGGATCTAGTGAGGACTTAGCCACTCAAGCTTCTGTGATACAATCTCAAAACTGGAGGCTGCTTCTTGCAGTGTCCCCAGACGTGGCACTGATGGGAAGACGGAGCACTTCCTCCAGAGCCTGCCACCTCATAGCCATGGGCTGGAGTTCATTTTACCATGTCACAAAGGGAATGGAAGGGCACACCTGGTCTGGCCACAACAGACATCACTGATGGGTGGTTTAGGAAGTACATTCTTGCCCAGTGGACAATGGTATGTCCATTCTACCTCTGCGTGGGGCAGGGCTGTTATAACTTGGCACTGTTGAGGTTTGGAGCTGCAGCTTCTTGAAGGTGGGAGAGACTGTCCTGGGCACGGAGGAGTTCTGGTAGCACTGATGGCTATGACCCTCTAGATGCTCCCCACCCGCCTCCACCACCGCACCACTCCACCGCACCACTCCACCGCACCACTCCACCGCACCACTCCACCGCACCACTCCACCCCACCACCCCACCCCACCACCCCACCCCACCACCCCACCCCACCACTCCACCCCACCACTCCACCCCACCACTCCACCCCACCACTCCACCCCACCACTCCACTCCACCACCCCACCACACCACTCCACCCCACCACTCCACCCCACCACTCCACTCCACCACTCCACCCCACCACCCCACCACACCACTCCACTCCACCACCCCACCACTCCACCCCACCACCCCACCCCACCACACCACTCCACCCCACCACTCCACCCCACCACTCCACCCCACCACTCCACCCCACCACTCCACCCCACCACTCCACTCCACCACCCCACCACTCCACCCTACCACTCCACCCCACCACTCCACCCCACCACTCCACCCCACCACCCCACCCCACCACACCACTCCACCACCCCACCACTCCACTCCACCACCCCACCACTCCACTCCACCACCCCACCACACCAGTGGGGGTGGGGGAACACAGTCATTACCAATTGAGACTTGGATCAAAGTTAAGTGATTTGTCCAGGCCAGAGGTTGTCACAATTCAAAGAAAGAGATTTCCTTTGCTGGAACATTTCAGAGCACTTGCTAAATAAAGATGGATTTTGGCTGGGGAATCAAGGCAGGGCAATCAGCAAATTACCATAGCCAGTGCACTTATCAAACTCCTGCCACTGAATGCACAATGTTTTGTAGATTGTTAATTTCCCATTAAAGGAGCCATGTCATTTAATAAGCATTCTGTCATGTGGCTCCATAAGGTGGAATAAAGCATGAAGAGCTACCAAGGTTCTTCTTTAATGAGGAGTGACAGCTGTGTTCAGTCACCCAACATTTATGCAATGCCTGCTGTATGAAACGCTACACAGTACATCTCCGTGGCAGCATCAGGGAACGACTGGTGTGTTTTACGCAGGTCTAAGCACTACGTGGAAGGAATATTAATTGATTCCACTGATGGCTACTGAAAAATCTACTGTGTGTCAAGGCACCAGCTACACTCCGTGGAGAATGTGATGAAAGAAATGAATACTGTCCCTATGAGCTTGTGGCTTACAATAAAACAGTGGCCCTCAGAGTGGGTATTCCTGGGCCAGAAACATCTCCTAGCATCAGAACTGAATGACATCTACCCACAAAGCTGTCTTGAGGTCTTAGCCACACTACTGCACACGAAAATTCATGGGCTTGACATGCTGAACACACCACTGCTGGTGAGGG
Source organism: Ochotona princeps (assembly GCF_030435755.1). NCBI lineage: Eukaryota > Metazoa > Chordata > Mammalia > Lagomorpha > Ochotonidae > Ochotona > Ochotona princeps. The sequence goes on from NC_080847.1 coordinate 2,932,105, forward strand.
CTCCCGGGAATCCATGTCTTACCAAGCCCTCCCGGGCCAGAGTCTGAGAAATGCCGACACAGAGCAGTAGTTCATAGATGCAGATTCACATTGCACTTATCTTGGAAGCATCAAACTGAAAACAGAAACATATTCTGATAGGATGATTCTAAAATGCACTAAAGCTGACAACCACTGGTCCACAGCAAAGCCTCCCAAGCGCCTGTATGTGTAGCTTAGTAGGAATCCATGGCGTCATCCAGGAGTCCTGTGAAAATGTAGATTCTGATGAGAGCGGGTCGGAGACTCTGCTGCTCTGTAAGCTCTGGGATGACACCAGGCTGGTCTGTAGTCTACACTTTAAAGAGTGAACTCAGAGAACACTGACACACTGAAGCAGCAGCCAGTATTTGCTGACTGCCCTGCACAGACACCATGAGGGGCTATGCCAAGGAGTCATGAGAAGGAGGACAGGAAAGACAGGATCTCCACCTCGAGGGGCTACATTCAAAGCTGTGATGTGGCTGGACGCAGCCCTGCAGCCGCAAAGAGGGCCCCGGAGTGATGAAGTCACGCACCAGGCAGAGCAGTGGCAGCTGCCACGATGGATGAACTATCGCCTTCCAACAGCTGCCTCGCAGTGTGCTCCAGACGCCGACCAAGGTGTCTGGGACCAGGTCTCTCCCTGCATCTCTGCAGTTCTCAGTTCAACTGGTGAATATGGAAGGAGGGTGAGGAGACCTGGGATGATCTAACGACCTGTACCTGAAGCCACTGCCTCAGCAGGACGGATGCTGTGTGACAGCCAGGGATGATGAAGTCTAACTGGATAGCTGAAGGGGAACAAACAGGGCTTTATGATGACACCGTCCCTGCGGCAAGTCTCAGAGGGCAGTCAGGTGAAGAAAGGGAGAGGATATGTGAAAATGTGACGTTCCAACAACACACAGCGCGCACAGGAATCAGATTTCCACAGCTCTTCTGGCTAGCATTTTCCATAGGAAAACAGTTATGGCAACCCACCTAGTCCTTTAGTGCCTCAGTAGTGTGGCATAGTAACATGTCTGAGGAACGGTACTGGGCACATCCCTAACGCTCAATGGGCAGCCGAGGGAGATGCATCCAGACTGAACCCCATGACTGCCACTTACACACAGGCCCGAGGCCGGAGCCAGCAGGTAAGCCCGAACTCCGAGCCGAGATTGACATGTGAGTCAGAAATAAAGAGTGCAGCCAGGGGAAACCACTACGGTGGCATCTGCACGTCCATGAGGGAGACTCAGAGCCAAGGAAATTCTATCTGAGGTCAGAGGATGAGTTCCACAGAGAGAGGAGCCAGGGAAGCGATGCTGGGAAATGCCATGCAGTGGGGCTGGAATCCCACAACACTGTTCTCCTTGGTGTTCCTACAGTTGATATGTGGTTTCTGACTGCAAAAGCCCTCCTTCCAAGGCTAGCTGGAAACCTTTCCCCCCAGGGCCACACAGAGAACAAGCTCAGTTTGCACGTGGAGAGAGACAGCACCTTGCAGCCACAGCTTCATCACCCACAGAGCACCCCTGTGAGGACCACCTGGGTGACAGACACAGAAAATCGTCTGAGAATGGCAGTTGCTGGCCACACTTCAAACATGCCTCTCATGCTTCTCCCATTGGATTTCTGTTGTCTCAGCCCTTCAGCTTTCCCTCGCTGAATGTTCCCAGCCCTTCACTTTCATTCGAACCAGCACTTCCCAGGCTGTGTCCTAAGGATACGAAGATGTTGGTAGGAGTTCTTTGAAAAAACTAAGTTGTTAAACCAGATGACTGCCTCAAAGCTTTGCAGTGCATCTTGGTAACAAGAAGTTTGAAAGAGTCCTTGAAATACAAAACTGTTGATGTAAGTTCAAGTTGGTCCTATTAGCTGAAATGTAAGTTGCCATGATATTCATGATTGGCAGTTAGTCATAATTACATAATCTTTTATATATAGAACCTCCGACTAAGAGTTTTACTTCCAGATTTCCAAGTTGGAAGATAAAAAGCTCACAGAAAACACAATTAAAAGAAGCTTATTTTTGTGCAAGAAAATCTCAAAATCTAAACATATGAGGAGTTTTCAAACAGCTCATGAAAAATGCACCTTATGTATAAAACCATGCATAGATTTCAACATCTTACACACCAGAATAAACTTTTAATTCTCCTTTTCTATGAACTTTTGGAAGTTCCTTTGCATGACTTTAAGGGCAGAGTCTATGTTCTAAGTGGAAGAATTACCCTCCCAATCACACCTGGTCTGCCAATATGATAACTGGGCTTTTCTGTCTGTGTCCAAATCCATGACACAAATTGCCACAGGATAGCACCAAGCCCACACCAATGCATGCTGAGGCCCCGGGGCTCTACAGCACTTCTTCCATTTACTCAACAAGGAAGCCCTAATTCTGAAGTTCCACATTCCATCTTTAAAATATTTTCCTGAGGCCAGCACTATAGCATAGTGGGTAAAGCTGCAGCCAGCAGAGCTAGAATCCCATCTGGTTGCTGATTTGAGTCCTGGCTATTCCACTTCCCATCCAGCTCCCTATTAATGGTGCCCAGGAAAGCAGTAGCAGATGGCTGAAGTGCCTGGGCCTGCATCCACATGGGAGGACTGGAAGAGGCTCCTGGCTCCTGGTTTCTGACAGGTCCAGCTCCAGCTGCTGTGGTCTTTGGGGAGTAAACCAGCAGAGAGAACATCTATCCATCCACTCCCCAACTCTGTCCTTCAAATAAAATAAAATAAAATAAAATAAAATAAAATAAAATAAAATAAAATAAAATAAAATAAAATAAAATAAAATAAAATAAATCATATAAATTAAATACTCCCTCACATCCCTCTCTGTACTTTCAGAATAAAAAGAAAATTCCATAAAAGTCCTTTCAACTGAGACTTCATTTTCTTTCTCTCTCCACGATATCAGCAGATTGCTGGCCTGTCTTAAGTGGCCACTGCAGTCTCTATTCTGATGGATCACTTCTGGAACGGGTGGAGCACAACCGCCTAGGGCGGCACCGGTGACGGGTACCAGGGAAACCGCACATTGAAGTAAATCTGAGAAGAAATAACCCAAAGATGCCCACAAAGGCCCGCACCAGCCAAGCGACAAGAGGCGCGCTGCCCAAGTCCCCTCCTAATCTTTACAAACGATTCTCTCCTGAGCTCCCTGGCACATTTCCATGATGGGCTTCTGAATATGTATAGACACAGCAGGTAATTGCAGATTGCTGCAAGTGTCTGACAAAAACAGACTGCATATTCAACTTGTTTAGGAAACATCTTAATGACAAGTAAAGCAATTTATAGAGGACATATTTTTATAGCACAGTAACATCAACATTTATTATTTAGGCCATAACTGGGAAAGAAAATAGACTTCCCCCATTTAGGCAACAAAATTAAATTTCTGGGCAGGCAATAGAGAAATAGGCACAATCTTGACTATAGTTATGGTATAGAATAATATTCTTTTAGAAATATGGTGGAGAACGGGGATGGGGGAGGAATGGTATAATGACCTGATGGGAAATGCTGAAGCTATGGTTCTGGAGGACAATTCCTTCCAAGGGGCTACCACCTGATATTACAGAATTCAAGGCAATCTGCCTGCTACAAACTTATCCCCCCCCCCCCCCCCACGAATGCCACTCTGTTAGGTAGGAACTAGATGTAGTTATCCTTTGCACCTCCTTTTTCCCACCGTAGAATGACTAACATCCACGAAGCGTCTACCTTAGAATAACAAAGGGTCCAAGAAGCTGAGGTCACGGAGCCATGATAATCAGCCGGGGTGTGTGCAGGTGGCTCCTGGTCCTTTGCTGTCTAACTCCCTCACGTTCCAGTTTCTAAGAAAGAGCCAACCATCTAAACACCAAATTCAGTGTCTAACATACTTTCTATTCAGGTCTCAGTGACGAAGCCAACATGCAAATGAACTCCACAAGCAAGATGAAGTGGCTCTCACCTCTGAGTCATGGGGTTATTACCGGGAGAAACAGAGCAGGACAAGCTGTCTGGTGAAGACGGGCTAGTTTCTTGTCTCAGGTGGCTCGGAGAAGTCATGTAAAACTGCTGTCTTGTTTCTCTCCTTCCTCAACAAACATGGACTAAGTCCCTGCTATGCAGATGTGGCATGCTGCTGGGCCTTTTGAGTCATAGCAGATGAAACGCTGTCTCCACATCCATGGTTTCTATGTATTTCAATTTGTTTTCAATTAAGTCATCACTTCTGAAAGTCATTCTTATTACTCCAATTCCCCAGCTGCCATTCAAAACTATTTGTGCACCCTGGAAATTCTGCCCTTATTCTTAGCTCTCTTTCTTGGCAAATTAGCCAGACTTCTGCTTTATGGAGCAGCTCCAGGGCCCACGACACGATCTACCACACTCCACCTCATTATTTCAAATCCAGACTGGCACACCCCAGAAACACGGGTGTCAGCCTGGCTACCTGCCCCCTTTATATCTAGTGCCTCACTAGCCCTCCCGATTTGTCCCCTGCAAACAGCCCAGAAAGCCACCCCTCCCCGTTCTTTCTGCCCCTCCATCAGGCTAGCACCTGTTACTGCTTTCTCTATTTTGGGCTTATGCAATGGTTGCTTAGGTGCTGTTTTTCTTACCTATTCTCCCTCACCCACCTCACATAACACTGAAGCTCTTACCAATGTGCAATTTTGGATGTAGCTCCCTAGCATTTAGAATGCTTGAAAGGCTCCCATTTCCATAAGGACAAATACAGAACCTGTCAGTCAGACCTACAGGTCCTGCAGAGCCCGGGCTGAACCCCCAGCCACGCCTGAACCCAGGCTTCTGGGCCACTCAGGGTTCCATCCTCCAGCCTTTCTGTTTTCATACTCACTGTGCTCACCATGGCCACAAGGCTTTGGCTCATACTCACTACAGAGCAGTGAGCAGGGTTTTTGCTCACTGAATATGGAGTTTATAGAAGGAATTTCTCAGGGATTCTCCTTCAGACCAAATGCCTATTCTTGATACAGTTGTTTTCCAGGATGAATTCCTACTACTGGCCGCTCTTCACACGGAGGGAGAACAAAGCCAGGGCAGCTGTTTCTGTGTTCATGCACTCGCCACTGTAGACACTTCTTCCAAGCCCCACTCTGCTTCCAAACACTCCCTGCTTTCACTCACTTAATCCCCACAGCCTCTAAGACACAGAGGTGATTACAATTCCATTCTGCAAATGGGTAAACTGGGGCATGAATCTTAATCAACCCAACCAGGACTGTACAATGGAGCCAGAGGTCTACTCCTAACTCTGCTCACAACACTGGCCATACGCTGGGCAGTGAATACATTTCTGTGGGCTAAAGGAAACCTGGACTATTGTCATTAGCCCTGGATCACTGCACCTTTTTGTGAGTCTGTCCATTGTGGGTCCCCACTGTCACACACAGATTTACACCTCGGCCATTCTCACTACAACTACCACAACAGCTTCTTGATTTCTCCATGAATCTACCATTTTCCCCTTTCTGCCCACCAAAGATGTGCCCACAATGTCAATCAAGACCACCCCCTTTTTCCCTAATAATGTTTGGTGGCTTCTTGTTAGCCTCTTGGCACTGACTGGCCTAACGTCTCTTTCCAACCTCCCCTCTGTTTAACTCCTGTACACCCCAGGCTTGCTCCTGCCTCAAGCCATTTGTGCATGCTGTACCCTCCGCATGGAGCGTGGTCTGCCTTCTGGTCACCCCATCAAAACCCTTAATGCACTTCTGTGCATCACTGGATGTGGTACCCAACAACATTCATTTCCCAGTAACCCCTTGCCATCTTAGATGGTGAAAGGACTCTCCAGGTGTGATTAAGTCAAGGACCCTGACTGTACCTGCATCCCACCCAGGTCGCCCAGGCTGCTGCCTTTATCAGATCGTCTTACAAGCTGACATGTTCATGAATTTGCATTAAGAGGAAGAGTTTGATAATTATGGGTAAAATCACAGATTTGGGACCCAGCTGTGTGTTTGGATGTATCCATTACTTCCATTTAAGTCAGTCTCATGACTCGCATGTGCAGGCTCACAGCAGCTTCAAAGTGGAAGCAGCTCGTGTGTCTATCAGCAGAACAGAGCAAGGAAATGTGGCCTAGTCACAAGACAGGGTGGAGTCCAGCCATTCAAAAGGTGTGGTGTGTCACATACATGCTACAGCATGGAGCAAAAGCAGGGCAGGCTGCAAGCGTGATGCTTGGTGAGAGGGGCTGGGCTCAAAGACCACCGGGAACGTCCGTGAGGAGGCTAAGCCACAGAGTCGGCAGATGACCAGTTCCCAGGGGTTGGGGCGAGGACACTGGGGAGCCACTGCCAGATGGGACTGGGCTTTCCTTCTTGGGCATCAACAATATAGACAGTCCAGACAGTGCACTGCTTCCTTTAAAATAGCTGATTGGGGGCTGTTGTGGCATAGTGAGCTAAGCCACCACCTACAATGCTTGCATCCCATATTGGAATCCTAGCTTGAGTCCTGGTTGCTCTGCTTCCAGTCCAGCTCCCTATGAATAGTCCTGGGAAGGCAGTGGAGGAAGGCCCAAGGACTTAGGTCCCTGCCACCTACGTGGGAGACCAGGGTTGGATTCGGTTCCTGGCTCCTGACTTGAGCCCGGCTCAGACGTGGCTGTTGCAGTCAACTGGTGAGTGAACCAGTGGACCAAAGAGCTCTTTCTCTTTTTCTCTTCTCTATCACTCTGCTTTTCAAATAAATCTTTTAAAAATCTTTTTTATTAAATGTATTTTACCTTGATAAAATAACTAAAAATAGGTGAAACTACTTTTTTTTAAAGCCTATAAAGTGAAACTACTTAAGTCCACATCTGAGGAAAGGATGCACTGTACCACGTGACATTCGCTTGTGGTGGTGCCTTACACCTGCAGGCTCCCTGTGTACACCTGACTCTTGTCTGCTGGCTGCAGGCAGGCCCCGTCTGCAAGGTGGGAGAAGGTGAAGGGCTTGGGGGTTCCCCCGGTCTGGTCTTTGGTGGATGCCCAGTAGGAAGACTACCCTTGGGCATCGGAGCTTGCCTGCAGCCCAGCAGTGAGGCCAGGAGTCCCTATGCTTGGCTTTCCTGAGCAGATGGAACCACAAGCAGCAGCAACGTGACATTGGCAGCTATCCTGCACTCACCCTGCTCGAGTGGCTCATACCACCGTCACCTGCTGCCTTGTGGTGTCGCAGCCAGCACAGGTAGGAACAGCAGCCTACTCTCCTTTCCCCAAACAGAGGCTGAGGCTGGGGAGGTGCTTGGCAGAGGGGAGCAACAAGACCTTTGTAGCAACGGCCAGCGGAGGTAGGGGGAGTGGGTGGGTGTACGGCTGCAGGTGGATTTGGCCACTGGGAGCTCTGTCACCACTAGCCTGAGTCACAACAGCTGGTGGCTGAAGGTCAGAAGACTAGTAAGTGATGCTGTTCAGTCGCAGGGGAGGCCAGAGGCTCTACCCGGCGGCATGGCTAATTCCACCTGCTAGGGGAGTTGGCACTGTGTGGTGCTCGTCACACAGACCAGCAAGATTTGTATGGGCAGAGGGACAAAGGGTCTGGACCACTCCGGTTGTGATGGGCTCAGCTGTTCATACAAATCATAAATACCTGTGAGGCACCTGCTGAATGCAGGCCACCGTGCAAAGTGCTGCCGTGAGCCCTGATGAAAATGCAGAACTGGTAGTCTGCTGCTGTTTTTAATCTGCTTATTTTAAGGATTTATTTATTTGAAAGGCTGAGAGACAGAGGCTGGGATAAAGGTAGAGACAGAAGGAGGCAGAGTGGGGAGGGATGGGGGAAGGTGAGGGAGAGGGCCAAACAGATCATCCACACTGTGGTTCACTCCCCAGATGACCAGAAGAATCAGAGCTGGGCCAGAATCAGGGGCCAGAAACTGCAGCCAGGTCTCTCACACGGATGACAGAAATTAAGTCCTGGTGTCATCCGTTGCATTTCCAGGCTTATTAGCAGGGAGGTGGACCAGCAGCAGAGAAGTCAGGACTCAAACTAGTGCTCCAAAATGGGATGCTGACTTCCTAAGCAGAGGCTTAACCACCGTAACTGCAACCCCTTCCCACTTGGCTGCTGTCTGCAGAAAGTTTCCCAAGTGCCTGAGCTCTGGATGCTGGCGATCAGCGTGGATGCGGGCTCTAGGATGCTCCCTGGGGAGCTTGTGGTCCCTCCAGGAAGACAAATGGTCATTCATTCATGAAGGGCACACCACGTAGAAGCCATGACACAACCAGTCACCAATGGAACGGGTGCTTCACAAATAGGTTTTAGGGTACAATGTGCACCACGGGGAGCCTATCTTCCCATCTTGGGCTTGGAGGAAGCGACAGAGGCACAGCCATCCAGGGGTGATTCAGATGCTCTGTGAGCGGTTTGAGAAAGCCCCTCGCAGGACCTGCTCTGGCAATGTAATGAGGAGGTTAGGTCTTGCATTCTGCAGCCCTCTGCCTTCAGCGAGGAGGCTGACCATGCTGGGAGGCTGGCTGGAGGAGGGTGAATGAGGACAGGGTGCTGGGCAGCAGAAGAGGCAATGGACAGAGAGCACGAATCTTACCAAGAGTACGTCACCAGCTGTAAACAGGCCCATCTGGGGTCCTTCAGGCTGTCACATGCTGCCAGGAACACAAGCCCAGTTCTGGGTCTCTACGGCAAGGCTCAGAGTCCACTCTTTCAGATTGGGCCTCCAGACGCTGAGCTGGAAGCCCCAGTGTTTAGGAAGGTGTCTAGCAGGCATGTCATAAAAACCGGCGCAAAGGCAGCTGGATAGAGACTCCATAAAACCCCAGCCGTGGAGACCCACGGACACTGACTTTATGTCCACTCGATTTGTGGATATTTCTCAGCAGAGAGCTGCACTGTCTTAAGCTTTAATTGAAAGTGTTTAACCTGTTACAAATTATCATGAAAGCACTGAGCTGAACGCCCCCAAATGCTCATTTCCAATATATGAATCTTTCCATGGGCCAGCAGGAGAAATGGCTGCGGCACTGGGTATAGGGGACGGTGAGGATGAGCACCTGCAGTCACGGGTCCTCACAGCCAGCTCTGCTGCAGGCCCGTGAGTTTCAGAAAGCCAGCAGAAGTTTCTCACCCGCTCATATCCCTCCACCCCCTAAAAAAAAAAAAAAGAAAAAAAAAGATTTGGCTCTGTTTCTTGGATATAACTCTTATCAGAATGGATTTAAGTAACAGCTTACTGCAAATGCAAAATTTTAAAAGCTAAGAAAAATCACTAGCAGGAGTTTCCTAACTGCCCTAATAAAACAAAATTTGCATCTGTTGATCCGGTTTTTAGTCTTTTTCCAATTTCAGTGTGCTCTTGTTCTCATGTATGGTCATTACAGACAAGAACGCTCACTGTAGCATTCTATCCAGGGTAATTTTCCTTTTGGCTTTTATCTATTTCCCTTTAATACACCTCAAAAGAAACAGTGGTACGTTTCTTTTGGGTATGTCTCGCATTACCTTTATGGAACTGTAGGAAAACCTTCCCAGTGGGTGGCAGGATCCAATTCCTTGAGCCGTCACCTGTGGCCTCTTGGGGTCTGCCTTAGCAGCAAGCTGGGGCCTGGAGCTGGAGCTGGGCACCAGACCCAGGTGTTCAGCGTGGGATGAGCATGTTTTAACTGTTTAATCTACCTGCCTATGGTTACTTTAAAAAGTTATATAATATTTCATAGAATGGCTATAGTATAATGTAATATGGACGCTATCTAGCCTTTTCCCTCTATTTTTTAGTAACAACAAATAACCCACCAGTGAGCATCCTTGCATGCACACATTTGAGTACCCAGCTTTCTTTTCTCAGGGTAGCTTTGTACAAGCTTGAGTGCTGGGCAAAAGGCAAACCTTGGTCACAGTTTTGACAGGAAGCACCAGCTAAGCTTGTAAGAGGCAGAGCCACGGTTGAAACCCGCATCTCCAGGACTGCAGAGTGGGGATTCCCAACCACACATTTTGTCTCTCAATGGAATTGCACGTCCCAAAGCAGCAGGCTCACTCACACCTGCCAGGTTCTAAAAAAGGCAGAGGGATTAATGGCTCTGAGGTTTTCACTTCCCCTGAAATGAACTTACTGTGTTTCAACCAGGTGGCTGAGCATTTAGAGTTAGCCACCTCATTAGACATGGAAAACAACCACCCTGGGGATATTTCTCAAGGTGGCTCCTCCTAATTAAACATCTACCAAGTCACAACCCCTTAACCACAAAGAGTAACAAAGCAAAACTTGGAAAAACTGGTTGAACAAAAGCAGGTTGTTCAAAGATGGACTCCCAGTGAAACTTAAATATATCTTGATAATAGATTGCTGGACTCTCTGCTGTAGTCCATGCCTACAATGTCAGGATAAATTTAAATAGTAGAATGACAGACTTATGGCTGGTTTTGAAGGAGTACACTAATGTAATAATATAGGGGAAATCAGTGGAAGAGGGGACTTGGTAGGGGAAAGGAGAAATCCCAGAACCTATGGAATAGTATCAAAAATCAATCAATTAATTAAAAAATTAAAAACAAAAGCAACAAACAAAAAACCCAGGTTGTTCAGAGACAAAAATGACAGCAGGTGAGGGCATCCAGGGCGAGCGCATTCCGCAGTGTCTCGGGCTGCGTGTGAGTCCTGCCTCCATGTCTGACCTGGCACCTCCTGGTATACCCCGGGAAGCGAGTGGACAGTGGCTCAGCCACGAGGGAGAGCCAGGGGGATTCTGGGCTCCTGGCTTTGGCTTGGTTCAGTTCTGGTGGTTGCCAGATATTTGGGGGAGTGAATCAATGGATGCAGGATCGACCTCTCTCATTCTGCCTTTCAAACAAGTAAAAATGATTTTCTAAAAAAGAGAGAACACAATGGCTTCTTTCTCAGGGCTTAGGGTTTTGAGCGGGCTGTGCAGGTGCCTGTCGGCTCTGGCTGGAGTGTGCAGACACAGATGAGTTCATGACTTTAGACCGACAGTGCATACTCAAAGCTGATGCAACAGTGTCTGCATGGCTCAGCGCAGTCCCGGAGGCCCCTGCAAGAGTCCACTGGGGGAATGCTTTTCTCAGTACCTACAGGGGAGCCCCTCAGGAGCTGGGGTCTCACTGTCCACCCCACAGAAGGGAAAAGGTTAAAGTTCTTTTCCATGGTCACCCTGCTCAAGGTCAGTGGTGCAACCAGGGCTAAGCAGGCTCATCTCTGAGTTGGCACTGCCTCCACTCAAAGCTTGTGGTCCAGAGACAACCAGACAGGTGCAATAGCAACGTATCTGTGCTCTTCCTAGCAGGGCCCTGGGACACAAGTTCCATTGGTTTGTCTAATATCCAGCTGCGTCACCCAGTGAGCACATCAGCACACACTCTCACATCCTCCACACCTACAAGGGACAGGGACAGTGCTGTCAATCACTTCTCAGGGCTGACAGCTGACGGCCGAGTAAGCTGTTTTCACCCTATATTTTATTGCTGTCGCTGACACTGTTGAAATTGATTTACTATCAAGGAATCTGGATAACTGGTTTTACCATTCTTTTTATTCCCCTAGACTTCAAAGAGTAAAGTATACCCTTCCTTTAGAAGGGCGTCATAGTCATAAAGCCATAAAGCCCGCACGCTGGCTGATATGTAAGCGGATGGGAACTAAGGGCTGAGCACTACTTTTTAAGCTGATACACACGATAATCCAAATTTGATATGTATTAGCAAAGTGCTGGCTTCCTGTTGACAGTGACCCAGTGGTGACAGGAAAGGTTTTAGCCAAATACTGCAAGCACAGGAGTTTAAAAAAGTATACTGCTATACGAAGCAGCCAGGAAGTACAGGATATGGTACAGACGGTGCAGGTGAGAAACGTGAAGCTGAGGACAGGAGACCCGCAGCAGAATGCGGGGACAGCGCTAGGAAGCCTGCCCGGCTGGCCCAGTGCACTCCTGCCCAGTCTTGTTTTGCTTTCACATGGAAAAAGCCTGAGAGCTGAGCAGGGCAGAGGCGGGAGCCAGAGGGCAGGTCCTGTGCCTGTCCCTGGCTGGTCCCCGGCTGCACCCTCGGGGTCTGCCAGGCTGTGTATTGTCTCTTGGGCTGCAAAATGGATGTCATGTTCCTGCAAGCATTCCATTAAAGGCTTCCAGGATAATTTTACAGACTGACAAGCTGTAATCAACAGTGGTAATTGAGGGACAAAATTCTACACACGCAAGAACCTGGCTCCAGCATCATCCACAGAGCAGATCCTGTGAGGACACCTAGACACGCGGCATTGCTGCTTAAACATACTCTGTGCTGTCTCCAAGGGTGAAGCCACCCGTGCCCCTCCCTGCCCACCAGGAAAACCCTTAGCCACTGCTGCATATACACGTGGCCATCTCCAGCAGACTCTATTCTGTACCCTCCCAATGGATAGCCGTTCCTCCCAAGGGTGATTCCCTCCCCTCACTGAGAATCATTTTTGTCCATTCCTGAGCATTGTAACAAACAGGGTCACCGGTTCATGCTCCCTTGTGTCCAGCTTGCCTCGTTCAGTGGAGAGGCCATGGGGGTCACCAGGTTGCTCAGAGCAAGCCGCAGTTTCATCGCTGTCCACTCGGATTGATTGATGGAGTCCACCAACAGCAGACAAGGGTGTGGTTCCCAGTTTGGAGCTGTTGCAGAAAACCCTGCTGCAACAGCCTGCTGCAACAGCCTTGGTACGGCCTTGGTGGGCAAAAGCATTCGGTTCCCCTGAGGATGTGCACGGAGTTGAAGTGGGTGGGGGGCTGGGAGGACTACACTCCCACAAAGCTGCAGGGGCTGGGTTCCCGCCCCTTCCTGCCTCTGTGTTTCCTCCCTGACCTCCACAGCCCAGCTCATCCTGGGTAATCTCTGGAATGTTCCAGGATCAACACAAAAGGTTTCTCTGTACAGTCACTTTTGGACATTTTCAGAAATGGTTTTGGTTCATTTTCAAGGCAAGTTCTCTGGCTTCTGATCAAACGGTCTATAAACTTGTAACCGGATTAGCTAATATTCAAGGTATTATAGTTAAAGTGGCTAATTTTTTCTGTTAGCTCGCTGACATTGCTTCAAACGAGGAACTGTAAAAGCGTGATATGAAATTCATTTTCATGTTGAGTGTTTGTGTTTTTTAAGTGGGAGCCTCTTCTCTGTATCTCGACTCTTGCCAGGGCTGCTCGACTATCCCAGAGCCTTGGAAATGCAGGCTGCTTGGTGAGTGTCTGCCGCAATCACCTGCCCTCACTGGGCCCGGAAACTTGCTCTTTTAACAAAGATTGATCTATTTACATAAAAGATGAAGTTCCCCCACCCCCGAATGGCTGCACTGCCTGGGACTGGGCAAGGCTGAAGCCAGGAGCCTCCGCGTCCTGGTGGGTCTCCCACATGGAAGTCTCTACTTCTGATCCCGTGCTCCGAAGCCATTCCCTTGGGCCCTGACAGGACAGTGCCTCCTGGCTCCGTACCTGGCTGCTCCCTGACCTAACCAAGCAGCCGCAGATTCCCAGCATGCCCTGGTGTCTGTGACATCTCCTTCTCCATGTCCTCAGGTGCCTGGCATCCAGGCCCGGGCTGAGAACCCACGCTGGAGGTGAGTGGTTCTGAGAACTGGCAGCCTGGGACCCACACATCCTAACGTCAGTGCTGCTGACCCTGGGGGACGCAGAGATCAGTGTTCTCATCAGCAGAATGGGAGCAACATTGGTTCCCCTTGTGAAAATGATACAGTCTTTGTGAAGGCCAGAGATTAACATCCCCAGAGAGGATGCCACGCGTGCCCTGGAGTGGGGGTTGTTGCTGTTAATGCTGGGAGGTGCTCACGACGTGTCCCGTCCCTCTGCTCCTGCCTGCCTCTGTCCCCCCCGGGTGTCTCACTGTGGACTGGCAGCAGCAGCTCTCCTGTTGGACAGCTCTGCTGTCTTCTTGCCGAGCAGCCACCGCCTGGTGATGCCTGCATCAACCTCATGGGGTGCGCCTTGCTCTCAGACAAACAGGGCTGTGTTATCAGTCCTCGCTCCCCCGACCTGGGGATGCCTCACTTTCAGGAGGATGCATTTACGAGCCAAGGTTCAACACCCGGAGTCTCTTTCTTTTCCTGCTGTGGAGGGGGCCCCATGCTCCGTGGGGCAGGGCTTGGGAGAGCCAGGACAACACGCAGCAGAGTGCCCTTGTCAGAAGGGAGTCGTGGAGCCAGCACGAGCAGGGAGCCGGGCCAGCCGTGTGCACCAGAACTCCTCATCTCCCTGCTTCCCACAGCCGACCTCATCTCCCCTGACTGCCGCATTCACTGTGCTCTCAGGTTCAGTTTGTTAATGAGTGTCTTTTAGCCCACCTGCATTTCCTTCTTTCCCTTTTTTTTAAGATTACATTTGAAAGACAGAGCTAGGCAGAGAGAGAGGGAGGGCTGAGGGTCGGGTCAAAGCCAGGACCTGCAGCTAGGGTTCGCACATGGGCGGGAACCAGAACACTCATGCACCCCCTGCCATTCAGCAGGGAGCTGGACTGGAAGTGGAGCATCCAGCACTCCAACCAGTACCCATCTGGGACGGCAGCACTGCAGACAGCAGCGCTACCAGCTGTGCCACAGCTCTGGCCCCACAAAAACTCCACCTGCACACACACCTGGAGGAAATTTTCTGTCTGGTGGGCCCTGCAAGGCTATCAGGATCCATTCAGGGACTTCTGTGGCTGAGATAAGATTCCAGCAAATGTACCCAGGCAGGGCCTTGGAAAAAGAAATTTCTAAACACCAGGAGCAATTTCTGAATGAATTTTCTGGTTTGAGACAGAAATGTAAACAACTCATCCAATATAAAGATCATGGCTAACAAGGTAATATCACGGCCCAATACCAGCTGCTTGCTTCTCTTCTTCCCCTGGCTTGTCTGTTACACACAGATGTATACACGAAACAAGTCAGCGATCTTCCAATGCCGAAAAAGAGAACATTAACATACTACTGGGAATATTTATTAATTTAGTTCTTAATACAGCAAAGGGCTTTGGCTGTTCTGTTGCTGTTCCCTCATGAACTCCACCCAACATTGTGGCTTTTAGAAGAAGGAAGCAGCCTTGTTCAGGCTGATGAAAACCACGGCGCTCATATTTGGGTAACATCTCTGTTGTGACATCTACATGTGTGAACTGTTTGAGAAATTTTACATTGCTTTTTAACACTGAAAACTTTGACAGGTGGGCAATTTTCTAGTCATTCACCCTGGCAACCTAAAGAACCATGGGAACTGCGACATGGTGTGGAGCTTCTCTGCTGATTGCAGAGCCCCCTGTCACGTCACGGAGCAGACTGAGCACACACACACACACACACACACCCCCGACTGAACACACACACCCCGGACTGAACACACACACCCCGGACTGAACACACACACACACACACACACACACATACCCCTGACTGAACACACACCCCCCGACTGAACACACACACCCCGGACTGAACACACACACCCCGGACTGAACACACACACACACACACACACACACACACACCCCTGACTGAACACACACACCCCCGACTGAACACACACACACACACACACACACTCACACACCCCTGACTGAACACACACACTCACACACACACACACACACTCACACACACACACACCCCCGACTGAACACACACACCCCGGACTGAACACACACACCCCGGACTGAACACACACACACACACACACACACACACACACACCCCCGACTGAACACACACACCCCGGACTGAACACACACACACACACACACACACACACACACACACACCCCTGACTGAACACAAAGGAAAAGCTGGCCTGTCAATTTACCTCGTTAACTCTTCCTGAGTCCATAAAGCAACAGTAATTTTGCAGTGACTATGGAGGGAGGGGGGAGCTTCAATAGGAATTGAATTGTGTGGTGGGGCTTTCAAAGCTTCCAGAATGCTAATCAAGGAGGTGCAGTGTCAGTTACAAGATCCTGTAAAAGGAAGTTGATCTAGCTACCTGGCTCAGGCAGGGCCCTCAGGCCCTGGGCTCTCACTCCTATAGGAGGATAAACGGAGTTCAGAAACCTGAGGCCACCATCTGAGCCCACCCACACGCCTTGAGGACCCTGGTGCAGCGCAGGTCCCTGTCACTGGGGGTGCCTGAGGCTCCAAGCCTCCCCAGGCTGGCCGTGCAGCCCCCACAGCTGCAACTCCATAGGAAGGTGAAGTGCTTTACACAGGGGGACTCGGTATGAGACACTTGGCTTTTGGAGGTCAAAGTCCCAAACCAAGAGCTGCAGGGCTTGTTTCTTGGGCGGGCTCCAGTGGGCGTCTGTCCCGCGGCTGCGTCAGCTGTCACTCCCTCACGTGCTTCGTAAGTAGACACCTTTTTCTAATTCCAGCCTCTGTCTTTGCTTGGCATTCTCTCCTGTGCCCTGTGTGTGCGTATGCGTGAGTGTGTGTGTGCCCGGGTCGCTCTTTGTGTGTGTGCGCCCGGGTTGCTCTTTAGTCACATGGGACATGGGGCCCATCCTGCTTCAGGGTGACCTCCTCCTAAGAAATCTACAAACATCTGCTGCTCCAGCAAGGGCATACGCTCAGATTCTGGGGAGAGAGAAAATGGGGGGGGTAGGGATACTCTTCAGCTCAGCACAGAAAGTAACAATGCCACACAGGAAATGCACAATGAATGGCCGATGGGCTAGCAATTGGCCCTAACTCCAGACTGGATTCTCTACAGCGTATTAACTCTTTCCGTTCAACACTTGCAGCTTCTGGCGACAAACTTTTAACTTGCAAAGACAGACGTTTTGGACAACTGGAGCTACTTCTGGCCAAAAATAACACAAAGTATTCTTTGATTTTCTGCTGGCTATTGCACACAATTTTGGGTTATGTCTTCAGCAGCTGTTGGATAGCTGGAGAGTGGCTGGCAGAAAAGACATTTGGAACCTGATTGTGGCAGCATTTGTCTCTGATTGACAAAGAAGTCTGTATGTTTTGGAGAAAGCTTCCAGACACATGGACACCATCAGTGGGAGCATGCCGCAGGGCCTTGGAGAGACTATGGGCATCCCAGTCTTCTGGTGCCAGCCTGCCCACCTGGCATCATGTGGGCATGTGTGCAGGGTTCTGGGTTTAAGGTCTTATGCTCTGGGTTACAAGCAGCCCTGACCTTCGAGCTTGGCTTAGTGCTTTGGAGCTTGGCAAGACAAGACATTCACTTGACTGACTTTGAGGTGCTGCTTCCTCGTGGCACTTGTAGGCATTAGAGGCTCAAAGATAATTCCTGGATTGTTTTACCAGCATAATCCTTGGATTTAATGAGATTCATCCCAAAGGCAGTTGAGCTTTCCTTTTCTGCTTTGTCTTTGCCCAATCCGTGAAATGTTTGTAGGCTTTAGCTGATTGTTCAGGATCAGGATTACGGAGCTCATGGGGATTGATCAGAGGGTCTCACTTTGAGCGTGAACTGGCGTCATCCACAGGTTTGTCAGGGGCACAGACTGTGAGGCTCCACTCCCCGACGTTCTGAGCCAGGAGAGTTGGGGAGCTTAGCGAATTCGCTTCTCCAAGATGGGCTGTCTCTGGCGCACCACTGGAGAGCACCCACTCTATCCCAACATCCCCAGGAATGTCTGTGCGGAGTGAACCTTCTTGTTAAGCATTTTCTTTTCAAAAATACCTTCCCAGAGCTACCAGCCAACGCAGAGAGCTGGTCATGTAGCAGAACCACTCACTGGCCCAGCAGGAGTCCATGGGTTGGGTGCTTGCCCTCCACCAGCTCAGGTCCCCAAGCTCAGAGCTGGTGGACTCTCGAATGGGTCCTTAGCAATGGCTGGTGTTGGGCTCATTATTTATTACACATTCAGTTGCCAGCATTTTCAGTAACCTGCCTTCACTCTTCCCATTTTCATGTTTAGATGTGTTCTTCATTGGGTCTCTTTAACCACTGTGAAGTCATCACGTTGTAGTGGCTTTTGTTAACTTTTGTGACATTTCTCTACATCAAGATGTTTACTGCTTTTCACCAAGACAAGCGTAATGAATTGTTCATATAGGTTAAATTTGCTAAACTTTTGCTCACTGAGTTTATGACCTGCTTGTTTCTTTGTGGACGTGTATGAGCTAGTATATGCGTGTGTGTGTGTGTGTGTGTGTGTGTGAACGTGTGTGTGTCTGAGTGAGTGAATGTGTACAAACATTCCTTTCTTTGATAAGAAGAAGACAGCAGCAGTGGTATAAGTTGTGTTTTGAAACCTACTTAGTGGGCACAGTGAAAGCTGATAGTCTTGTTCTCTCAGTGGCCACAGTGTTGAGGGGCATTTTGTGTGAGATTCTGGATCCCAGGAAACAGTGACATTATTATTATTGTTGCTTCTCTGAAAGTTCTTTACTACATTGAAGTAGTTGTTCTGACTGAAGTTCTCTGCATTTCTTCCTCAAGATACACACACACACACACACACACACACACTCCCTCTCTCTCTCTCTCTCTTCTTCAAACGAGCCGTCTACACAGGTGGGTGGGAGAGCACACGCTACCTGGGGGAGGAGGGTGATGGCTATCGAGGGAAGGCCAGGAGAAGCAGCCTGTTCCCACACTGAGGTCAACCCCTCCAAGAAAAGTCCCTTCTGCCAGTCTCCTCCTGTCCATGGATGACATCCAGGCAGGATTTCACAACAATTGTAGTCATTTTCTTTGCAACAGTTCTTTATTTCAAGGGCTACTGTTAGCTGTCCAGATACCTCCAATTTCCTGGTAGCATTTTTTAAAATGGAAACTTTTGCAAAAATGATTCTCTCAATGCTATGTTGTATGTTTTTAATATTCCATTAGATTTAGTCTACTTATCTCTAATTTCAAACCGTACCATATCATTTTAGGGCAGCAAAAATAATTTTCACAGGCAAAGTCCAGTTGTGGGATAGTGTGTTTATCAGTTGTCTCAAAATGTCATCTAAATTCATATTCCATATTCTAAGATCTGTGCTGTTTGCTTCATCTCGGAGAGCAAAACATCATACCCACCCAACTATCGCTCCTAACATGAATAAAAAATGTGTTTTATTTGTTCGAAGCCAATCTCTCTGAGGAATTTAAATATCTCCCTCTTTTTCTTTTATTTCTCATAAAATAGCTCCAGGAGAAACCCATCAGTGACATCCCAGCCAGCCACTCAGAGATACTGAGCTGGGCCAGGAAATCAAATCTGATTTGTAAACCAAAGACAAAACACTGGTTTAGAAAGACCCACAAACACGGGTGGACGACAGACCTGAGGGAGTTGACCAGCTCTCTCAGACTCCTAGTCCTCTGTGTGTAGGGTTCTAGGTGGCCTGCAGCACAGGACCTACTCAGGCTGCCTTAGGTTCCTCTTGTGTGCCACGAAGAATACAAGGTCCCCAAACTCTGACAAAGAATCACACAAGAATCCTGCACCACATGCAGCCCTACGCCTAGCTCACAGCCAGGCTCTGACACACGTTCGTGCCTGTTCTTAGTGCGATCACCACTGAAGGACATTGGGTGCACCAAGCTTGCTTCCCTCCTCCTGACTCCCTCCTCTCTACCTCCACATGTCGTCTTCTTTTCCATCCCAGAAAGCCTCTCTCTCTCTCTCTACATCAGCAATGAGCCAAGCACGAGCCACAGGTCAAACCTGGCCCACCTGCTGCTTTCCTAAATAAAGTTTGGTGGAACTTGAGCTCACTTGCTCACAGACAATGTCTGTGACTGCATTTGTGCTACAGCAACAACGCTGAAGAGCTAAAGCAGCGGCTACAATGTCCAAGGACCCTCTACTATCTGCTCTTTAAGCTTGTCTTGGTCTGCAGGTTATAGCCCACAGTCCTCAGTTCAGGTCCTGCCACGGCCAGCTTCTTCTGCAGCCCTCTGAGACACAGGGGCTTCTCTGGTCCCGGCATCATTGTGATCCCACCAGTTGCTTTGCTGGAGAGTTTCTCCTATGCTATGTAAACACCATCAGGGTGGCCATCGACACACACACACCTTCGTAGCTCCAGGTCAGGGGAAGTGGGGCCCTCATCATGTGCAGGTACAGAAGGGTGGAGAAGATGGGGTCTACTGGAGGACTCTGTGTCTTGGCTTCAGATGGGGCATGGAAAAGGATGGGGGACAGAGGGCTATGTAACAGGCACAAGTTGCACAGACCTTTCCTGCACTTAGCCGGACAGACACCTTCATGTGCACACTGAGTTAGGATGGCATATGCACGCTTTCATTCAGGCTCTGCACCTCATGTACCCACCAGAGAGTGGTTGGTATGACACTCAACAGAGGGGTAGGGGCTTCACACCTCAGCCCTGTGTGGCACTTGCGCCCCGACAAGTGACATCTTAGGTTTTGAGGATGGGAAGGAAGGTGGGAGCCCATGAACACTCTGCTTTGTCCTCTTGTTATTCTTTCAGAAGTAGATCCTGGGACACAGATTCAGGTGCCTAGAGACTATCCAAGAGATGATTCCAAAAAGCAAACACGAGGCAACAGGTGAAATAAGAAGCGAAACAGGAAACAGCCAATAGATTGAGCATGTGACTGAGCAGCCAGACCCACTGGGTCATCTGGGAGGCTGGACCAACCACGACTCCAAGTGGTTCTGCCCAAAGCGTAAGGAAGGAACCTTGATCTACCGGTCCTGTCTCTCAGGGGCTGAGGCCTGCTCCCGGAGCACTCACTGTCTGGGCAGGTGGAGCAGGGACTGCCCGGCAGATGGCCGCGGGCTGGAGGAAGCACACAGCCCGATGTGGGCGGTGAGTTCTGGAGGACCTCAGTGGACTTCCCGGAGGCACCACTGTGTCATCCAAGCTGCGCCAGAGGGTGGCGCTGCAGTCCACACTGCTCAGGCATGGGGCAGTGAGGGCGGTGTCCCAACTCACCCCTACTTGCCCTCTCTCTGTGCTGGCTGCTTCCCTGCAGAGCCCTGATAAGAGGAGAATGCAGACCTGACGTGGTAGACTCTACATTTACGAAATGTACTTACTGAATGCCTTGCCAAGCAAAACATTATTTTTAAATTAAGTAATAAGATTCTTGGTGGCCAAATTTTATTTAAAAACAAGGATGTCTGAGCCTGTGTCTTTAGACAAGATGGGGCAATTCAGGGAGCTGTGCCCCCAGGCAGAAGGACATTAGATATTAGCAAAGGAGTTCAGTTAAGCATACCAATTGCCTTTGGAAATGTTCCCTGGATTCTCTAATTCCCTTCCAAAAGAAGTGACTAATGATCATTATATTCCTGTTAAGAATGGGATTAAGACTGTGCACTCCTTAATGCTGCCTCTAAACCCTTTTAAAGGATTGGGTCTTTCTAGTCAAATGTTCTTTGAAAGTATCACTGGTTCCAAATGGATTTGGCTCGAATTTCCCCAGGTTCTTACACCTACTCCTCCCTTACTCAGCGAGTCTCTGAGCCCGAGTGCTTTGAAGGAGGCAAGTAGTGCCAACTTTCTCAAGGAGCCCTGGTGAACAGACAGAGGTGGGAGCGAAGCACTGCCTTCCGTGATACGGCAGCCAGCATGGGTGGGAGAAGGAGCGGGAGGGGCGGATTTGCCTGCAGAAGGCTGGGAGGCCTGCAAGGGAGGTGGTGACATGTGGACTTCACTTCACTTCAGCCAAGGAGAGAGCACGTGCAGATGGGCTTCCACGTGCTTCCTGTGGCTGCGTCAGGAACCACCCCACGCACGGTGCTTTCGAGGGACTGCCAGTGTTTATCACAGCAAACAGTAGATGAGGCTTAGAGGCTGAGAGGTGCTCAGCCCTGGGTCCAGGGCTCTCGAGTCAGAGTGGGAGTGCAGGTGAGATCAGAGGCTGTCTTTGTTGACTGAGGTGGGGGGACAGTTTCCAAGAGCTAACTCCCACTGCAGGCGAGTCGGTCCCGGCAGGTGGCTGGGGTCTATCCCCACACAGGTTTCTGGGAAGACCATCTGAGCATCTCACAGCATGGGGTATGGCTTTGCTCACTGCAAGAAAGTAACCCTAGCCTTGGAATTTATCGTATATCACTTGTTCTATGTCCTAAGGGTTACACAAGCCAACCCTACTGACTGTGTCTGTGTGTGTCGGTGCTATGTGAGAGCGCATGCAGCAGGAGGCAGGGCCAGCTCAGTGAACCCGGAGACTGGCTAACACAGCATGCCGAATAAGAAGCCCATCATCTTCGGGAGAATGGGAAGTGACATTTTCATTGAAATGTCAGATGAGTCAGGAGAATAGTGGCAGAAATCATTCAGAAAGAGTTTAGGACCAGCAGCAGGTTAGACAATGGGTTCAGACACCTGTTGCTTTTCTATTTCGTATGCTGGACCTGGATTCAGGAGTCGTCGGTGTGCATATTAGAACTGGGTTCATGAACAGTGAGTTCTTTCCCTGCCCTAGGGCCTGGCATCCCACACAGACACAAGTGGCTCCATGCCTTTGAGGGGATCCTGAGGGGCTTTGGTAGCCTCTGCTCAGAGCCACGTGGCTTGAGACCTGGGTCCAGAGGTCAAGGCCTCCAAGGAGAGTGACTTCCCCCTCCCTCTTTCTTTCTTTCTTTCTTTTTTTTTTTAAAGATTTATTCATTTTATTACAGTCAGATATACAGAGAGGAGGAGAGACAGAGAGGAAGATCTTCCGTCCAATGATTCACTCCCCAAGTGAGCCACAACGGGCCGGTGAGCGCCAGTCCGATGCCGGGAACCTGGAACCTCTTCCGGGTCTCCCACGCGGGTGCTGGGTCCCAATGCATTGGGCCATCCTCAACTGCTTTCCCAGGCCACAAGCAGGGAGCTGGATGGGAAGTGGAGCTGCCGGGATTAGAACCGGCGCCCATATGGGATCCCGGGGCGTTCAAGGCGAGGACTTTAGCCGCTAGGCCACGCCGCCAGGCCCCCCCTCCCTCTTTCTTTAAGATTAATTTATTTTTATTGGAAAGACAGATTTACAGAGAGAAGGAGAGGCAGAGAGAAAGATCTTTCATCCATCGTTTCACTCCCCAAGTTGCTGTAATAGCCAGAGCTGAACCGACCTGAAGCCAGGAACCAGGAGTCTCCTCCAGGTCTCCCACGTGCTTTCTGGGCAGTATCTGGAAGGGCCTTATCTTACTAGAGTCCAGAATGCAAGTTATAAGCATCTGGCTCGCCTCCCACCCTCATGCCAAAAGAAGCTGTCAGGAAAACCTACTTGTTATCTCGGCCCATCCAGGGTGAGGGACAGAGGATCCACTGAGTCCCCTTAGGGGCATTAATCCATCTTCAGCGGGAAATCTGCTGTGTTCTGGGTTCCGGAAAACCCTCCAAACTGCTTCATGCACAGAAGGCCCTTGGAAGAGAGGAGCTTCCAGCTTTGCAGCCTCAGTTTCTTTCTGAATCAGTGACTACCCTGGGCCTGCATGCTGGGCCTCTGCACCTCCTGGGCTTTCTGATGGGAAACTGGAGGGGAACTGGTTAAGCTTCCTGAGCATGCGGGACACCTCAGAGCAAAGAACACAGCAACTCCGGGGATGAGTTTGATAAATCATGGTGGCCATCCCTCAGCTCTCTGCCAAGATGCTTTTCCTCGAGACGGCTCAGGCTTGCCTCTAGCAGCCAGCAAGAGTGGGGAGCACAGGGGCAAGCGGCCAAGTTCAGCCTCTGGCTCTTCAGCATGTGGGAGGCCGGGTGTATGGGCCATGGAGACACGGCAGCCCTTGGAGCACAGGCGGCAAGGCAATGCTCCATGTCTCTGAGGGGATCCAGGATGGGCTGGCAGAGCTCTTGAGGTGACAATTCAAGGTGGATGCTGTACTGATTCACTCGCACGCGTGGATTCTGTAACTCCAGGGAGAGGCCAGGATGGGAATCCTCTGTGTTCCTGCCTGTCCCAGTGAGCCAGAGCCCAGGGAAAGAAAAATCTAGAGTTTAGGACCCTGGGCGTCTGCCACTGAGGAGAAAAAAACAATAAGCCTTTCAGAAGACAAAAGAGAGAAAAGATCTAAAGGAATTTCATTTTGTTCCCACTTTGGAGGACCATAAATAGAGATGTCATTTGTTGAACTTCAACAGTCATTTCTACAGCTGTTCTTTGCAAAGGTCAAAAAAAAGAAAAAAAAAAAAGAACATTGCTGCGACACACAACTGGAAGATGTCTGTTAAGCTGCCTGCTGGAATTTGTGAAAGGAAAGGCAAGCGACTGGCCGTGCAACAAGCACTCTTGGCTGGGGAACGCCACGGCGTGGCCATGCCACTCAAAGGGACGAGAATGCTTAGGACTTTGGGGGTATGTTTTGACAAGATGTACCTTGGCACAGTCTTCAGGATCCTTTCCGGACATCTGGGATGCTTTGCTTGTGCGCATGCCAGTACTGGCAAGGCCACCTAGCGGTCTGAGATCAGCCTGACTCAGGTGTAAACCAGTGTCTGGACTCAAAGGTGGTACAGCTGTCAGTCCTGCATCCCTCCTTACAAGACTTGTTCCTAACCTTGAGGCCCCTGCCTCAGGATACTGATACAACTCATTTTTCAAATGATTAATGGGTCGGGCCCTGTGCGGTAGCCTCGTGGTTAAAGTCCTCTTCTTTCACACACTGGGATCCCATATGTGCACCAGTTCTAACCTCGGCAGCCCCGCATCCCATCCAGCTCCCTGCTTGTGAGCTGGGAAGGCAGCCAAGGACAGCCCAAAGCCTTGGGACCCTGTACCCAGTTAGGGGGCCCGAAAGAGGCTCCTGGCTTCAGATCAGTGCAGCTCTGGTCATTGTAGCCGCTTGGGGAGTGACCCAGCAGATGGAAGATCTTCTTGTCTCTCCTTCTTTCTGTATATCTGACTTTCCAATAAAAAGAAATCTTTATAAAAATGATTAGTAGAACTCTACTTTCACTACACAAGTAACATGGGGCCGCTACATCCAAAGTAGAAAACAGACACAGGTACAGGCGCATCGAGTGGCTGTCCATGGCACTGCCAAGCGTGTGTTTGCACTCACCGGCTCCATCATTGGGAGGGGCCATCAGTGTGAGTCCCACCTTGCAGAGGCACAGTTACAACCATAGGGCACTGCGTACGGCAGTGGGAGAGGAGTACCTAGTCACATGCAAATCCTGACCTTGGCAACTGGTTACTCAGGCTGATAACATTCCCACCTTCACAAAGCTGGTGAGTAACAGAGCCAAAATCCAAACTCAGGCTACCCGGACCTGAAGGCTGTTGAGTCAGACACCCAACCCCAGGAAAAACAAGATTGCCTGCACTCCCAACATGAATACTCCTGAACACATCATACTGATCCTTGTAAACCTAAACTAGGATGATAAATATAAGCAAAAGTAATCAGAGTTCACATGGCAGTTTGCAGACCACTTGTCAATATATTGGGAACATTTTTCCATATCATTAATTATTCTCTCACATCACTAACATGATGTAATATGATTCAAAGTAGGACCAAAACACAATTTATTGACCAAGTCCCCAATATTTGGAAATTCAATTTGATTCTTGGCACACAGACCCAGCAAAGCCCTGGCTGTTTTATCTTTGCACACAGATTTGATTATGTGAGATTGCTGGGTCAAAGGACATTAGAGACATTTTATTGTTTCTGCCAAAATACCCAACATGTGAGTTGTGCTGGCTTGCATTTCTGTCCCATGGCAGTGGACAGCCTTCCTGTAAGAGACCTGCAGGGGTCACCCAGGCTCACCCATCTGTAACGAGGTGGTGGCCCACACGGAGTGGGCACCCAGCTCAATGCCAGACGCAACCAGAGTTGCATCAAGTTGTCACTAAGTTCTGCACTCCTGTGTTGGAAAGAAGGCTCAAAATGCCTTGCAAATAAGTCATGTCACGACACCAATTCACAGAGTAGGAAAAAAACGCACAGGCTGTGGATCTGGGCTGATACAGGGCCCACCTGTCTAAGTCTCCATCTGTACAACCTGGGCACCTTACGGACCTCGCGATGCCATTAAACATGAAGCAGTTACTACCATGACCGGCACTCGGTGACATGCGGCAGGTGCTCAAAAACGGCATCTCAGCGTCTTTACCGTCCTGCTGCCACTTCAGGTTCAGCATGTGTCAGAAAGGGCACTGAGGGCTCGGACAGAATTCAGGGAAATGCCCCACGCCCGTTCCAAGATGTTTCTTTTTGTCCTTAGGTTATTGTAAAACTCTGTTTTCCCTTAAAGACTCCTGTGGATTCCTTGGAATAAGGGTAGGCTCCTCTGTCCTCTGGAGGTCCTCACGGCAGCTCGTGCTGGTGTAGACAGCTCTATCTGGGTTTAAGACTCTGCAAGGAAAAGCCTCTACTCTGGACCCACCTGCGGGTCCCTCACACCCGGTCTGCCTGCTCTCGGGGCTTTGACAGAGAAACCCAGCATTTCGTCCGTGTCTAGACAGCACTCTCTTTTTCACTATGTGTATGCTGAATTAGGTGATGAAATTACTGTAACAGAATTGTGAGTGAAGAACTTGATGCCCACGTCTGAGGTTATCTGTTTCCTAATTCCAGGGGAGCTGGAATGTGCAGCCAGAAAAAAGCACAACTTAGACACCTAGTCCCTGACCTGCCTGCTGTCCCCATAATCACATTTCAAGAGGACGATTAGAAAGCAGGATTTAACCTTGTAAGAGCAGACTTGAGATACAGACCCATGAAGCCATATAACAATGAGCGTGTGAAGCTGGCACTATTCGGTTATTTTGACACATGACCTAAGAGGTCAAGGTCAGCCAGCTCTGGCCCTGAGGCCAAATTCAGCCTGCTGCCTATTTCACGATGGCTCACGAGCTAAAAACGATGTTTTACAAGCGCGATGGTCACATTCACAACCAAAATACCTACAAAGAATCTCAATGTTGCCTGCTAACACGCACGGATCAAAAGACTTCCTGGCTGTCTCCGGAAGGGTTCTGGCCAGCTCTCATCTCCAGGTAACCATTGTAACCTGAGGTACCTCTCCCTGTTGAACATGGCATCTTAGGTACCCAACTAAGCCAAGTACCCGACTACGTTCATAACTTTGAGAACGCAGAGATGCTGTGCTGAGCCTGAGGACAGGTAGGGCCGGTGAGACACCCTTCAGCATGAGGGCATGCAGACGGCGGACATGCTCTGCTGCCACTTGGCCTTCCTCCAGATGCTGTGGCTCCTGGTCACCTTTCCCGAGTTGCCCTACGTGGGGGCAAAGCACAGCTGAAGGCACAACCTGGTCCTCACTGGACGCCACGCTACAGCACCTTGCCTCCTGTGCTGATCCTCTTCAATGCAGCAGGATTGAAGCTTTCTCCCGGTCATTGTTGCCAGCTTGAGGCTGGAACTAAACCAGGAATTCTTCCTCAATGGGAGGGGACTTTTCTGATCACTGAAGCAACAGTGTTTAAAATAATGTTATTTCAGGACAGGACTTGGAAAAATCTATCCATGAGGCAAAACCTGCGTTAACATGCTAAGTATAGCTTTGAGTTGATAAAAGGAAATAAACAGCTTTTTGAAGAGAACAGTTTTTTTCCCCCCAAAAGTTACTCAGTTTCGGGGCCTGGCTAAATTTAGCCTAGTGGCTAACTTCTTGCCTGTCAGGTTGCCGGGATCCCATATGGGTGCCAGTTCCTGTCCCAACTGCTCCATTTTCCATCCAGTTCCCTGCTTGCGGCTTGGGAAAGCAGTGGAGTATGGCCCAAAGCCTTGGGACCATGAACCTGCACGGGAGACCTGAAACAAGCTCGTGGCTCCGGGTTTCAGGTTCCAGGCTCCCAGCTCCAGGCTCCCAGCTCCTGGCTTCCAATCAGCTCAGCTCTGGCCATTGCAGCCATTTGGGGAGTGAACCAGGGGTGGAAGATCTTTCTCTCTGTCTCTCCTTTCTTTCTGTATATCTGCCTTTTCAATAAACAAATTACTAAAATTAAATTTTAAAAATAAAATAAATAAATAGGTAAATAAATATTTTTTTAAAAGTTCTTCTGTTTTCTAGGGTACTTCAAATAAGAGAGAAATTTAAAATAACCACAAAAAAATGGAAGTACTCTAAATTCACTGTCACTCTGCATTTTAAAATTCCACTAAGTAAAAATCAAAAAGAAAGAGAAATCTTAGAGAATTGGACACATGCCAAATCCCTGAAAGATGAATCCCTCTTGATGACAAAGCTAAGGGTCTCTTGATTCCACACGTGCTA
Organism: Ochotona princeps; assembly: GCF_030435755.1. Lineage (NCBI taxonomy): Eukaryota > Metazoa > Chordata > Mammalia > Lagomorpha > Ochotonidae > Ochotona > Ochotona princeps. The sequence goes on from NC_080847.1 coordinate 2,960,216, forward strand.
GGGAACCACTGCTCATCTAAGGGTTACTCCACACAGGGACAGAGGAAAGGCAGTGGGCTGTCTGTTAACCCCTTCAACAGGTTACAAACTTCAGACTCTGATGGGGACCCCATCTCTTCCCTATACAGACTGGAGATCCTTGGGGCTTGGTGTATGCACCACAATGCTCCCCTCTGAGTCAGAACTCGGCTGCAGCTGCGCCGGGCACACTTACGTTTAAGTTCTGGTGATTGCTGGTGGCCCCATTTACGTTAGGTACAGCGGTAGCTCTTAGCATGGCACTGGAAGCCCTTGGCAATCCTGTTCCAAATCCCCACCCTTGGCTGGCATCACTGGTGCCAGCCCCACATCCCACCCGTTTCAGAGCAGTGCAAGCGTGCCCCATGCCTTTGTCAGGGCCACTGCTTCCCCACACTGCCCTTCCTGCACTGGCTTCACCGCTGCCTTCAGCACATCCTGCAGGGTGCAGGCCAAACTGCGTGCCTGGGTGTGTTGTCACACACCTGTACTCCTCTCTCCCAGCACAGCTGGACCTTTGCTCTCTGCATCCACACTGCCCCAGATATTCAGCAGACACTTGGCGGTATTCAGTTCTTGTCTCCAGATAGCTCTTGCTAAAGTTTGGGAGATGGACTACCTTGGTGTTTTGTTGGATGGTTCACCAACTTATCTGCTGGGTGGTTCAAGTATAGATGCACTTTGTGTGGAAGAAAGAAGTTTCTGCTCTTTCTGCTACTTCAGCCTCACTGTCAGCCATGAACATATCTAATCTCAACTAAAACTTATGGAGTGCTTATGGGTTAGTTACCAGTCCACATCTTACTTCAAGTCAGCTTGGAGATAGGGACTGGGTTGTCCTCATCAAAACAGATGGGGAAACTGAGGCTTTCATGGCTGAATGCTTTCCCCCTAAACTCTGATGAATCAGCATTTTGATGGAGCATGTCCTCGGCCAGCCTCTCAGACCAGGTTGCTGTCAAGTCAACATCTTCCCGGGGAATACACCCAGCCCCACTTGAGTAGACCCATGGGCCCAATCTGAGAGCACAGAGGATGTGGCCAGGGTTGGGTTCCTGAGACTCATCCAGGCCATCCTCCAGACTTATCTATAGTAGAGAAGTAGGGAACACAGTGGGAGAGCCCCTTATTCTCTCCAGCCCTCATCATCTGCAGGAAGACCCTATTCTTGCATCTGAGTTTTAGATGCCAGGGCACGGAATCTTGCCTTGAGAGCATCCCTTTCTGTCTTCTTTGCTGACACAACAGAACAAGTGCAATTTGTACAGGGTGAGTCACCATCTGTGTTTCATTTTCAAGGATCATGTGTTATTTAAAAAATAATTAGATGATCTATTTACAGCTATGTTCCCCCTCCCCTCAATTTTCTCAGCAGCAAGGACTAAAAAAAAAAACCAAAAAAAAAAACAGAGAAAATCATCCCAACAAAATATTTATGAATAAATAGCTTGCAGAGATGAGAAGCTCCTATTATATAAATATTTCTGGCACCACCCAAGCAAACAAAGACAAAGAATTCTTTCTGACAGCATCACTGAATTGTGTGTAATTAGTGCCAATGTTTTAAACATGATGATAATGAGAAAAGTATTAGCAGTGGATCAGAAGGGCCTAAAAATATCTGTTTTCCTGAAGCGTGACTGCTCCTCTTACCTTCCATTCAAGGCACGGCAAGAAGCTACCCCTTAGCACTATTTTTCCAAGCATTCTGACTTGACATCATCACCTTTACACATTTCGTCTGTGCACCCCACACGAAATGCTGGCCATGCACCATTTTGCCCAAGCACACTGTTCTCTCTTGCCTTCCAGCTACACAGCCCTAACAATTCTCACTTCTCTTCTTAGACACATTCAAGGATTCCTGAATCGCTCAGAGCAAATAAATGCACACAAGTATAAAAAAAAGTCCTGATGTGACACTTAAACAAGGGAAGAAAGAAGAAAATTCTCAGTGTTCACACTTGACCCGAAACTAGAGTGTTACAAAGTTTCAGAAAATCTTTCATCGGCTGAAAAAAGAAAATAAATGGCATTCATGGCTCTAATGTCTTTAATTGTAAGTACAATTTTACAGGCGGGCTCTCACCTTCTTCAGATGATCCTGGAGACAATACACAGTAAGGTAAAGGCAAATTCAAAGAAAGGAAGTGCTTGGCTCCAACTCCTTAGGAAGATGAACGATAATTTCACAATGGGAATGTTAAGATAGCTTTTTAAGGGTTTTTGGAAGCTCTTTCCATTTGGGAAAAAAAAAAAAAAACCCTGGCCATTAGCTACTCTGAGCAGTTGCAAATTGTGGCTGTGTTCAGAAATGTTGGCAGAGTTCTGCTGATGAATTTCTGTCTCAAGGCCAAGATGATCAACTAAATAAACCATTTATCAAACACTAGAGACCTTTATCTGACTGTATTTGTAGCACAGCCAGACATAGCTTAGAAATGTAGATAGAGATGCTGGAAACAGGCGGCTAAGTACAACAAAAGAAAAGAATAAAACAGTGTCTCAGACTAGGATAGACAGCCCGTTTCCTCCCATTTCCCCAGTGCTTAAGTACAGGCGCAGGTCCACTGGCTCACCCCATCTACCAAGGGGACCAGCACACTGCCTTTTTTTAGAACTCAGGGGAAAATAATTTTATGATCCCATTGCAGGAAACCGCCACAGGCACAAGGGTCCCAGGAAGGGTGCTGGGTCCCCATGAGACAAAAATATCGCAAGCCACAGACAGCACCATGACCACTTGGGAGTCCCGTCTGATCCCTCTCTATACATGCCAAAGGGCAGCTCTGTGCAGGGCCAGGCAGGAGCCAAGGCTCCCTGGAGCATGGAACGGGTCCATTCCACAGACGGCACCTGTGTCGCCTGAGTTAGCACTGAAACCCTGGAAACCCTTGGAAAAGTGACACTCTTCATTTTCACTGATTTTCCAATTTAGGTTAAATTGCATTTATCTCTTTTTGGAGTTTGTTTATGTACTGTGACTGGGAAAAGCTTCACAATTATGCATCTATTGCAACTTAGCAAAAGCCCAGATGAGAAGATCATGAGTAGGAAACCTAGTTGTCCCCAAGATAAAGTTATAAAAGCAGATCGATAGGCTATATTATCACTCTAGTTCGCAGAGACTTAGAAAATATTTTCTTTCAGAACAAAGTGAGGCTGTGATGGAGAAATCATAGTAGCGTATCTTTCCTCTGTGAGAAAAACTTGAAAAATGCATTGGAAAAATGTACTGCTGTAGGAGACACTGCTATGTGTCTCCATGCATGTGTGTCCGGGCGGTGAGTGTGATAAAGGTGTGTGCATACATGTGTGGGTGTGGGCATACATGTGTGGGTGTGGGCATACATATGTGGGTGTGGGCATATATGTGGGTGTGAATGGAGGTTATACTGGGAAGTCTCATGACTTGTCCTCAGAGATGAAGGCCATAGGGCAGTCATGGGGGGGGGGACAAAAAATAAGACAAAAGGCCCAATATTTTTCCTAGTCCCCTGTTTTCTGAATTAGAAAAACCTGTATTTTCTGAGTGACAAGCACAGTTCCAATTCCAACTTCTTTTTCTTTATCTCAATGACTTCCATCTCCACCTATCGTTTCGTGCCATTCAAGTGTAAAATCTGCTCTTGGGTTTCTTCTTCTATGCCGACCAAACACGTAAGTGGGTTTCTCTGGAGTCTTCAGCCCATGTGAGGCAGTGGGGACATGTATGTATACAAGATCAGTCTCTATTCTCAGGCAACTGACAGCTTTGGGCGGCAAGATCAAGAGAATTTTCTAGAATGATGGCAGTGTTGTAAATCTGCAACAGCCCCAGACAGCAGCTGTTGGTCACATGTGACTGCTGAGCACCTGAATGCGACCAGTATGCTAATGCCTACAGCAAGCCTCAATTAATGCAAATCACATTTAAATAACCATATGGAACAAGCGATTGCTGGACGGACAGGACATCCCGGCAGAGGGTGGACAGCCTTAGCACAGGATCTTCTCCAGGGCACACATGAACACATCAGTGCATGTGGCAAATGTCATCCAACAGATCAAGGTAAGTGGAGTCTGGGGACAAACAGGATGCGGGTGGCGTGGGGCGTGAAGCTCAGGCAGCTTCTTGTGGGAGGCTGGTCTGACCCAGAATCTCATCAGAAGACACAGCAGAGAAAGGAGAGGGGACAGCCTAGCCGTGGATTGCTCTCATCTCTAACACAGGGAAACGCACAGGAAGTGTTTGGGAAGCACAACGCCTCCCGTGCAGCAGAAGGTCTTGGGCAACTCTAAGGTGCCCGAAGCCAGGAACAGGGACTTTGAGAATGGGGTGCAGGGATTATGGGTGGGCAAGCGTCTCCAGCCAGTTGAGGCAGTGCTGTGCTAAGGGCCCCAGGAGAGTCTTCCATCTGGACGCTGATGGTAGACTATGAGACGGACCCCAAACAGGAAAGGCGATGCCAGGGAGGGACAGCCAGGCAGAAGCCAGACAAGGGGCACATGTGCTCCACCCAAGGGGGACAGCAGCCACCCAGCTTCAGCTGACTGACCCGTTTCCCGCACCTGGTTACACACATATGGAAACTGGGCACACAGTTGGCAGAATCTCTGATTTTGCAGAAAATCCAGAAATGGTACTATTTTTCTCTTTAGAAACATGAAAGCTAAATATTTTGATTGGTAACTAACTGTGCTGTACTGATTACACTGGGTTGATACCCATGTCTTGGCATACGGGTTTGGTGCACCTGTCGGTGCCATGTGGCCTGTTCTACGAAGGCAGGTGCCAGTTCATACAGCTGGCCCAAAACAAGAGCTGGCATGTGGACTGATTTTGTCTGGGGTAGCTGTTGTGTGACCCGTGACCTGGAAGATGAGTCTGAGTTCACAGAGAGCCCTGGGCAAGTGCGAAGGGGGAGGGGGGCTGCGGTGGGATGGCTCATGGAATAGCTCGTTGCCCAGGGATCCCCACACCCCGCCGGGATGAACATGTCTTCTCCACCTTCCCAACATCAACGCCCTTGGCTCCCACACTGTCCTCTGCATGAAAGCCTCGCTCTATCACCTGAGAAAGAACACGCGTTCCTTGCAGCTCACCTCTCGGTCCAGCAGTGCAGGCGACACCACGGTGACAATGTCTCCCTTCTCGGGGTCGATGTAGAACATGTTGGGGGATGGCTTGTCAGGCGTCTGCTGGCGGATGTGGTATCGCAGCAGGGCGTTGTCGGTGGCTGGGTCGTCTGCGTCGAAGGCTGTCATTCGCATCACTGTGGTCCCTATGGAGGCAAAAGGAGGGTGGGAGACTGTTACCAAGGGGACATTCATGGCCAGGACCCCTCCCCTCTGGCAGTGGCCATGGTGTCTGCTGCCAATCGCTTCCCAAAGTCAGCAAAGCGAGCCCTGCCCTAGTGAGCTGTGCTGTCTCAGCGTTTCTGCCGGCTTCCCTCCCGCTCCTTCACATGAAATGCCAGGAAGCCGCTGCTGCTCGGCACGCTGACAGCTTCATTTTCCCTCTGCTGCTGGGCTGTGCGTGCACCAGTGCTCCGCCCATGGGAGCCACGGCTCCAGGGTGATGCTGGCCGTCAGGGTTCACACTCTGATGCAGCGGGCCTGGGGAAACGCACGTGTGAAAAGGGACCTGCTGTGGTACTCAGGCAGGTGGTGCAGGTAGCAAAGGAAGGGGAAAAACACCACGAAGCGCATGCAGGGCAGAGAGGACACTGCACCCCCCATGGTGCTGCCTCCCCTGGCCTGGGTCTGGGAAGGGTTCTGAGTGTGGACAGGGAAGAGGTGAGGGGTGATGAGCAGGGTCAAAAGGGGGCCTTACGGAAGGAGGTCCTCGGGTGAAAGGAAGGGGTAGGAATGCCAGCTGAGCACCTAGCAGGAGGCAGCCACACTTCAGGTATGGACAGAACTGCCCGGCTCTCTCAAAGCAGCAAGCACACACATAGCACCTAACTCAGTAACTAGCCTGGGGGTTCCAGGCTCAGGCCAAGGACAGACATTGCTGTCCTATGACAGGTCCTGCTCACACACAGTCCACATGAAAGGGAACCAGGACAGCCATTTGAGAGGACAATCAGACGTCCACTGTTGAGAAACACTTGTATCCATCTACCAGGGGTTTGTGCAAGGAAGTTCTGGGCAGGATTATCAGCCATTATGGAAACTCTGGAAGCAACTTAACTTCCAACAACAGGGGAGTCGCTAACATCATGCTATCCCCACCCTTGCCAAAATGTAAATTAAAAAGGTTTCATGCGTTCTTATAGTGAACATTCTATGCTCAAAATGTCAGGACCAGGTGGGATGAGAGCATTCCCAGAATACTGCCTTTATAACCTGCTCACACATGGAAAATCACAGTCGCTTATGCACGTATTGTGCAGGTAAGTCCACAGAGGAAGGTGTCTAAGGACAGGTCAATCTGGATAACTCTGGGGAAGGAATGAGGCATTACAGTAAGGATGGCCAGCAGGGACAATGACAGCCTAATCTGTAAATAGCTTAATTTCCTCAGGAGAATGTCTAGCTTTTGTCATTAAAGCAGAATTTAGAAATAACACAATTACAAGTACAGGGTGGCTGCTGTGATGTAGCACGTTAGCCTCCTGCTTGGGATTCCTGTAGCTCATCCTCTGGGTGTGCCAGTGTTTGAGTCTCGCCTCCATCTGTGACCCAGCTTCCTGCGAATGCACTGGGAGGCGTCAGATGACAGCCCAGACACCTGGGTTTCTGTCACCCACATGGCAGACCCAGAAAGAGATCCTGCCTCCTAGCTATTGTTTGCTTTTGAGGGGTGAACCACTGCATGGAAGATTCTTCTGGTCTTTCCCTGTCTTTTAGCTAAACAAGGGGAGCTTTTAAAATGCTAAGTACTGATGGGAGTACGGTCTAGAACTCACGCAGGCAAATTCACCTGCTGGTTTTGATAATCATATGGACACCATCTGTGACTCAAGGTGACCTGCTCAGCCACAATTTTTCAATTGTTACAGTGACCTAAGAGGTGACAGAGGAAGGCAGGAGATGGCCGGCAGGAGAATTCACATACAGGAAATAGTGACTCTGACAAGAAACTGAGAATGCGCCAAGCTCCCCCCGCCCCTGCCTCCCGCCACCCTAGGACTCCTTTCCCTCACACACTAGTGCTGCTGCACTCATCAGAGACAGCTTATTTTTTTCCCACAATTGGAATCCAATGATCAGTCACTAGGCCTCATTGATCTGGTAAACAAGCCTGGATCAGCGTGTTAAGCAGCCTCAGTTAACTTCATCCATGTTTCCAATCAGCTAGATGCTTCAACAGGCGTTTTCTATCTGCCTTGTTTCTTTGTCCTTGAGATGATTATAGGGTAAGCTCCAAGAACCAATGCAAGGACAGACCATCCAGGGTCACCCATCCCCTTTACCCTCCCTCACGCCTTGGGAGAAAAAAAAAAAAAACGGGACAATGTGGTCCTGTTGCCCATCAGTCCTACCTTTTCTTTTTAAAGATTTATTTTATTTTTATTGGACAGATACACGGAGAGGAGAAGGGATAGAGAGGGAGATGTCTGTCTGTTGATTCACTCCCCAGGTGGTCAAAACGGCCAGAGCTGAGCCAATCCAAAGCCAGGAGCCAGGAGCTTCATCCGGGTCTCCTCTCCCATGTGGGTGCAGGATCCCAAGGCTTTGGGCTGTCCTTGACTGCCTTCCCAGGCCACAAGCAGGAAGCTGGATGGGAAGTGGGGCCACTGCATTAGCACCAGTGCCCATATGGGATCCTGGCACATGCAAGGCAAGGACTTTAGCTGCTGGGCTATTGCGCTGGCCCCCCATCAGCCCTACTTTGGAATCAGAGTGCCTGGCAGCCAGTCCCAGCACACTGGAGTGGATGTGAAATGTGACACATGTTTGCCCTCCTAACCGAGAGAACATGCCCACTTGAGGATCTCTGTCAGAAATGAAGTCAGACTTGGGCCTGTGAGCTCACCCAGCCGTGTGCTGAATGAGCTCCTTGCAGCCAAAGGCACAGCAGGAGGTCCAGGCCCCATCAATTCCACACCAAATGGTCTCAGGTTAAGCACACTTGACCCAGGGCTTTGCACTCAGTTAGTGTCTAATGAATGCTTGATTGATTGAATCGGTGCCCTACTTAATCTGCCTTTAATTGAAGTCATAAGGAACAGGAACAAGTACAGAAATGAAGTCATCATGACTTGCAGCTGACATATGCATTAAAATGATTATGCTGGGAGAAAAAAAAAGACCTCTCAGGTTGATGAGTCTTTGGTTTCTACCAAGAAATTTACTGAGAATGTCTTTATTATTTTTACAGGTTTGATGAGGTAATATAATAAAAGGCTATCCTGGAATATTCCCAAGGTTACAAAGAAAATGCTGCTTCTTTTAATGAATTGTTCGGGAACAAGTGAACTTGGTCTCAAGCCTTGCCTTTGTCTTAACCCAGACATGAATTCATAATGGCATCCACTCTGGAATGAATTCTGCCTCCAAGGTATCCTGTACATGAGTTGGAATCATTGAAGAAAGCACGCGGGGCACTGCAAGCTTGGGGTTCCAGTGGTTTTTAACTGTGTGATCTCGGACAAGCTACCTGAGCCTCCCTTTCCCCTTCTGCAACGTGAGAACGTTTCCCCTTCCACTTTGGTCGGTGTGAGGGCTGACTACGCATCTGAAGACCCGGGTACAGCGCCAGGCCCGGGTATGTGAGTGTTATTAAACGCTGTCCTGGGTACTGAGCCTGTCACATTGATGCAGGCAACAGCCTCAGATAGAAGAATTAAGTCATCCACGGTACTTGGAATCTGACACCCACGGCCTCTGAGGGCCCTGCCTCCCTTTCCCGTCCATCTTGCCAGTGGTCTCTATGCAGAGTGGAGTTGTTACCATGAGAATTTTTATGCTGGCATCCGCTCGTGCATGCACTCAGGCACACACCCTGTGGTCCACACTGCTTCTCCGTAGCATGCCCAGGCTCCCTTTATGATCAAGGCTCTGTCATGAACCCCAGGTCATTTGCCAAGCCAAGCACCTGCTGAGGTCTTGCCAGTCCTTCCCCAAGGGCTGAGGTGTGCTTTTCCGTCACCTTTTCAAAGACTGGGTAGCTCTCCTAAGCCAGCACTTCCTGCACCGGATCCTAGGAACTCGGACCCGTGGGTCAGTAGGGGAACGCACACGCTGACGCTGGCTTCCCCATCCTGCCCTCTGCCACTCTGTGCTGCTGTGCTGAGGATGTACCCTAGGTAAGGAAGAAAGGCTTGTTGAGTTTGTGGTTCTGAAGATCCAGAGCATGGTGTTGGCATTGCCTTGGCACTGGTTAAACCCCTTGGCTGTGTCACAGTGAGAAATGGGAGAGGACAGGCCTAGTGCAGAAGGGGCCAAGTGTCTGGGGTGGGCTCACTTTAGAGCAACCTGCTCTCAGGAGGGCACACTTACTCTGCCAGGCCTGTGCTAATCCCATCAGAGAGCAGCACCCAGATGGTTTCCTGGGCAAGGATCACCTCTGAGACTGACTCCAGCCAGATCCACAGCACACACCCTTGGAAGACTTCCCAGTGCCCTTACTAAGCAAATGCGCAGGTCAGTTCCCAAGAGAGCACCTCGCCTGCATTGCCCAGCCCTGGACATCCTCGGGACCTTCTCCTTTGAAGGCGTGTGGTCCTTGGGGAACACGGACGGGCTCTGGCTCTCTTCCTAAGCTCGGTATCTGACCATAGCATTTACTCTCCCTCTGTTCTTGGAGCTGGATTGTGTTCTTGTGATTCATAGGGGATCTGCCTCATGCCACGCTGACCACGGGCTGTCAATACCTGGTCTGCAGGGGAGAGAGGCCCCTGGCCAAGATGTGTGGGCACTCTGGATGCTCCATCACCACCCCTGAGCTTTTTGGAGCCCCCTGAAGGTCCTTGCTGGGATTGGACTCAGAGGTTCTGCACCAAGTACAAGCCCTGTGCTGACAGTCCGCGGGAAGGCACTCCTGCAGCTGTCCCCACCACTCATGGGTGCTGCCAGGAGCATCTTCTTCGCCAAATCCACAGCTTGCATCCTGAGAAACACTGGCTAATTTCTGCTGGCCAGGATGGCTTCCCATCTGTGCTGCTCTTATTGCATGCTCTTGGTGGCAGGGAAAGGATAATTACATGACAGACACACGTTGGGTTGTCCACACGATCCATTTCTGTCTTCTCCCCGTCACAATATCCCGAGTGTCAGAATAAAGGATCATCACCCTGTCGCTCCCAGAGCCGATGGACTAGCGCGGCCCGTCCAAGGCGGGATGAGAGAATTACAGGTTGTTTGTTGCAAGTCTCACGCTGGGCTGCGTCATCTTCTCTGTCGAAGGACGTGGCTGTCATGCTGACAACCTGATTAACGAGAACGGTTGTTTCGTCTCAGTTGCATGACCCCTTCCTCCTCACTGTGGTTCTCTGATTAAAGGAAAGACGCTGCCTCCTGTCTTGGCCTTGAGATCTGGGGTTTGAAGTTCTGCTTCTCTGCAGCTACTGCACAGACCCACCCTTCACGGGCAGAGCACAGCTCTGACAGTGAGGCTCGGCTTGCAATCAGGCTCAGGGATAGGGAGGCCTCTCCCTTGTCCCCACTCCACCTCACCATTCTTTTCCGGGCCCCTAGCCATGAGTGGTGCAGGATCATGTTTGGCAATGGTTCTTTATAAAATCATAGGATCTTTTTAAACATTTTAATTAATTTAGCTTCATTTACTTGAAAAACAGGGAACGTGAGAAGGAGAGAGACAGAGAGAGAAACAGGCAGAGAAAGACAAGGAGCTTTCATCTATGGATTCAAGTGTCTTCCCTTAAAAGCTAGAACACATCACAGGATAAAAACCTGGGAGTTGTCCATTTCAGAGAGCCAAACAACACGGCAGCTTCAGGGGGTGGACCCTAAAAAGAAGGAACAAGTGCCGGGGATAAAAATGGAAGAGAGAAAATGGAATGTACTTCCCAAATGTTGGTCCTTCGGGCTGCCAGTGACGCGGTCGCTCAGACACTGCAGCATGGTGACGGTGAGCATTTCAATTGCCTAGCAGACTTCATCATTATTATTTTTTTCCTGGAACAACCCTGATTTAGAGTCGTCCAGAAAACATGCTTTCTGATGCAGGCCTGAGTCAAGTGAGTGTCAAGAGAGAGGAACAAAGTTCTGATCTTAACGACAAGAACACCTTAACTTTCAAGGCGGTCGCTAACCTCATTTAAGAATGGCTCTGAGTGTCTGTGTGGCTGTCATTACTAGGGGCTTGATTGGAAGGGCAACAGATCTCTCTGCTCAGGTCTGCGCGGCGTCCCTGGAGCTGGCTGGGTTTTTAAGTACAAATCGACAGGCAAATAGGTAAGAAGTGATGACATGTCGAGCAACGGTTGTCTCCCATCTGTGTTCAAAGCTTGTTTATTTTTATGCTGGTAGAGAGGTGGTGGTGATGGGAGTGCCTTGTGGTGCGTCCAGCCTCTCGGCTGCCCAGCTCAATCCTCAGCGCGCCGCTGCCTACTTCTCTGGTGAGCTACTGTGTGCTTCTGCTTCAGCGGGCCAGGCAGTGAGACGGTAGCCCGTCTGGAGACGCCAGGCAGCACGTGATCAAGAGTGAAGCTCCTCCTGTCATGATTTACCTTACTGCCCCCGATTCTTCGTTTCATCCAGAATTTTAATGTCTTTCTCAGATCTATTAAAGCCCCACTTTTTTTTAATCTACCACTCCTTTTATGCAGCTTGTTCTTTTAAAAATACAGGATACTCTATGTTGAAGTAACTGATTTTGCCTAAAACACTTCAAACAAGGGACTTCAAGTGGCAGCACCATCCCTAAGTCCAAGCTAATAAGAAATCCTTAGATTGGATTAGCACAGAGCTGCTATGATTCTCAATTATGGAAATATCTTCCCATAATACCATATGGACAACAAAGGGACACCATATGCATATTATCTGTTTGCTAATTTAACCAATTTTCAAGATTCTTAACAGGCAACTCCAGTCCTCCTAAGGAGAGTGGCTTCAATGTGTGGTTGGTTTTACCTCCTCCAGGAGGGCTTACGGAAACGCCCGGAGACATTTTCAGCTGTCACACCTGGAATAGGGAGTGTGATGCTGGCATCTGGTGACTAGCGAACAGGGAGGCTGCTCGCCGCGCTGCAGCCAGGGGCATCTCCAAGGCGCAAGCGTAATGCTTTGTACAGTACAGGAATTTGGTGAAACTCACTGAAGGCATGAATGCACAAATCAATGACTTTAAAAAGAATGAATTGTTTTATTCACTTTGTCCTATCACATCCTAAGGTGATGAGCAAGGTGGAGTAAGAAGCAGGTAAATAATGAACACATGGCTCTCGCTAAACATTCCTGAACTCCTAGGTTAACTGTGAATGACGTATCTACCACATCTGTCATCTACTTGTATTTCAGGGCTAAAAAGAAGCAGCAAACACAGAGGCTATCCCAGGCTAGGCTAGAATGACCAACAAATCAACCCTGAAATGTATGGCTTAGCACATACTGTCAATTTCACACTCGAATTTCCCCCACTTTGGAGTTAGCTTTGAAGGGCTGCTCCTGTCCAACTGGTGACTTACGGACCCGCATTCTTACAGGGAGTCACTTTCTACAGCACAAGGTTTTTGCAGGAGGGCAGAGAGCTGCAGAGCTAGGCATGAAATCACCCAGTGCTCTGTCTGAAATGACTAGCACTATTGCTTGTGGTCTACCAGATCCGGGGTCCAGAGCCAGAGCAGGGCCTTGGGTTGCGTTCAGTACTCGGTTTGGCATCATCTTGACCTTCTTAATCATGGGTGAACAAGGAACTTGGTGCTTTAAGTTTGCATTGCAACCTGCAAATTATGTAGCAGGATTGACTCCATCCTTAAATCCAGCAGCCGGATCTGTGAGAGGCCTGCAGACTCCAGGAGGGACATTGAGACCCTGAGTGGCTGGTGAACACCTTGACCATGAGACCTACATTCTGCCAGCCAGGCAGCAGTGCAGTGTCCTTCCTTTCATCGCAGTGGCCCCACACTTACACTTGCTCTCTCCACACTTGGCTGCTCACACGGTTCTGCCACTACCAGGTGAGAAGACAACAACTAGTGCAGGAGTCAAACACTGGTTGTTTTGGAATCAAATCAGCTCTGCCCTGATGCACTGGAGCTTGCTGGGGGCATCTTGGAGGGGTGTACAGGGCCCGTATCCCTGACTTGTCCATGGGACACAGGGTCAAAGACTCTAGAACTACATTGGTGAGGTAAATGACCCTTCTGAAGTTACAGGCATTAGCACTGAAAGGAAAGGGGAGGGGTCACGGGTTAGGGCTCAGGATCTGGCCATGGCTGCAATAATAGGACATGTAAGAGTCATGGTGTTGAAATATGGCATGCTCAATGGGTAGAAAGCGCCAGCAAATTATTAGTACCAGCTACAACACTGATGATTTTGCAAACATGTGTTCTCCAACTTGATAAGTAAATACATATTGGGTAGCATGGCAATGTTGCAAGCTGTTGTTTAATGGCTGGGAGGTTGGTTGCCTGTGATTGATGCTAGCAATGAAAGTATTTATAAAATAACACTGAATTAGAAGGAGTCACTTTATGAGGCCAGGGAAATGGATCTTTTATGAAGAATAAAACTTGATGAAGGAGTTCTAGCAGGGTCACACAAATCTGAAATGAGACATGCTGGGAGTGAGATCCAAGAAGGAGCACTCCGGGCCATCTGGGCTCACACCCTAGTAAAGGGTGAGTGTGGCTGCCCCCTGGCGTACCATGCCACGTGCAACTGGATGGTCACTTCTGTGTCTTAGGATCCGCTCATCTCCACTGTGAAGTGCAGGTCTAGAGGCCACAGTTCCTCCTCAAAGGTGGGAATATGCAGCTCAGGGAATAACTCAGACACATACCATCCAACAAAGTTTGTTTGACCACTCTGTACTCATGTTGAGAGAACTTGCCCATTTACTGAGCACAAAGAGGTATTCGCTGTGTGGAAAACAGCACCGTTGTCTCCAGAGCCTCCTACTGCTAGTAAAGGGTTCCCAGAGTTGGGGAGTTGAAGGCTTTGTATGTTTTTTTTTTAAATTCAATTTATTTTTGAGTATTCTTTTTTTGTTAAGATTTATTTTATTTTTATTACAAAGTCAGATATACTGAGAGGAGGAGAGATAGAGAGGAAGTGGAGCCGCCGGGATTAGAACCAGCGGCCATATGGGATCAAGGCGAGGACCTTAGCCACCAGGCCACACTGCCAAGCCCGAAGGCTTTGTATGTTAAGTCAAGTTGAAAAAGCACCAAGCTGAAAAGCCTTGGGTACCCACCATGGCAAACACTAGCTTCCACATCCTTGAACACTGTGTCTGCTGAATGTGACCTCTTTGCACACAACTGGTCCAGACATGGCCTGGAAGATTACTGCTGTCCAAAAGGTCCACCTCAGCACAGGAAAGGCACCATGTGCTATGTAGGTCTTTGCACCTGCTCATGCATGCTACACAGCCTGGCTGTGGGAGTGGGAGGAGGAAGGGAGGAAGGGAGTTGGCTGACTATTCCGTGGGTGGTGATTTGCAGGTAGTACTGTTTCCCTAGGAGCAACAGGGGAATACGGGGGGGCGGGGGCAGGAAAAGGAGAAAGAGAGAGGCAGAAACCTGTGCAACATTCAATCAAGTGACTCTCTGCTGGTTCGCTGTGTGCAGTGTAAGTAGGACCAGGTTTCTGTCCACTCAAGTACTCGTGTTCCAGTGCTCATAGCTCACCATGCTCTGGCTTCCACAGACCGAGTGCTCTCTGATTTTATGGAGGCTACCTGTCCCATTTCAAGGTGCTGGCAGGGCCACATCCATAGAAGATTCAAAGGAGGGTTCTTTGCCGTCCTTTCCTGTCTCCATGGCTGTACCTCTCTTGCTGTCACCTGTGCCCTCTCCTCCTGGGTTTCTGTGTTCTGCCTAAGGGTCCTTGTGATACCCATCTGGATAAGTGGAATAACTTTCCCCTTTTGAGGCCCTGCACATAACCATAGCTACAAAGATGCTCCTTCTAGAGACAGTTCCAGAACAAGCCTCAGGGATCGTGACCACATCTCCTTGGGTGGTGGCAATGGAGCCTACCAGACAGACTGCCACGCTGCCAGAGGCGATATATTCTGTTCACAGAGTCAGCTGACTACACGTCACCCTGGCTTGATTTGCAGACGCATGATGGGCTGTACCCTAAATCTCGAGGTTTCCCTTCCAAGGAAGGTCTGTTATCTTTCCAGAAATGCAACAAAGTAGCCCTGGAAGATAAATGTGTGACATCTACTCACACTCCCTCCCTAGCACAGGACTGCAGGATTTAGAGAGAAAGAAATCTGTCTCAGAGGACACATGCTTTATATTTTCATAAAAATATGGACAAGGCAAAGTTTTTCCTCATTTCTTTCCCATCTTTAAAGAAAAGAAAGATGTGCATGGTAGATTTTCCTTTACCTTCTTTGAACCACAAGATGTTTGAGCAGAAAAAGGCTTACAGTTAACTGAGAGCAAAGGTCTTGATAAGGATGTTTTGTGTGGCTGTCAATGCCACGGTTGCACTTCTTCCTCTACTGAGAAGCCCAATTTGTGCAGCAGGGTTGGGTCGCTCCATCTGGCTCTCAGATTCCATTCTGTTTGAATGCCAACTTGAGTTCCTCTATTATTTTGATTTCCGTGGCTTTTGAGGGAAAACTCAGTTGCTGTCAGGCAGGAGAAGTGAGGGCAGGAGTCAGTCTAGCAGGAAGTGTGGACGTTGCCACATAGTGATCACGTATAATGTGGCCCATCTTGGAAGTCTCGATTCTTCCAACTTGTAGGCAAAGCAGGATGCATAGGAAGACAGGGACCAACCTAGCAGGCCAATGTGTTTCGTCCCAGGTTTCCAAATATTTCACATGCAAACGGAAGCAGGAACATTCCAAGTGGCTTGCAGTTGGGAAAAATATGGCGGGTGCAGGGCAGTCCCGCATGACTCCCACTGAGGAGTGCATGCAGGCTGAACTCTCATCTTGAATGACAACAGAAGCTTCTAGATGACCTCTCAACTTGCAGCATCTGTGACTCTATCATTGTCCCCAGTAACCCAGCAAGTTCCAGTTCACAGCAGCACAGGGCACAAGGGGTGGGAGAGGAGTTTGTTAGATGCTTTCTCAGCTGATCAGCCTGTGAACTGTGCTGCCTGCTGGCATTAGAAATGGAAAGAAGCAACTTTGCTTCAAATTCCACCGATTCCATTAGAAAGGCACTGGAGGTCAGGCCCAGAACACAGCTCCCTGTTCATAACGGGAAGTCCTCAGGAATCCCCTAACGTTACAATCACATGGCCATCCATCATCCCGTGTTTCCTCTGCCTCTGTGTTTGCTCTTGTCCATTAGAAAGACAGCTCCTGTGGACCTGTGACTATTTTGAAGCCCTTGTGAAAATCCAGTCTCAGTAACTCAGCAGTGTGACTCGCCAATTAGTCACTCTACTGGCAAGGGCCAGAGTCACTCTCTGTCCGGGGGAACAGAGGACTTCAAAAGCTGCTTCAACTCTCAGTCCAGGTTCAGTGAGCCTGTTCTAGCCACTGCCTTATCACTGCGTTCCTCACTCAGCCCCACACAGTTCTACAAGATCCCCCAGGCCTGTTGCTTCTGTCTCCTGAACAGCTCTCTCATTCATTCACTTTTCTCACCTTAGGCTTTGAGCTTGTTTTCTCTAATGGGCTCTGAACTCTCATTATCCTGTCTTCATTTTTATTCCTACAACTTATCACCATCTGAGACATTATAAATTCATCTGTTTAGCTTACTGATGGATGATCAGCCGCCCATCAGCAAACGTGATGGGAGCGTGGTCTGTCATCCATCATTAATGCAAATGTTTTTGGAGCAGACAACTCAGTTCTTTCCTGGCTTTCTCCAATCCAACTTTTCTAAAATGAACAGCTAGTTGCATCACTCCCAGACTTGCTATCCTTCAACAGCTCCTGACAGGTGCAGAGCAAACTCTGGCACTGAGTGTAAAACTGCACCAAGGACCTTATGTTCACTCTTCTCCTGCACTTGACTTATTCGAGGCACTGGCTCATTCTGCTGCCAACAAACCCGTTTAGTTCTCCTACTGGCCAGGTGCAAGGGCTGTACTTGCCTCCTCCATCAGATTTGGGTGTGGCTGTTCATAAAACATAGGCAGCAGTAACACACACCATTTTCCCGTGACAGCTTTAAGAGCCAGTTGTGATGCACCATGCTGTTAAATCCATCGGCAAAGCCATGCCAGGTTCCCCAGTGGGATTGCCCTGCCAGCCTGAATCCCAGAGAGAAGGTGACAGGAGGCAGAGTCCCCAGTAAAACCTGGTAGACACAGATAATGGAAAAGCGC
The DNA here is from genome assembly GCF_030435755.1 of Ochotona princeps. Lineage (NCBI taxonomy): Eukaryota > Metazoa > Chordata > Mammalia > Lagomorpha > Ochotonidae > Ochotona > Ochotona princeps. The sequence continues at coordinate 2,977,604 of NC_080847.1, forward strand.
CCCCCTCCTTTCCCTATGGAATCATTAAGTTTGGAGGTTGTCTGCTACAGAGATCAGCACACACTGGCTGATGCACTGAACCTGAACTTCTGCAACCCTCTCCAGTCTGGACCTTGGAGCACACTGCCCTCACCCCACTTCATGCAGGTTATTCTTCATCTCAGTAATTTCTACTTCTCTTTCAGGGTCTGGGGGAAGTCTGCTCTAACCTCCTGCCTGAAGCAGCATTAAATATTCTTCTTCGTGGCCCCGTCTTCAGGGCCATCCTCACTTCTGCACTCACATCTGGGTTGTAACTGTTAACCACAGACTAGACTGCAGGCTCTACTTTTGCTATGGCTCCAGGTATTGGTATATACTGCATATCATTTGACGAGATAAACTAATGAAAAAAATGAAGGATAAATGCATGAACAAATGAATGAATGATTTTTGTTAGAAATGCTTATTTGTGATTTTAGGTTAATTATTACAAAGAGAATAACATAGTACAAACAGTCCTGTTTTTGATTTGATCTTTCCAGCTTCTGCTATAGATAGTGTTTCAATAGGTGAGAACTGAAACTCGGAGAAGCAAACACACAGATTTGAGACTCAGAGAATCAAAGAAAGAAGGATGAGACTGGCTGTGATGCTGTGGGACTCCCAAGCCCAAGTTCTCCTCTGTACCCACAACCAGAAACTGAGCCACCACAGCCCCTTTCCCAGCAGCACAGGGGCCAGCGACGGGTCCCACTGAACAGGCTCTGAGCCACCACAGCCCCTTTCCCAGCAGCACAGGGGCCAGCGACGGGTCCCACTGAACAGGTTCTGAGCCACCACAGCCCCTTTCCCAGCAGCACAGGGGCCAGCGACGGGTCCCACTGAACAGGTTCTGAGCCACCACAGCCCCTTTCCCAGCGGCAAAGCGGCAAGCGATGGGTCCCACTGAACAGGCTCTCCTACAGGAACATCCAGGCAGGTGTGGAAGGTACTGACATGACCACTAGCTTGCACTGCCCCATGCTTCTCTCTCCCTGGTTTCCTGGTTTTGACCTGTAACTTCTCTCAGGTTATTGTTGTACCACATGGCAAAGGACGGTGGGAGCCATGAGCCCATCCTTCAGCACCTCTGTAGGAAAGGAAGGCATCTGGCCTCTGCCCCCACATTCCTGAGGGTCTGAATTCACACCTGAAAAAGCAGCAAGCAGTTTTTTTTTCCAGGATGGAGGAGCATTTTTGATGTTGATGAGCCAGAATCAGCAATGTTTTGGAAACCTTTAGCTCTGCCCTGGTTCTGTTACATCCTCCTCTGGTGAACCAAAAAATGTACACATTGAGTTTTCACTGCTAGTCACCCTTCCCTGACCAAGCCATAATTTACTTATGCCCTATTCAATCAAGGTGCTGGGAACAAAGTCTGTAGGACGCTGCCTGACCCACGCTGGCTCTGCTGGGATGGTCATGTTTCTCCAGTGGGAATCAGCTCTCTGGGAAGGCAGCAGCTCAGACTTTGTGGTCAGCTAAGACTGCGGCATTGCTTTCCTGAGAACTGCCCTGTAACAACAGGTGACTGCGACCCTGACTGAGTGGACTGGCTTTGAACACTTTCCAGGGGAAGACCCTGCATTTGCCTCTGTTAGATTAAGTCAGGAATTCATGGCGGCACTCAGCCATACCTTTTAAGAAGCCCGATTCAATCTTCTGATATATTAGCTATCCCTCATCTACTCTGGATGACACATGGTTTTAATGCATTATTGATATGAATGTTGAATGAGATCCAATCAGTGCCTGATAAATACCATCTAGTTCACATTCCTCTTCTCTTCTCAAAATTACTCCTTACTTCATTCATGCACAGAATGGGCATGTACACATGTGTGTATCTGTCTGCACATGTGTGTGTGCATACCCACCATACAGCAAGGCACGAGAAGATGCAGCCCCCACGTGGCCGCCCCCTCAGAACTGCATGCCTCCGCAGTCCCGATACTGCCTGAGCTTCCCCTACCTTCCCTCCCAGGAGAATGGCCATCTGGACACTCAACTCCATTGCCCAGAGTTTTCTTTATGGTTTTGCTCCTTCTCTGTTTCTAAAAACGTTAGTTTTTACAGTGTGTTCTCAACTCTAAATGGAGTCATCCTGTGGATATTTCTTTTATGCGTACACTACTTCCCCAGCACAGTGTGTCCTGGAGAGGCAGGGCCGTGCCCCTCGCAGCTCCTCACTCACTGCACCGTCATGTACTCGCCGAGGTGTTGGTTGGGGAGCATGTGGAGCCAACGCTAGAAATGTTTGTAGGGATGCTCTGGTTCCTAGACCCAGGGATGTAAATAACAATTCCCTTGGAATCTATTAACAGGTTATACATCTCCCACTCTGGGTGACAATGACACACAGCTCTTCCGAGCTGTTCTCGTTTACACTCCCACAGCAGGAAATGGAGGCTTCTGCTACCCCGTGTTCCTGATGACATTTGACATTGTAAAATGGTATGTACTTATATCTAATTGCTGTTGAAACTTCACAGATGGTCAATGAGTTTGAATAGTTATATATATATTCACTGGTTGTTTATGCTTCTTTTGAGAAAGGATAGTTGGCTACTTTCTAATGGAAAAAAATTTGTTGTTTTTCCTATTGAATTCATAGGTTCTTTATAAAACCAGTTTATGAATTATTAATTAAATGTACTGCTAATCCGCTCTCTGTAATAGTACGTTGAATTTCTAACATCTTATTTACTCCCTAAGATTTCATGGACAGAATTGTCAAGTATTAGGCAAAACTCTATCTATATACCTATTTATCTATCTTGTCTTAACATGTTTTGTGGGACCGATGAGAGGCTCATTAGCTTCTAGGCCCTTCCTTTAATTGCAATGGATTCACTTGCTATATTCCTATGGTGGAGAAGACCTACATCCAGTTTGCACCTTTAACATCTGCATGAGAGCATCACCAATTACCAAGGCCCCTGCCACTTCTTTACTAGAAAAAACAGCCATGAGTCTATGAATTTGTCTATGAATTTTCCTGTGGCTCTGGTACAGCAGAGTGAACCCAAAATGGAAAGTTTAATTAGTTAGCTTGCTTCAAGATAAAAATGCAAATAAAAAAGTTTTGTTCCACCTGCTTGTGAGCCAAAGGCAAAATTAATTAAAGTCAATGGAGAAAAGTAAGTAAACAATTTGAAATAAAGGAAATAAACATTCTGAAATATGGGGTTAAGGTTTCTGAAACATGAGAGAGCCAATTATTTATAGTTGTGTGTTTCTGTCCGATAATTTAATCACGTCTCCTCTGTCCTCTCTCTCTTTGGAACACATGCTAAGAAGAAAAGCTCTTTAAGCCTGAAAGAGGTGATCAAGATGGGTTTCTTATCAACGGCCTTGCTGCATCCTGGTGCCAGCCAAATGCTTTTGGACAAAATGCCAGTGGATTTTTCTCAAGTCCTGTTTTCACCAACATGACTTTTCCCTTACTTATCATAAACCTACAAAACAGAAACCTTGCAAACAATTTTGCTGTATTTATGTAAAATGGTTGCTATTGTGCTATTGGCCATCTCAGTATTTAATTTAGACCAGCACAGAAGAAAGAGCGAGTGTTTATGTTTGAGCTGATAGCTGAGCTGTCAAATTAAAGGTAAAAACTCAAAGAACAGTTACCACATCGGCTGTAAGCAGACACTGCTTTTGCCCAGTACCATTTATGTTTCTTGACAACATCCAGAGGTGGTCCTGGGTGGCTGCTTTCTCACTGCAGCCACGGTGCAGTGAGACAGATCTCACAACATGCGGGTTGGGTTAGAGAAGGTGCCAACAGGTGCCAAGGCTCAGGAGGAGCACAAGGAATGTCAGACATCAGCTATCCCACCACTGGAAACCTATCTAGCAGGGCTGAAAAGGGACAGTGTGGATGCTCAACATTTCCAAAACAAGAGGAAGAAATCCCAGAGTGTGAAGTGGATACAGAAACTACAGAGCTACATAGCTACTTAAAGACAGGGGAATTAACACCGTCATGAAAAGACAACCAGGATATTTTGAGAGAAGGAGAGCTGAGTTACTGGCTCAATGGTATCCTACAACTCCACTGTTTCACAAATTGAGAACAAAGTCAAGCTCCATCTGTAGATATGTGTGCATATGTGGGAACATATCTCAGAGAAAACATATACGCACTCGCTCACGCACACATTGTTAATGCGAACAAGTTTGGGACGAGGAGTGGCGAGGTTCATTGTTTTGTGTCATTTGTATGTGTGAACTGTTAGTAAGTCAGTCTGACTTACTTTAGTAATTCAAAGGACTGGAATAAGCCAGCTGATGATAAATAAATCAAGTCCAGGGTCATGGGCAAGAGCTTGGATTGAACAAGTCCAGGACTTCAATTCCATCAGGAACAGATGCAAAGAAGTCCCAGGTGGCACAGAGATCCTTGGGGACCCTTAGGATCTCCAGCTTGAGTGGAGCAGGGAGCACTGGGGGATGGAAGTCTCAGGTGCTTCAATGTGTTGGACACACGTAAGAGACTCAGACTCCCATTCTGTCCTCTGCTTCTGCCTCAGGTCTGGCCAACATTCCCCTTATTCCACCAGAGGTGAGGCTAGAAACAACAGCAGCTGTGGTTGGCTCAAGGCCAGGGAGAATAGCCGCCATGCGTTCTATGGTGTACTCCACGAGAGAGCCTGTGGTGGTGCTACCATTATTACCCCATATGGCAAATAAGCACCGTTTATGAAGGTCACCCTGCTGGAATGAGGTGGGGCCTGTCTCCTCTCTGATCATCAAGCTCAAGATCAGCCCAGGCAAGCCCTTTGGGAGTGGAGTGCCTTCCCCTGGTCTGCCAGCTCTGCATCCTTGGAATCCTGGGACTGTCAGGTGCTCCCTCTTCCCCAGGTGTGCCCCACGCCAAGATCTCATGTCATCTTCATGGTATCTGAGGTTCCCTCCCTTGCATTAACCTGTTTTGGTAAACTCTTGAAAGTGGCTCAGTCTCCACCCTTCCTGAAAGCTATGTCTGAAGCCCCAGGAAGGCAGACCCTACTCCTGAGGTTACAGCCCCCTAATCCCCTGCCGTCCTGTTCCCCCTCATGTCCCACCACAGCTGACCTCCTAAAGACTTCCCGCCTGCACCTAGGTTTTCCTAGTGTAGACACATTTTTGTAGCCAACAAAGGGGGCTACCTGTCTTCAGTCCATTCCTTCCAGTCTCCATCTATCAGGAGAGTTTCAAAAAGTCCATGGAAAATTCCTAGTACTATCAACTGCATGGACTTCAGATGATGTCTGTGCCAAAGTAAACTTACCTTTTCACTCTATTTATCCACAGTCTGTAGTCCCCTTGTATTTGGGCCCAGTACACAGGATCCAGTGAAACTCTTAGAGACGCCGAAACTGCCACATCCCCACAGACCCATTTGATTCAGTGGATTCTCCAGAGCTGTGGATACCTCTGCCTGCCTTGTTCATGACTGGGTCACCAGCAAGAGGCCTGAGGTGACTGGCCCTCGGTGCATGGCAGGTGAATGGATGGGTCCTCTGGACTCTCACACATGCCAGGGTAGCTGTCAGACCACAGAGAAAGGCCTGGTGCTGTTAAAGCCCCTCTGAAGGCTGTCTAGGGAGACGCCTTCCTGGGGGGTTGTTTGCTCTGTGGGACTCAGCATGCCTCTCCCCCAGCACCAGCAGGCCATGTCTGCAGAGCTATGGAAGGCAAAGTTGAACTAACAAGTTGCTTCCAGCCAGCAGAGAGAAAGGCAGACTGGTGCACAGCCAGCCAGCAGGCATGCTGTGCAGGGGGTGACAGATGGAAACCCAACTGGACGCAGCAGCAATGCGCAGGTGGCCACCGGCTCCCCTGACCCACTGGCAGGCCAGATTCCAAAGAGAAAAAGCTGAAAAGCCTGAGGGTCTTAGTGGTCTAGGGATTTGCTGCTATAACACTTTTCTAGAAAACATGACGGGAGGCAGAGAATAGCCAGTGATGGGGTCACCTTAGGCAAGGCCAGAGCTCCAGAGTGGAAACACACAAAACAAATACTTAGGGGAACAGGGAAAACCCAGAGGGTGGGTGAGAATTCCCATCAAAACCCAGGAGAAAACAGCCCCTGCAACTGAAATACAGACAGGACCATGAAGGAGCAAACGGCAGGCATGGCAGGGCATCACGCCAGCTTCCTGCTCAGGGACTGCTTCTCTCTGTGCTGTGTGCACCTGGCGCCACAGCGCAGGCTTGGAGGGGTCCCACTGAATTGCCCATCCATGAGGTCTGAGTCGTTCTGTCCACCATTAAGAATCTGAGTTCTGCAGGCAGTGACCTTGGGTTCATGTCCCAAGTCCATGGCCTCTTAGACCTGTGACCGCCAGCAGACTGTCTCAGCTACCAACTTGCACACTGGGAAAAGGTTTCTTGTTCAAAGATTACTTCTGAAAACTCAAGGAGCTAAAGTGTTTGCGAAGAATCCACAGAACATGTCTGGGTTCTGTATATGGTATCTGAACATGCAGCTCTGTGGCTAAAACTCTGCAAATTGATGGCCTAGATGTTTAACCACAGGAAAATGGCCAAATAAATTAGGCTCTGTGACTTGATGGACCATTATGTAGCCATTAAAGATTATAATTATAAGGGCTGTGTAGCAATCTGGGACGTGCTTACAATATATTAAGTATATCATAAAGCACACAGCACAGTAGGGTCCAAGTGGACACATATTAGAATAAAAGACAAAAACAGCAATGTCAGAGGGGAATACTTTGGGCCGGTCTCTAGTTTCAACAGTGGAAAGGTATCTTTTGGACTTAAGAAGGTAAGCGAATTATCATTCTCGCAGGTGCGCAGCTAGACCCAGGGAAGAATGCAGGAGGTGGCTCCTGGTCACCCATCCTCCAGTCAGGCTGAACTGACACTGGTCATCACCCTTAATGCTCCTGTCTTGGAGAGTATCTTGTGGAATCTCCCATGTCTCATGATGAAACAGGTGGATCGAAGCCATCTCCCCACAGACAGCCATGAAGGCACAACCAGGTCCCTTGGTCACCAGGGGCAAGGTTGTAAAGATGAAGATGAGACGCTTGTCCTCCGAAGTTGCCCCCCGGCCCCTTTCTGGGAGAGCAGGAGGTTCAGATCGGCTGGTCTATGAACAAGCCAGACTCAGAGTAAGGGTCAGGACACACAAGGGCAGTCCTGATAGCAAACAAACCTGCTTCTCCATGCACAGTGGGCTGGTGTGGGGAGTCCATGATCCAACAAGCACAGACACACAGGGGATAAGCGGTGCCTTTCCCAGCAGCAGACAGCATTGCCCTACTCATGACACTCCACATCTGTGTGGGGACTCTGAGGGTCTCATCACTCAACAATGAAGATAAGTCTGTTTTCTTTAATGTACCTTTGGCCGTTTGCATGCTTCCTTTGCAACCTTGCACGGCACCGGTAGAAATGGAAAATAAGGTAGCCATTAAGGAAAAACAGTATGGAGGTTCTGCAAGAAACTAGAAGTGCAACTGCCACATGATTTAGCAATCCCAATTCAGCCTGACAGGGACACATCTATTTCTCATGCGTATTGCAGCGCCTTTCACAAGAGTCGAGGAGTGGAGACAACCTTGTGTCCACCAATCCAAGCGAGGACAACCCACATGTGGCACCTGTACCCTAGGATGGAGCTCAGCCCTGACAAGCTGGATATTTGGTCATGGAACTGAAGGGCACTGCGCAAAGGGAAATGAGCCAAGCACAGAAAGACAAGGACTGCGTGACCTCATTCCTGCTCGGGAGACCAACAAGTCGCTCTCATAGAAGGTGCGCATGCAATGGTGGTTACCGGAGTCCAAGGCGAGGAAGGGTGCAGGGTGGGGGGAAGGGTAATTAACATACTAGGTTATGAAGTAAGAGGTTCTGGTATTTCATTGTATAGTGGGGTGAGTGTAGGTAAGACCAAATTACTGCATGTTTTTCTAGAAAGAAGAAGCTAGAAGAAAAGACACTAAGCACTTTCACTGTAAAGAATGAGACAGCTAGGTCTGTCTTGATTTGGATATCACACAGTGGGTGTGTGCTGAAACACAGTATGGTGCCCCTGAAGTCTACATGATGCTTAGGGGAAGCTAAAAAGACACACTGGCCTTCCAGAGTTGATTCTCGTATCCTGAGACACCCTGCTGCACTTCGGTGTGACAGGAAAAGCAACAGTGAATAAGCATCTATGACATAACAGTGGACTAAGCGCTTTCTAAATACAATCTCAATTTATTCCTTTAGGCAGTCCTGTGTGGGATGCAACATTATACCCCTTGCCCTTTTTTTGAATGAGGAAACTTAGCCTCCAAAAGCCATAAATACTCTTAGCCAAATGCATGCAGCTGTAAAGCAGCATAGTTGGAATTCTCCTCCGTGGACTTGGACTTCAGTGTCCTGCCACGGCCTGGCTCGGCCTGGTGCTCACGCTCCTGGAGGCACAGGAAGGCAATGGATGGAAACAGACATTTACTATGACAGAAAGAGATGCTAGCCTGGCAGCCAACACACTGGAGCGCCTGGACTCAAGACCTAACCCAGCCTCCTGTCCAATCTCACCCTGGGACACAGCAGGTGCTGGCTCAGGTGCCTGGGTCCACACCACCCGCGTCGGATACCCGTGATGTGTTGTGAACTTGTGGCTTTGACCTGGCCTAGCCTCAGCTATTACCCGGGTATTTGGTCAATGAACCAGCAGACACAAGATCTTTCTCTGCCTGCCTTTCTGTTTCTTTACCTTTCAGACACAATGAAAATTAATTTTAAAAATACATGAAAAGATTTCCCCTTTTACCGCTGTTACCACCTCCTCTAGGAAGACTTCCTTAAGCATCTCTGACAAGTAAATTCACCTCACCTGCAACCCTAGCTAATTCTATCATTTCCCTCTCAACACAGCACCACAGGTATATTTTTAGCTGCCTCATCTTTCTCTTTAATTGCAAGTTTTTCTCAATACATCGCTTGTCCTGGTGGGATCCTGACAAACCTGGCTGGCACATACTACTACTTACTTAGGCGGGTTTCTTCTGCCACGGCAAAATGGAGCAACAAAAACATTAACCAAATCCAGAATTCCCCAAATAAATGAGGCCTCCATCCCTAAAGAGCTAGCAAGTTGCTTTCACGTCCGTGTTATCCGAACCCACGGGGTCTATCTTTGTGTCTATTTTCACAGCCTTGCATGGAGCTTGGTGCCAGGAGATAATCAATAAACACTTGGTGAAGAGAACGAGTGGCTAAATGAAGGAATGAATCATCCCGTGTAGGAGTGGGGTTTTATGACACTGATTATGGACAAGCTAAATGACATGCACAGTAAAACCGCACACGCAGCCCTCTCTGATTTACTGACATGCAACCAACTGTCACAGGTTAGTTATAAACATCCATTTTTAAGAAAGTAAACCAGATAACTTCCTTCTCTCCGGTCTAAACAGTAATCATATTTTCGGGGGATGCTGACTTGGAAGCGTGTCCTCTTGCCATGCGGTCGGGCAGTGTGGTGGCACAGTGACACGAAGACTGGTTGGCCAGCGCAAGCCCCAGCCTAGTGCAAGTGGAGTCAGAAACACCAACGATGACACGGTCCACAGAGATGAGTCAAGATTAAACAGACGAGCAAAGTCCCTGGACTGCTTCAGGTCACACACAACGGATGTTCCAAAAGGCTTCCCATGAAACCAGCCCCAGAAGGAGCAAAAATGTCAGACAGGAAGATAACAGTGAGAGGGAGCATGACTCAGTGAGCAGCGAGGGGGTTCTCCCTGCCACCAGGGGCACAGCGCTCCTCCACGCCAGGCTTCCTCAAGGCGAATGACACCCACTGCAGCATCCCCTGGGAGCTGGCTGCAAATGCAGATTCCCAGGCTCCGCCCACACTCCACCTCCACCCCGTGACTGGCAGCACCATGCTCAGCTGAAGGATGCCAGGAGTACTGGGTCCTGTGCACTCAGAGCCACTCAGAAGACATTTCTGGATGAACAGCCAAGTCTCCCTAAAAGAGAACATCACTTCTGTTTGACACATGGAGTGACATTCACAGAGTAGAGACCTTACCAGAAGTCAGCACAGCCCTTCTCTGTGTCACCCAGGAACCTGGATCCTGGAGGACATGGCAAAAGATGTGTGGCCACACCTCCCTTGCCTGGCGGGGACTTCCACGACTCCTGAGTGTCTCATGTTTTCCTGTTGGTCCTGTTGGAGCTTTGCCGTGAACCTCACCACATGCTGCTGCTGCCCATTCTCTCACCTCCGTTCTCAAAGAAACCTCAGGGTTCTCTGTCCTCACGGGCTTGGCATTCTCACTGCAAAGGCACACTGCACATTCTTACAGCTCACCTGTCGGGGCTGCGTGCATTAGGACTCGTGTGTTCTGTCCTCAGTTGTGTAAGAAATCCACACCACATGTTGACCACATACATGCACACTTGACCTGCGCCTGCCTCTCTCACAGGGCGCTGCTGGGTGTAGACATTTAGCAGGGAGGAGCAATCGAATCATTGCTCTTCATTCTCCCCATGTCTGCCCATGTGTTCCCCACAACGCTGCCCTTTGGGAAACCCCAAGCAAACCCCAAGGAATGGAGTTCTCCCCGGTCTCAGGCCCCTTGGGGTCTCCACTGATCTACCAGGTGCTGAACCAATCCCCTGCCTTGGTCCTCCCCCTTCCCTGCGGGTCACCACCACTCCCTGTAGGCATGGGTCTGTCCTCTCAGCCTCATCACGACAACTTCTCTGTTTCCATGAAGAGGAAGATGAGGAGGAGGAAGAAGAAAAGAGGGAGGAGAGTGAGAATCACAGTGACAGCTAATACCCACTGCATGCTTGCAGGGCCCACTCCGCCTCCGCTGGTTTAACTCACAGTATCCCATCACTTCTTGGCCTTTTGGCTAAGATCACGTGTAGTAACTCACAGTACCTTTAGGCAGCTGTGTGAGGAGGGCGCAATCACAGGTCTGCCTTTACAGAGCAAAGTGAGCTCAGAGAGACCAAGTGCCTTGCTCAAAATCACACAGCAAGAGGACAGGCAGGAGCCTGGGCCTGCAGGGCCTGCAGTTGGGCCCAGTGGGATGCCCTGATGGTTGGCCTGGCTGTGCTGTGGGCCGAGTGAGGGCCCCCAATTTCTCTCTGTGTGGCTGCCAAGACTATGCCACACACATACCCCCACCTATATTTACCCCTTCTATTTGCAAATCAGCTGCTCCTGATTGGTATTCCTTCCATTCCAGGGATACCACATGCCCTGCCCCCTCCTCACACCTAGGTTGGACTTGAGATGAAAAGAGAAATCTTTGCCCAGTTTGCTCTATCTCTTCCACACACCAGGAAGCCTTCTTTTGTCAATTTTGCTTGGAAATACCTGCTCTAGGCAAATGCACACTGGATCAGGGAAGCCAGAGGGCTTTCGCAAGCTTCCACGAGCAGGCATCCTTTCTGACTGCAAACGAGCCAACTGGAGACCAGGGAGGCAGAGTGACTGCTGGGGCCCAAGTGCCTCGGGAGGGGGACAGGAGCTTGCAGCCACACAGCTACCTGCAGCTGTCTAACTCCCTCTCGGACGCTGCTTGAGGCTGGGCGCAGTGCTTCCTTGGAGCAGGCAGATACAGAGTCCAGACACTTTTCAGTCATCCAGTCTAACTGTGCACAGCTGTCTCCCACCTGCCATCGCCCCATCTTCTCATACCTGGGATACTGCTTTCAGGGAGGCGTAAGGGGACACAGGCATGAGACACACCCCTAATATCCTGGCACCATCTAAGTCTGTCCAGGTAAATATCATCACCTCCACAAGTATGAGGGAGAAGGGCTACCCTGGTATCCGATCATGAGTGTCCCACGGTCCTCCTCCATCAAACACCTGGCGGCTGAAGGAGGTGGTGATTTGTTTTATTTAAAACATGTCCCTACTTCTCAATGTCTTTCAATGTAGGTACACTGCCACCAGATGGCAGCAGTGTATCATCATAAAGAAGTAAATCCGTGCTTTACAGGGTCTCCACCTTCTATTTTACGGAAAGGTGGAAAGTTTGTAGAATCCCAGAAGGTGCAGCTCAAGGAATTGCAGGAGCACCTGTTACTGCTGTTCCCTGAGCAAGCCGTCGGAGCTGCCTCCGTATTGTTTTCTCAGCAGCTCCTCTGTGTCTTAGCAGAGCAGACCAATGCAGCTCCCTGGAGTTGCCTGAGAGGCCACACGCAAGACCTCTCAGTTTGGGGCTCCCATTCCAGAATAAGAGGCAGAGCCTCAGACTGAAGAGGTGCCAAGCACTTGCGTGGGTTTTCTTCCACTGTTTTGGAAAGTGGACCCTTCTCCTAATCTTCACTGTCTGTCTCTTCCTTTCCCCTCTGAGGTCAGGAATAATTCACACTGTTTTATGAGACATGGAATTCCAACACTGAGTGCTGGAAACTGATTTCATGGAGCGTTTTACACAAAGAATGCTCTGTTAACCACCTAACAACCTGTTCTGTAATTCCGTTAAGTGACATTCCTTCGGCATTTTTATCCCTGGTAAAAACTATTTTGGGGACAGGGGAGGGAATGATACCTTGGGAAACACTGAGTTGTTTTTTTGCATCAGTAGGCACGGAGCGTTATGGCCTGTCTGACGCCTAAGCTGATTGGCCGGAATCACGTCCCGCCTACTGGGGTGTCCTTCCAAGAGGCTGGTTCAGCTGAGACTGGGAACTCCGCGGTTCGTTTTGTGACTACACCCTGCTTCCTGGCATATGCTTGCCCTAGAAGCCACCTGCCAGAAATCCAAGCCACTCACTCTGACTCTGCCCAGGGATGAAGATGTCCATTCTGAATGCTAAAGGCAGAGATAAGGAAGGTGGAGTGAGAGAAAACACGGTTGTCTTTATCTTCCACAAAAACATACGTGCAGGGGAGCTGAAACCCAGAGTGGCCGCCCTGCTCCCGGGCGGAGTTGCGGGGTCAGTGGCTCAGAATCGGGCTCCTGTGGGCCTGTGGTCAGGTTACAGCGTTTTTCTCAAGGCTCGCGCCAAGCGGTAAACGCGGGATCTGATTTTCTAGTCCCGAAGTTCACTTTAGGGAAAAGTTAGGAACTCTCTTCTTCTTCTCTCTATAAGAATGACTCTAAGTGAGAACACTGCAGTTATCCAGCTCGTGTAGGTGCCTCCATTTTGTCAGCTGGTGTCAAGTGACAAACCCTCAGTGCTCTTTGGGGGTGACATGAAAGAGTGGCAACTCCCTGGAAGGAGCTTCAATAGGAGTCTAATCAGATTCCACTGCCACAGAAAATACTGCTTGAACATTAAACTTAGAATATCAAAAGTAATTCATCCCCAGAAGGTTAAGTGTTAATGAACTAGCTTGGCTTCACTGAGAAAAATCCCAGGCCTCTGGCTTTGTAGAGGGGTCTGCTTGTCCAGCCCTTCCGGAGCTGTAAGCCCCTCTGGGCAGCGTGGGAATGCTGGCCCTGAGGGATCCTCATTGAATGTCTCCCTCCATTGGAGGAAGCTCTGCTCTCAGCTGGCAGCTCTCTTGAACCTTGATCTCCTCCTCCAGGGACCTGGGCTCCTTACGATTACACACTCCTTACAAACAGCTGATACTGGGCTGGAATATTATGCCTTGAGGCAAAAAATAACCATGAGCACAGCCTCAATTTAGAAGAGAATATTGGGACTGAAATGCATATTAACCTAGTGGGCAGAGATGCAACATGGCCTCAGCACTGGTGCCAACCAAGGTGAGCCACCCTACTCAGAGCAACGAGTTAGGATCACAAGGCTCAGAGGGGGCCGCCCAGACAGCAAGGAGCCTGGTGGCTTCCTGGGCACTGGGAGGAGGCTCCACACAAGGGAAACTCACAGGCGGGGGGGCAAGGTGTGATTCTGTCTTGGTTCTACCACACACAAGCCAGCCATTTTTCCTTTTTTTTTTTTTTTTTAAGATTTGTTTATTTATTTGAAAATTAGAGTTATATAGAGAGAGGGAGAGAGAGATTACCCTAACATCTGCTTTGGCCCCCAAATGGCCACAATGGCCAGGAGCTTCATCCAGGTCTCCTGCATGGGCAGCAGGGGCCCACACATTTGAACCATCTTTCATTGTCCTACCAGGCCATCAGCAGGAAGCTGGATCAAAAGTGGTGCAGCTGGGACTTGAACAGGCGTCCATATGGGAGGCAGCATTGTAGGTGGTGGCTTTACGTGCTGCACCACAACCCTGGCCCCAGCTAGGTATCGTGAACATATTTTTAATCTCTGGGGCAAGATGATTTTTCTTTGCAAGTGATTCTAATGTATAGAAAAATATAAGAAGTATTATTCTAGGACATGACCTGGCTTGTTTATGTCTCAGTTGAGCCATGTTTATTTAGCATCTACTTTGCATGGTTGTGTTAAAGAGGCAATGAGCCAATGAACTGAAGTTTCAGCTCAGTGCTGAAGGGCTCAGCATGGCTGTTGGAGTTGCCCTTCCCACGATCATCACTGCTGCATTCTCATCACTGTCATTGTTAACATACTAACCGCCATCGCCATCACCATCACCACCACCATCAGCCTTGTCATGCCATCAGAGGCAGCTCCAACTTTATTTTTCCTTTTAGTGTCTTTGCACCATCGTCTTCACCAGTCTTTGCCACAGCCATGATTATCAACATCGTCGTCATCTTGTCATGGATATCATTGTCATTGTCACTCTATCATATCACTATTAACACCATCGCCATCATCACTATCAATATTGTCATCACCATTATGACCCCTCTCACGTCATCACTGTTACTGCCAACATGACCAACATTGTTACCACAGTCATTGTCACTAAATTCACCACCATCCTCAGTACTGTCCCTGTTGTCATTACCATCATCACCATCATCACTACCACTGAGTACCATCAACACTATCACCCTCCTCTCCATCTTCACCACTGTCTTCATCACCGCTAGCACCAAGATTGTCATCACCACCTTAGTCAACATTGTCACCACCATCATCGTTGTCACTGTCATCAGCACCAATGCCATAATCCCACCAGGCTGGTCACCATTAGCATCATCACCATGACTACAACCACCACGGCAGACAGACTGCTCCCACTTGCTCTTTGTGCCAGTTCTTTCGGACCCACACACCTGTATGGAAGGGGCTCCTAACCAGCTTCTCGGAGGTGTGTCCTAACCCGGGCGGAGCAGCTTAACCTCCTTCAGCCCTTCTGAACATTGCTGCAGGAGGAGGCCACTCACACGGCCACAGGCTCAGCTTTGGGGGAACCCCCTCTTGCTTTTGGCATGGAGCGTGGTACATATTTCCAGAGCTGCTTTTCAGCTGTGAGCTGGGGTCTGCTAAGATGAGGTGTGCATACTGAGGCCTGAAAGGCTGCAGTGCTGCAGAGGGGCTGGTGTTTTGCTAGGCTGTAGTTTAGAGACTCTGACAGTTCAATCTCACTAAATGATTCAGTTGCTGAGGAAAAGTCACACGATCTTAAAATAAGTCTCTCAAGGTCAAGATTACAGGTTGAAATTTTATTTTATTATTATTATTTTTTGTGAACAGCATTTGATAAAATCCTAGAAACCTGCCTTATAATCTCTCTCCCTTTACATCTTTGGATGAAATCACCCAGCACACATCTCTGGGCTCATTTGTAAGCATTCGCCATCTCCATGCATTTCTGGCAAAGTATTAAGCTAACATTCTGCTTTCACCATTCCCAATGAAGTCAGAGATTCTAAAGAACAACTTCAAAAAGCAACTCTCACTTGAGGTGCCACTGATCATTTGCAAAGTCCTTTGTTACATCCAGCCCAGGAAAATCTAAGCCTCACATCAGGGAAAAGCTAAAATATTGAATTTATAAATCTGTGAAGAGAAGGGAAAAATTGCAGTGTAGAAGTTTTTAGGACAAACCAAGATCTCTTTCATCCATCACTGGTCTTTCTGAGGTGACAGGCAATTCAGGAGCAAAGCATTAGCATTCCGAGAGACACTACGCCTCGACTCCTCTGTGCCTCTTGAAGATGGTCTCTTGGCTGAGGCACCAGCTCACGAGCAGCGGCTCACAGAGGCTGGGGGCAGGACTTCCCTGTAAAGCACGTCCTATGCCCTTTGAGGCTGATGGGATGCTGAGGTTCATCTGCCTTAAACACTGCATCACCTCACTTCACAAGGGAGAAAACTGAGGCTCAGGCAGGACAAACAATGTGTGTCTGTAGACATCTGCAATCTGAAGCCAAGTTAGCCAGACTCAGCCTACTGCTAACATTGAGGTCTGGGGACCACTGGCGCCTGAGCTGGTCTCCGTGTTTCTCCAACCCCAATGGCAAGCATTCTCAGGTACGACCAACATGTGGCCGTCACATCATTCCAACACACTCAGTGATGGCCTCCTTTTCCATAATGTCTCCTTGGCAGTCCTCATCTCATATAAGTGTTTTATCCATAAGAATCCATGGGAAGGCATCTTAAAGGTTTCCAGGAAATGGAATTAAAAGAGTTTGGAGTGAAATGTCTTAGAAATTCATAGAAAGTTTTTTTATGGCACATGTTTTCTGAGAAGTTTCTGAAGGTGCCTGAAAGGCACAGAATTAAACATTCTCCCACCAAAATAGAACTTATCTTTTAATTTCACTTTCCATAAACCTTTTGAAGCAGCCTCATATTCTAACATACCTTGCCCTGAGCTTGTACACACCGGTCCCAGGCGGGGGCTCATACACTAATTTATGGCTTCTGAGGCTCTAGAACACTTCTTCCTGTGTGTAGGATGCATTAAGAATGAAAAAAAGCCAAACTTGCCAGGAACAAGTCATACAATATTCTACTGTGCTCCAACAGGTGTGCCCACGTTTCCCAGACACCCGTCCCATTTGTGTCAATGCTCACCAACATCCTGATGGCAGCTGTGACAATTGTTACCAGGAAAACTGGAATTTGGCTCCATGTCCCTTGTAACAGCCACAGAGCCCTAGGGAAGAGCAGGCAGGACAGACCGAGGGAGTGCCAGCTTTTCTCCCCAGATCACCCAAAGTGGTTCATGTTCCTTTTGAAAAACAGCAGTGTATGGGGCTGAGCGGGATGCGTCTTCCTAAGCTTACAAGATGCTTGTACTTCCTGTTTGGACTGATAGGTCAAGGGAGGAGAGTTGGCCTGAAGATTGTGTCTGAGAGGGGGTCCTGCTGGGTGGCCTACAGGTCCCAGGGGCCTGCTGCTGGGGAGCTGATTATTAAAGCTTCCTTGCAGCCGAGCAGTTCTCTCTGCTTCCTGGCTCACCAGATGGTTGTTCCTTTGCAGCCACCATGACCAGGCTCCCTCAGACACTGGACCGTGGGACTGCCCAAGCCTGAACAGTAACCTCCTGCCGATGGGTTGAAATCAATCCTTTTTTTCCCCAAGAAGCTGCTGTTGGATATTTTCAAGAATCAAAGAGCCCACTAACATGGATCAGTGACCTACTGTATAAGAGTGGGGCACAGCGACCCCCCATAACACTACCACTCAGCAAAAGCTGCTGTGACCCATGGTAGGAATATACAGTTTACGTAGCTGTTAACACAATGGGACTCCAAGTCCTAGAGTACATTTTTTTGTCAACTGGATATATATGATGAGTTTCTAAAAATAACTGTATGGTCCTCCTGCTTACTGAATTTATTCCTTTTATTCGTAAACTCCATTACCAGAGTGGTATACACAGCACAGTTATGAAACCACAGGTAAGGCGTGAGGGCCCACTAATGAGAACAGGCTGAGTCAGCTGCCTAGGGGCCCTGGAGGTGTGGTAACTCACTCAGGTATTCAAATATTTCATTTCTATTTTTATAAATTTTCCTATGATTATGGATACCTTTCTAAGGAAACCCTGACAATGCAACCCTGAAAACATTAGGAGGCGGAAGTGCTAGAATCCCAAGGTAGTGTCACAGGACAGACGCAGGTGTGGGGTGCTGATGGAGGGCAGACCATGCAGGATTCTGACCTCCTATGAGGGACAGGCCACGGCAGACTCCCACACGGACAATTAAGAAAGGCTGGACAGGGCCTGGCGGCGTGGCCTAGCGGCTGAAGTCCTCGCCTTGAACGCCCTGGATCCCATATGGGCGCCGGTTCTAATCCCGGCAGCTCCACTTCCCATCCAGCTCCCCGCTTGTGGCCTGGGAAAGCAGCTGAGGACGGCCCAATGCATTGGGACCCTGCACCCGCATGGGAGACCTGGAGGAACAGGTTCCTGTTTCCCGGCTTTGGGTCGGCGCAGAACCTGCCCTTGCGGTCACTTGGGGAGTGAAATATTGAACGGAAGATCTTCCTCTCTCTCCTCCTCTCTGTATATCTGCCTTTGTAATAAAATGAATAAATATTAAAAAAAAAAAGAAAGGCTGGACAGTCATGCCATGGACCTTCTGACTGTGTCCTGCCGTGTCTGCAGTGACTTCCCAATCCCAATGGGGTGATGGCCATTTCCACATGGCTGGGGCACTAGGACGTGGGAGTTCTCAGGTCTCTGGTCACCGTTCTGCAGTCAGCTGTCTGGCTGTGGGTGGGTCATGATGTCTGTCAGGTCAGGGGTGAGTTTTGTACAGGCACAGGAGGTGACTGGCTCGGAAGAAGAACCCGTTAATTAATCCATGCCCCTTCTGCATTGCCAGCCAGTGAGATGGCGAGGCAGTAACCCTGTATTCCTGAGTGCTGTCACAGCTCACTGAGAGCTCACTGAGACCAAAACATGCAAATAACCCAATGATGTATTCAGCTTATACAACATCGCAGATACGGGCATCTTTCTCCCGTCACCTTAGGACCCTGTGCTAGCAGACCCACTTGGGTCCAAACACACCCTTGCTTGTCCCTCTGCCTGGCCGGCTGCTCCCCAGGACCTCTGTGGGAATTCTGCTCTCTGGCTGTCTCCTTACAGGAAGGCAACTGTACTCAGTTCTACAGGGTATCACCTTTTTAACTGTAATGGCATTTTCCCCTGCACCCCAGAGAAGCTCCTCTCCTACCACAGGGCAAAACGCACCCAGGTGTTCCTGGAGGTCTCTGGGTGAAATGATGGTCACAAATGACAGCTACATGCTAGGCACCACTCTACAGTAAGACTCCCTTGCGGTGTAGGCACCACTGCTACTATTCTCATTTGACTGGTGGAGAAACTGTGGCTCAGGTTGGACAAGTGACTCCTCAAGGTCACAGGGCTTTTGCGTGGAGGCTGTAGATGGAACCTTCGATTCATACAGCTTTCCCATTATTTAAGGGTTTCTTTTTCTTTTCCTCCTTTCCTATAGAAATGATGTCAGTTGCTCTAAGCCAGCCATGAGGATGCAAATAATAAATGTACTTTCTCCAACAATTCCTCTCTTGCAAACAATGAGCATTCTCATTCTCAGTAGCTGCTCAAGGTTTTCAACACTCCGTGAACATTTCTAGTTGGAGATTTCTGCTCTGTCTTTCAATATCAATGCTGTTTGGAGTTTCTGGCATATTCACAAACACGGAGAATACACTCAGCATCAGAAGGCATATTTTCAGGCACCCATTCTTCTGTTTTGGAGAATATAATCATGAAAGGGAGACAACATTTAATAACAGATTTTGCAGGAAAAATAAAATACAACATCCAGGTTTTGGTGCAAGGCCATCAGCTTGCCAGATTTTGTATGACTGCTTCTTCTTCTTCTTAAAGATTTATTTATTTTACTACAGTCAGATATACAGAGAAGAGGAGAGACAGACAGGAAGATCTTGTATCCACTGATTCACTCCACAATCAGCCAAAACAGCTGGAGCTGTGCCATTCCAAAGCCAGGAGCCAGGAACCTCTTTTGGGTCTCCCATGCAGGTTCAGGGTCCTAAGACCTTGGGCTGTCCTCGACTGCTTTCCCAGGCTACAAGCAGGGAGCCGGATGGGAAGCAGGGTCGCCGGGCTTAGAAATGGTGGCCATATGGGATCCCGGGGCGTTCAAGGTGAGGACTTTAGCCACTAGGCTACTGGGCTGGGCCCCTGTGATTGCTTCTTAAGTGATGCCCACTGCCCCCACTCCCATCATTGGTCTTTAAAATCTGACTAATGAATAAATCTCGGTTGAACAGTTGTCTGGAAAGGAAGACCTCAGGTCATTGGTGAGTGATGAATACATCGGAGACATAACAGATCATCTCTGAGAACCAATGGTGATTCAAGTTCTGTTCTTCCATCGACTCCAGCTCAAGGGAATTCCTTCCAGGCACTGAAATTCCTTCACCAGCCCAAAGAAAGACAAGAGGTCTGTCCCACAGACCTGGTGCTACTGGGCTCAGCAACAGTGGGGAGTCTCCATGGCCTTCAGTCTCGGGCTGCTGTGAAATTCCTCTGAGTAGGAAAGCAGCCCTGGACCAGTGCTGAAGGAGTGCAATGAGCATCCAGCACCAAAGGTTCTGGCTTCTCCCATGCAAGGACAGCCCTCTAATCCTCTCCCCCTGGGTTGCAGCACAGGGTCTGCACTCGGACACAGGGTGGCGAGCAGAACAGCCTGCCTTCAGAGGAGGGCGGGCCGGGCAGAGGGTGGAAGTGTGCCCTCCCAGGCGGTCGGAGGGTGGGAGGAGAGAAGGTGTGGCCCAAGAAGACCCATTTATAAAGAACATGGACCCTTCATCTGTTTTACCTCTAAGCTGAATTCTACATTGATAGTCACCTTTTGTGCAAACTGCAGGAGACCGGACAGCACAGTGTTAAGAGGATCAGGGCTGAGTGGGGGAGTTGTAAGAACATCCATTTACTTCGGGCAATGGCCACCTATAGGGTGAGGTCTTTATATCATTAATAAAAGACATATTTTAGGCTGAGAGTTTTTCTCTTACTTTGAATCCTTTATGGGTGCTAATTCATTTTTATGCTCACTGCACCCCTCTAAAGTGAGGCACATCACTGCCCCCACCTAGCAGGCACAGAGAGCTCAAGAAACCAGCTCTGGGTCACACAGTGAGAGTTGGCTTCAGAAGTGTGTGCTTCTCAGCAATGTGTGGCCCATCTGCTTCCCGGAGGCCAGCGTCAGGGCAGACGAGCCCCCCAAGCCGCCTCCCGGAGGCCAGCGTCAGGGCAGACGAGCCCCCCAAGCAGCCTCCCGGAGGCCAGCATCAGGACAGATGAGCCTAGCCCATTCGTGCCACACAACAGAACCCAGGAGACCTCAGGGACAGGCAAGGCAAAGTTCACCATACCATGTTGACTCTGATTTAATCTGGTTCCAAGCATCGTAGCTGAGACATAGTTTCATCCTCCTGTCATGCTCTCTCTCATTTAAAAAAAGAAAAAGTGATTTCTGATAGAATCTCTGACGGAGTTTTAAACATGATTATTTTATGCCTGTTTATCCATAAAGCATCCCAGCAACGGTGTAAGATGATTTATCTCTATGGATTAAATGTCACAATTGAGTAGCTGGGGTCTAAATCAGACATTCACGGGAGACCTTGAAAACTTGGGAAGGTCTTCTAGCTGCACGCATCAAAGTCAACCAAAGTTTGCCAACTCTTCTTGTGCTTATCAGGTAGCTGATTTTCACACGCAGCGCATTCCTCAGTGTACCACAGGCTGATGGGCATTTAACGCACCAAGCCCACACCCGGTGAGAGCAGACCGGATCAGTCCACGTGAGCCTGGTGCCCCATCGGACTGCCAGCCGCACACTGCTCTGAGAAGTGCACCGTGCCCAAGACAATGAAGCACAGCACACGAGCACCTTGTTACTCACAGTCTGATATGTTTTCTTAAAAAAAAAAGAAAAACAGCTCCTTGAGAATAAACACACATGTTATAAATCCCAACACAGAGGAACACACTCAAGGAATTGCTTCAAGATGAAACAATTAAATGGAATTTTCTAGGTCAACAGGTTTCTTCACAATCTTGCTTGTATTTTTGAACTGGACAATGGTCCCTCCATAGCCCAGGGTGTCCTGACTCAGCTCCTGTGACACTTAGGATTGGATCTCTTTGGGCTGTCCTGTGCCCTGGAGGGTGACTGGCAGGGGGGGTCTCGACACATAGGATCTAGCAGTGTCCCCGCGCCCTCTTCTCCCCAAACACGTGCAGGAATTGTCGGTGTCACCTGGGAGGAGTGAGAGTCTCATCAGCCTGGATGGTGGCTGATCAGTGGCATGTGCTATCAAAGCCTTTCTGGAAGAGGATGATTAGAGCCCATGAGATGATGTGTTCATTTCTTCAACAATCATGATTGAGTGCCCATTACATGCCAGCCTAAGGCAAAGGTTTGCAGGTAACAGTAGTGGACAAAACAGCAAAGACAGGGTGAAAACAAAATGCGTAAGGGTGGGGTAAAGTTGGTTTGATTCTTCTGCCATCTACTGTAGTTCAGATTTATAGTGATATACAAGAAAAAATAATACCATGCAATGGGCTATTACCAGATGTAGCCTGTGACCTCCTCACTGCCAGTCGCTCCACCACAGTCTACCCTATGCATATATCTACCTGTGAATATGCAGCACGCACACACGCACACATGCGCACACACACACGCACACACACACACACTTGTGCTGCTCAACAGATGATTTGGCTGTGATGAAAGGCCCCTAACTAGAGCACAACAGTTTATTTCTTACACAAGATCTGAAATCAGGCAGCCCCAAGCTTGTCCTGGGTGGGAGAGGCCCTCAGGCTCCTTCGGCCTCTTGCTTTGCAGGTAGGCAGGCTCTCCATCCTCCTGGCTGGCTGCTGCTGACACTCACCAGCTCGTCCACAGTTTCCCTAGCAGGAAGGAACAGGCACCAGTGTGACTAAGGGAGGTCCTGGGAGGCAGCCATAGGGCCCAAGGGCCTGCACTCAGTCATGTGACTGCATCTGGCTATAACGGAGGCTGGGAAATGTAGTTTTAGAATCATCTGGTTACCGTGGTTACCACACAGCCAAAAAGATAAGTAGCAATTTCTCTCTTCCATGTCAACTACACTGAAGTGTGGAGTAATTATTGCGATGCCACCTGCTCAATCACAGTATGTGCCACAAAGTCTTGTGAGCAATGGTGTGTGGGTCAGTGTGTATCAACCATCTCATTGGTGAGTATGTGTGACCTAGTCCATAGGTCTGTTTCTATGGAATGGAAACTTCTTCCGTAGAGAAGGCATTTTAAGCTACTGGTGTTGGCCAAAGGTGGAACTAGGAAGGAAAATACTCACAGGAGATACTAAGCACAGCATGTAGCACCAAGTTCCCAACAGCTTATTATTATTAAAAGAAAAACTAAAAATATGCAGCTTGCATTTGTATCTCATTCATTCGACATGTATTTATTGGAGGTTTTATACACATGGCTTGGTAACAGTCTCTTAATAGGAGCAGAACTTTGGGGAAAACAGACAAGATTCCCACATAACGCAGTTTAAAGCACGGCGGGGCAGTCAGGTAGCTAAGCTCGGGTAAACACGGGACACCTGCCGTCCATGTGCAGAGAAAGAGGGCAACAAGTGGTGTTGGCTCCATTGGTGTCACAGCGGAGCTTTATCAATGTTGGGACAGCTGAGCAAGCAACACACAGACCTGGGGATTGGGTCTCAGGCTCAGGGAAAGGCATGTTGGGCAGGAGTGGATGAACAAATATTCTGATTGGGCAGGAAGAATGTGACATGGTCATGGGGGCCCATGGTGACATTCAATCGACATGAGAATGAGTGGGATGCTGCAGGGGGTAGGGGCTGTGTCCACGTCATAAGTAGACACTGGCTTATATTTCAGAAGCAAGGCAGTCACAGAGGGCTGTGAAAGAACTGGTGTGATGCTAACGATACTTGCAGTGTCAAGGGTTTGTGATGCAGGTGCTTAGCAGGTATGTTGAGTATGAAGCTGCTTAACACCTCCAGAGAGAATTACAGTATATCCGTGGCTGAGGCAGCAACAGAGGACACAGAGAAATGGATAGACTTCAGATATATGGAGGGCTGACACCAGTGGGGCTCTGCAAGGCAGGTAAGGCAAAGAGCCATGTCCATGTTCTCACACTGGCACACTGGAAGGATCCAGTCGAGGATAGATTCTGGGTTATATTTTGAGCATCGACTGTGAATTACTTATCTTTCTATGACATTTGAGGAAAGCGGAGTCACAGCCCACATCACACAAGTGGGGAAGTGGAAGTACAAAACCAAGGCCAAGCCACTGGTGAACAGAATGAGTCCCGGATTGGGACTCAGGTCTTCTGCTTCCAAACGCAGTGCTCTTTCCATAGTGCGAAATGAACTTATCAGCCCAGGGTCCATCCTGATCCTTTGGCAGAGTGAGCTTAGCTACTGGGAAAATCCTCATTAACTGAGCAGCAAGGTGGGACCTCAGTTTATACACAAAGAAGACCTGACTATTAGTGATGCCCCTTCAAATGGTTTTGAACAATTTATTCTGCCCTGGACTAATGAGCCTTGCACTGCACTCCTGGGAAACCTCTCACCTTGTGAAACAAAGTCCATCAGACCACACTCTGAATATTAACCTTGCTAGAAAGAAAAGAAAAATAAGCAATACAAAAGATCGATTTCCCCCATGCAAAGAAAATAGTTTTCAATGAGCCACTAAGTGTAATTCATATTTTTAGATTAAGAGCATGTTCTACAGTGAGGAAAAAAATCATTACCATTGCCAGTATCATGACGCCAAGTCACAACAGAATTCAAACCCTCTCATCTGCGGTGAAGCTCTTGTATAAAGAAGTGCAGTGCGACATGGCAGTAGCTAAGGGTACGTTCAAGCAATCCACAGCTGCCCAAGTTCAGCTGATCTGTCATCAGAGCCACACTGAGGTGTGGGGGGCCCCCTCTTCTGAGCCAGGTTAAGGAATCTTGTGGAGGCCTTGCTTGGAGAGAGCGATTTACAAGAGGAACCGCACCTGGCCCCCAAGGTAATGAAAATGGAAGTGAGGAGCTTCTCCCAGGCACAGGCCATGAAGTCAACCGCCTTTAGCAAAAGGGCAGGTGCATGGACAGAGCATGGTTCTGCTTATACCAGGCTGGGGTGATTAGTCTGTTGGCTACACATTTCCACAATAATAAATGAAAGCTGCTTTTACATATTTTTTGAAGATTCATTTATTATTTTCATTGAAAAGGCAGATCAGATTTTATGGAGCAAAGGATACACAGAGAAAAAGGAGCTTTTATCTGCTGGTTCACTCCCCAAATGGCCACAATGGCTGGAGCTGAAGCCAGGAGCCAGGAGCCTCTTTTGGGTCTCCCAGAATGTGCAGGGTCTGAATGCACCCCATCTTCTACTGTTTCCCCAGGCCATATGCAGGGAGCTGGACGGGAAGCACAGCAGCCAGGACACCAGCTGGCACCCACAGTGGATCCCAGCACTCGCAAGGGGAGGATTGAGCCATTGAGCCACCGACATTGAGGTAGAAGACATGAAAGCTCTCATTCACCACGTTCACTGGCTTCCTCACCAGATGCCCCCTAGGAGGAGGGAGTGGGCTGGGCTGAAGCCAGCTGTGACCCTCACCTTAAGAGCTGGCCTCCAGAGGACAGGTTTTGGCAAGGCACCCATGCCTTGAAGTGATACCATGCCATGCCTGACCCTGGTCAAAGAGGAACCAGAGACCCTCTCTGGCTCACCTGTAGGGAATGGGCCTCTCCGGTCCCAAATAAGACCCAGTTCAGGGTCAAAATACATGCTAGGATTGCTTATTGAAATCTGTGGACTGTTGGATTCCATCTTACAAGAGCATGAAGAAGCCACAAATGACCTTAGGCCATGATTTCCTCCCTAGTAGCAAACACATTCACTGATACTGTCCTTCTACTCGCTTCCCAAGTGGTCTGTGGTCTGATAGGGCCAAGAAGGGAAGATATTTGCCTGCAGGAAAGACTCAGAGCAGATACTACTGCCCTTTAACAGGGGACTCCAGGGACTTAACAAAACTCTAGAATTCATCAAAGATGAATGTGTTAAAGATAAATGCAATGGAGTGACTCGGTTTTCTGTGAGTATTGCAATTAACTAAGACAGTGTCCTAATGCACCGGAAGATAGCGGACATTTGAAACAACGGATTTCACCTAAAAGCCACACATTGCTGCATCAAAGAAAAGTTCCCTAAAAGACAAAGGCACGGATATGTGTAGTTTATTCTACAAAGTCAACAAGAAGACTTGGATAAGCATGGAATCTCCACTCCCTGGTTGCACAGACTGGTCTCTGATATGTCTATTTGATCCTCACCCATTCAAGTGTTTGCAAGCACCTCTCATTCTTCCCACATTCCAAGCACTAGAAGTTCTTATGTTGTGGGCTTGTGCCTATCACCCTGGCTTGCTGAGAGAGTTATTTCACAAAGCATCACAAATCACGAAATGTCACTGTCATCTCTGTACTGTGTACCCCTTTTGTAAAAAGCAGAACTAAATCTTTAAGTTGACAGCCTAATAAAAGAAAATTGTGTCAATGAAGAAAGCAAACAAATCTAATACAACCCAGAGAAACAGTGAGGCTGGCGAGCGGCAGCAGCAGCAGCAGCTAAGCACGGGTCAAATGAACTGGGGACTTGGCGCAATCTCCAGGGAGTGTGAAAATAAAAATCCATTTCCCAAAGTATTCAACTCCTTTGGTCACCTCATGTTATTTTGCAGTGACTGCAGGCATTGGATCCCCTGGAGTCCCACAGAAGGTCAAATCCAGCCCAATAAGAAAACACATGTTTCCTCTTACAGGATAAATATGAGCAAAGGACACTGCTTCCCCTATTAAAATGCTGCTACCAAATCAGAGAAGCATTCCCATTAACCTTATAAACACAAAGGATTTCACTTTGGGTCACCCACAAAGGGAAAACATATCAGAAACCACTCTTCTGGAAGCTTTCGACTGGGGTAGTGGGACTGACTGAGGGTTACCTATGGATCACTTCTGCCCTTTTTCGAACTGAGGTGACCAAGGGCTGTCAGAGCCATCGGAGACTGCCCAGTTTCAGGACACAGCATCCCAGCCAAGAAAAGGACCCAGATCACAAATTCATCAATGATGTTAGAGGAGCAGAGCGCTGCACTGCCCAAAGCCCTGGCTGCATGTGTGGCTGGTTCCTAATTGTGCTGGGCAACAGCTGGTAGAGTGGACAGCTGTCCATGAGGGCACAGGTGCCTGACAGAGTGGGACCCCTGAAGGTGCCCTGGGCCAAGGTCACTACAGGTTTTGCAGGCTGTCTAGTGTGAGTGTCTTACAATTGCTACAGCTAGTCACTGCAGACTTAATAGGTCATTTGCTGGCTAAAGCGTATGTCAGTGGGGTTGATTCCTTCTGGGGGCTCCTAGAGGAGCAGGCATTCCCTCCTCTTCCAGCCTCCTGAAGCTGCCCATGCTCTGGCTCAGGGCCATGTAGCCATGACCTCTATTTCCATGATCACCTTTCTTTCCTGGACTCTGACTTTCCCATATTCTGCTTATAAGAATCTTCATGGTTCTATTGGTGCAACCAGCACAATGTAAGACCACAATGGTGGTCTCGTTGGTCATTTTAAGGCACAGGTTTACAGATCCCATCTAGATATCTTTGGTTTGGGCCTGGCGGCGTGGCCTAGCGGCTAAAGTCCTCACCTTGAAAGCCCCGGGATCCCATATGGGTGCCGGTTCTAATCCTGGCAGCTCCACTTCCCATCCAGCTCCCTGCTTGTGGCCTGGGAAAGCAATCGAGGACGGCCCAAAGGTTTGGGACCCTGCATCCGTGTGGGAGACCCGGAAGAGGTTCCTGTTTCCCGGCTTCGGACTGGCGAGCATCAGCCCGTTGTGGCTCACTTGGGGAGTGAATCATCGGACAGAGGATCTTCCTCTCTGTCTCTCCTCCTCTCTGTATATCTGACTTTGTAATAAAATAAATAAATCTTTAGATATCTTTGGTTGAAGGGGGCATTATTTCACCCACCAGGCATCTTAAGAATAAGAGGGAAAACACATATGGGTTGTGTTAATATGAAGTGAAGGTTTGAGAAGCAAGGTGGGAGGCAGCTCAGAGACCTCGAGGGCTGAGACAAGAATGGAGACAGTCAGTGACCTCACAATGCACTGTACCTTGGAGGCTTGGGAACCTGCCAAAGCTAAGGCTGTGTGTGACCTTAGTGAGGGCAATGAGGTGGTTTCACAGGAGAGGATAGAGAGAACATGAGGGCATGGGCTTAGAGGAGTGCAGCATGGGAAACCCTGAAGGTGGAGCAGGCGAGATGTTAGTGAGGTCTGGTATGTGGCCTTGTGAGTTGCTTGCTCCAGTGAGGAGGAGGTGAACATCATTGGAATAAGTAATTCCAGAGGCCCAGCATTCAAATCAGACACACAAATACTGCGATGCTGGAAGGGAAAAGGCAAAAGGAGACAGGAAGACACAGACATGGGGTAACTGGTGCAGGGCCAGAGTTCTTACATATCAGGAATGTGGGGAACAAACCTGGGGATTAGGAGCAATGGAGATGATGTAATCAGATGGTCTGAACTTGACAGAAAGGCTTAGTGAAAGAGGGGAATCGAATAAATGCTCTTTCAAGAGTCCCCAAGGATGCTGATCCTACATCTCAGCTTTCAAATACTAGGGTTGAGATGAAGGAAGAATGGGAGAAAGAACTAATTCCACTCAAAAGGAAAACAGTTTTCACCAATGCACTATTTGACTTCCTATATAGTTCAGTTTTAACTACGCTTATTTTCAGTCTTCCCCAACAGAGCTGAGTAAGGGTGGTTTAATGCTGTATCTGCAGTAGCTGAGACTGGACCAAGCACACATTAGGTACTTTAGAAGTAACTACGAAATGAATGAGTCATTGGGAGGAAGTTTCAGAAGAACGGAAAGGCAGGCAGGAAGGAAGATAGGTGCATTCACACACCGCAGGTTAACTGGAGGAGAGCTGAGTTTTTCTAAAGGTGAGGAGAAAATGTGTCCCAGGAGATGACTGAAGACCTAAAGAAGTATGTAAAAGAAAGTTCCAAAGTCAATGGCAAATGGAGGATATGGGAAGGGGATTTGCAGAACAGAGATATTTATTTTTGAAGGAGATACTGAGCTAAGTGGAGGATAGTCTGAGGAGCTGATTCAAGTAGGAATGTTATAACCCAGCCTCACTCCTTGTTAACCTCGGCACCTGACAGAGTAAGGACTCAGCAGCTGAGTGGCTGGCTTTGGGAGAAGGAAGACAAGACTGCAGCTGGGAGCTGGACTTCACTTCTTGGATGGTTCCAGCAACGGTCACATGACCATCTATTGGGGTGTCAATGGCCCAAAGCCCTGGCTAAAACCAACATTAGACAACATCTTGGGTCCTGTTTAATTACTCATTTACCGAATGGTTGAAGGGGAAATCATCTCTCTGCCTTCCAATTTATACTCCAGCTGTTCCATTCATTTTAATGATGAGAGAGCAGAATGACCTTTTGCAAATATCATGCACAGCTTAAAACTTGATAGGCAAACAGTGGTATCACAGCTCTTACTTGACTCAGGTTGTGTGCCAGACATGTCTGAGAGCAATACTAAAGCCACTACAGAAGAAGGAATAGTCTGTGGATCTAACTCCCATTACTATGGCAACCTTGAGAATTTGTTGCAGTGAAAGGTTAAATGCAACCAAATGTTCATTAGGACACTCCACTAAGGAATCAGGTCAAATCCTTGTTTGTGTTTAAATCAATGGTTGTAGAAGTACAGGGGTACAGAGCAAGGGGACAACGCCAGGCTGGGGGGAGCTGGCTGTCTAATCAGCCTTGAAATTGAAATTGGTCTCTGATACAATGGCTTCATCTGTAACACGCATGAAATGATCATAATTGAGAGGAAAAAGAAATCAGACGTTAGACATTAACGCCCTGAGAACATTTGTCTAGGACCAAGGATTGCTTGTGAAACCACTGTTAAAAGTGTTTTGTACTTTTTATCTTTATTTTTTTCTTAGAATTATTTGGTTATTTGTGAGGGAGAGAAACGCAGAGAGGAAACAGACACAGGGAGAGAGCCCATATGCAGGTTCACTGCTTAAATGCCTAGGTTAGCTCAGAGTGAGCAAGACCAAAGCCACGAACCAGGAACCCAAGCAAGGGCTTCCACGTGGCTTGCAGGGACTCGGGTCCTTGAGCTATCGCCTTCTGCTTCCCAGGAGGTGCACAACAGAAAGCTTGAGTCTAGGATGGAGTCGGGACTCTCACTCAGGCCCTCTGGGTGCCTGCGGTGTGGGTGTCCCTACTGATTTCTTAACCTTTAGGTAAAATGTCTGAGTCTCCATCTCCTCCTCCCCACTTTGGCCTTTGATTTACTTAGGAATTCCTCCAAAACTGATAGTCTGATAGTATCTAGTCATGGTGCCCGGCTGAGTCCAGGTTGCCGCAGGGTGAGAACAAATGGGGACAGATGCCCAAGATTCTCTTTCTTTCCAAGTCTAGTTTTCCCAGGAGCCCCAAAGAACAGCAGGGCTGCCCAAGGGCCACCAGAAGATAGATCGGAGGACATGCGCGCCACTCAGTCCTCAAGTCAGAGATGCATAGTTTTCTTTGCACATGTCCTATGGCTTCATGCACAGCTCTGTGCAAGAGAGAATCCGGTCGCAGATCTATGACTACGCATTCAGTGGATGTCTGCAGTATTCACAATCCAAATGCTTCAGAGAGATGGGCAGACATGCTCACACAAAGGAAGGTCTTCTGAAAGTCAGCTTTAATCTATTGTTTGGGGCTTTCAGAAAAAGCCTATCTGGCCCACCCAGGTATGTGTCTGCTTGCTTTTTGCTGCCAGGGGCACTCTCTGTGGAATGAAGTCAGAAGAAAAGGGCCCAGGGGTTACTCAAATTTCTTCAGAGAGGCACAAGACATCATACAGTGATGTTGCTGCTGAGAGAGCAATGAGTGTGTTTTCCTAAGCAAACTTTCACTAGGGACACCATTAGGAGACGCTGCCCTGTTGTCATGAAAACGTGTGCATCCGTAGCTGCTGAGGACATGCACGCTTCTTGGCTTGCACCTTTTGGCAAAGAAGAGGGGACAAGCCAGGTTCTCAGTGGCCCGCATAATTTCTAGACGCAGGGTCAGGACAGCAGATGGTGAAGGGAAGAACATGCTCCCAGTGAATGCTCACTTCCATGAAATATACAGAATAAACAGAAGAAAGACATGCTGACTAAAGAAGGAAAAACAAAGCCTTTTGAAATAGAAGTCCTATGTGGACAATTCATCTTTGTATCCCTGGTAGCTGGCAGAGTGTCAGATGTATAGAAGAAGGTGCTCAGGATATAACTACCAAACGCCCCTCCTCTTCCATCAACACCATAGTCATCAGCTTTATCCATCATCTCAGTATTGTCTGTGTGCCAGGCATTATTGTACACATCTTAACAGGGTTATCATGTAATTCTTTAAATCCTCTGATGAACAAAGTGTTGCCTTTACCTTCCTTGTGAAGAAGGCTTAAATCCAGTAACTATTTTTTCTTCTTTACCTGTTTCCCACCTCCCTCTCTTCCCACATACACTGAACACCTGTAGCTGTAGGTACTAGTCTAAGTTATCAGATACCAGACATGATCAAGACGTGGAGCTCTGATGTCAGTGGCCAAGATCATTTGCCAGATCATTCACTGATTAGGAATTTTGACACAGAAAAAGTCTGAAAAAAATTTGTAGACAATGGAGAGAAACTAGAGTCTAGTTTCCAAAGTGGATTGTGAATGCAGAAACTCTTGAGCAGCTGAGGAAGTCTTTGATTCTTAGACAATTTAAAATTTTCTGAAATTGTGTATATGGCTGAATGACAATTGGCTTAATTAGCATCACTCCTTAACTTATGATCTGTATGATCTAACGGTAAATATTTCAAGACCCTAAGAAGCTCTACCCCCAGGACATACATTCAGAACTATACTAACAACTCCTGCTGGCATGGATGGGGTGGGGGAAGGTACCTTCTCCCATTGTGGGTGGGATGCAGGCTAGTGTCGCTACTACGGAAATCAGCAAAGAGAGTGTTAAAACAACTGAAAGTTGATTTGCCTTATTATTCAGGTATCCTGCTCCTGGAAATATATCCAAAGGAAGTCCACATATGAGAAAGTGACCTGCAATCCTATATTTATAACAGCATAATCCACAATAACAATGACAGAAACAATCCAGATGTCCATTAAAAGAGGAATGGATAAAGAAACTGTGGTACATCTACTCCATGGAATACTACTCAGTCATTAAAAAGAATGAAATTCAACCTTTTGCAACAAAATGGTCGCAATTGGAGGCCATCATGCTCAGTGAGATAAGCCAACCCCAAAAGGACAAATGATATTTTACTGATATCATATTGATAAAAGATAACATTCATACAAAATACAAGATCAACAGATGTATAGATAAACCTGTATATACATATATTCTCATAGGTGAACTCTATAATGGAGATTAACATAGTGCCAGTGACGATATGCTGCAGTATGCATTTCCACTTCTGAATAAAAGGAGAGAAGTCCTAATGAAACTGTTAAATGCACCTTGACAATATACTGTTAGATTTTCTACCACTGCCTATACTTGCAATGCCATGATACTCTTGAATAGCAGGACATTGGACTTGTGCCTTTTGCTGAAGTACTATAGTATTGTAATAATATGGGGGACAAAGGTGTGGGGGAAGAATCAAGCGGGAGAGAGGGGAGATGAAGGGGGGATATCCTTAGAACTACAAAACCATACCATGGAAAATAATAACAATAAAAATACAAAAAGAAAAACTAAACAACAACAACAGTCCTGGTGCTAGAAGATCTTTGTCATCATTCAGAAGCCACGTGATTGTGGACAGGCCAACCAAGCTCTCCCTGTAGGACCTCCTTCATGGTATGGAGGGGATGTTAAATTCTTCTTCACAGTAGTTTTACATGGGTCAGTGGCACAAATATGCCATTAATGCACACAGCTTGAAGGAGTGGCACTACATTCACATGGACCCATGCTACCATAGGAAGTGGAAAGTATCTTCTGCTTCTAGATGTCTCCTCAAACCAAACATATGAGATTTTGTCCTCATAACTACCAGCAAATGGTGAAAGAAGGCACCCAAGATTTGTTTCCCATAAAAGAGTTTCTAGAACAGCTAACCCAAGTCATGGTGTTGCAACTTGTTACACAACCTCATTAAAAGCAATAAAGCTGGATTTCTTTGTTTCCTTCTGTTTGCGTCCTCAGTGCTGAGGTCAATGCAGAAGGAGCTCAGGTTGCACACACCTGCACCAGTGGTGTTCATAGAATCACTACACTGACCTTTTTCTATCATGATTTTCCATTCTTCCAACAAATCACCTTCTTTAGGAGGAAGTGGGAAACAGATTCAATGCAGTCATTTTTAAAATGCCCCAACACAACAGTAAGCAAATTACTTCTTTTTCAGGAAATATTCTCAGAAACATTTCTTCCCTTTAAATTTTGTCTCCTGGATTTCTATATGGAGTTGAAGATATTGGCACCCCTAAAATGCATTAAGTGGCAGGCTGGCTGGTTGAATTTGTCTCATTCCCATTTATATCTTTGGTTATAAATTCATCTCTGTTTACTATGCCATGAACACTCACAAAATGATATCCAAAATCAATGCACTCCACACGCATCCGTTTCTCGGTGTTTCTAACAGTTATAAACAAGCAGCTTTGATCAGATAGTCATTCTGTCCTTCAGAACCCCTTTCTAGGCACTGGGGACAAACAAAGCAATAAGCAGCACACACACACACACACACACACACACACAGAGTATTTGTTCTCTGGGCACTTTCACTCTAGTGGGAGGAACCACATAATGTGTAACTAACACAAAGTACATTTCAGACTTAAATAAGTGCTGTGTGAAGAAGGGCTGAAGTGAGATGATCTGGAAGAGAATAACCAAGAAACGTCTCATGGATTTGGTTCTAGGTGGCAGGTAGTCCCATCTCCCATTTTTACTGAGAAGGCACTGCATTTGCAATGCCTATTAAACATGCGAGTGGACTGTCATGTTAGCAAATGGCAAGATGATTTTAGAGGTCACGGGAGAAGTCAGGCACTCTAATTCATAGATCCTGCTTGCAGCACAGTGACCAAACCTCTTTGCAGTTTTTCCTTTTAAAAAGGGAATTAATAGATAGGAAGAACTGCAATTTTTGGTCAGATACCAGAAACAGCTTTAAAGGCATTTATCATAAGTATTAATTAATTCATGCAAGAAATTAAAGTCTATTCTGTTTCAAATGATCAGCACTAATGCTGTAAGAAATGAGCTGATTCACCATCGTCAAGGCCTCCCTAGCCATTCTTCTTTCTGAGATGAATGTGCAGCTTACGATCACAGATGCTCCCGGTCATCACAATCCAAACTCACCCAGTAACTTTTAAACAATTCAGGGACCATCCCTGATTCTGAAGTTTCCCTGTTATGGAGAATGGCTCTGGTTTTCTTAACAGAGTGTTAATGGAGTTGCTCCTCAGAGATGTGACACCTCTAAACCAAATTATGTTTACCCAATAAAATAAAACTGAGGGGAAATAGTGTTATGGAGCATTATAGACATTCTAGACTAGCCAAATGAAGAGAAAATGGACTTCAAGTTGTATTTAAATTCTTACCTCAGCATTTCTAAAAACATGAGCTCTCACAACTACTCTAAATAATTTATCTTTAAAAACTGAGGATCCTCCCCAGCAATGATAAATGAGTCCTGACTTCATTTTTATGTAAGAAAAGTGTGAGTTAAGTGCTAGCTAATATGGCGGATAATCTTTGCTATCCACTTATCTGAAAGAACATTGACACTTCCCAATGGCCACAAGAAGAGGAGCCTAGAAAAGCCAGACACCTTTCTAGCCCTTATGGCTGGGACAGGTAGCCATCTGATCTGATGTTGAATAATTAAAAGTCTGAGGAGTCTGCAGTAGCTTCTGGAAAGAACTTGCTCTCCTGGTAAGAGAATAAACGACCTTGCGTCTTCTCTTCATGACCTATGTTCACCTCACTCCCTTTCAATGTAATTTTGATGAGTCTGGAGTTCCAACAGCCATTTTACAGCCACTAGACAGTAAGGATAAGGACAATAAGCCATTGGGCTGAGGAAGATCAAGTGGAAGCATGCAGAGAGCTAACACTCACGAGGATGTAGTGAGCTGCTAACCAGCCTTCATCATTTACCTCTGGTCACGTTATGTGAACTGATCAAATGTGTTTACTGTACCATTGGGTGGACTTACAGTTCAATGTAGTTGAACTAATCAGCCCTCCTTGCTAGTCATCCTTCCTTTGTTTTCCTCATCCAGAATGCTCCTCAGCTTTTTCATTATCTCTAAACCTGCTCTCATTTTCCACCACATCCCATGTTCTGAGGTCTCTTCATTCTATGTGCAGCTCTAATGTGATTTCTCTTTATGCTCGCCCTTCTCAAGCCTACTCATTTACACAGCTACTGCTATCATCAGCATTCAAATCAGTACCACCTATGTTCTATTTCCTTAATCATGAGCTATAAACCAACAGTTACAGGTGGATGTACTGGGGGATATGCATGAGAACACTCGCTGGGGTCTTCTCCAGGCCGAGACGGTGAGAGTTATATAGTGGTCTCCAATTTCTTGCCCATCCCAAGTTCTAAGTGAAGAATGTATTTCATTCTTGATTCTTAAAAAGTAGAAAATATATTTTAAAAAATCAAATTCCAATACACATGCCAAATAATTTTATAAAACCTTTCCCTATGTCTCTTTTTATCCTTCACTGTTAGTAGTGATTTCTAATGTCTTCACTGGAAGAACTGATCGTGCCATTGCTTACAATCATTTGACTATTTCTAAAATACTGTCTCATACACAACTTTTATTGTCTCCTAACCTTTATCCAAGACCCTCTCTATATTTTTATCATGAAAAAGTAAAGGCTACAGAAAAAGCTTACTGATGAGAGCAATCGAGGCACTGAAGTTGCGAGAAGACATGGTGCCCTAGTGAAGCCTTCCACCAAGGTTGAAGGCTTGGTTATCCCTGCTGATGATGCAACTAAGACATGCTAGGTCATGTGCTCAGTTTATCACGTGAGATCCCACCAACAATGAATTATACTGAGAGAGCAGAGCTGACTGAAATATTGCTGGGGCTCTAGCCACAGGTTTCCTAGAAAAATCTGTCCAGGAATTGCCCTTGGAACTGAATCTCCTTTCTTCCAGTCAGGACTAAATTCAGTGTCTGAGTGCTGATTGAGATTTCAACCACTTCCAGTTTTCCAAAGCTATATCAAATCAGATCTTCCGCTTCAAACTGCCCATTTACTTTCCTCAGCTGATGTTCTTACCTGATGATAACACAGAGATGCTTTTAATCCCTTGTATAAGTATGTGATACAGATTGTAACATCTCAATTTCTTGAAGGCAGGAATCAAACTTCATTTCAATTTGTACCATCTACAAAACTGAACTGATCATGAGCAGTTATCCATAATCATATACTTTCTGTTCTGTTTATCCATGGGACATTCATTATTCTCTATTTAAATCTCATTGTTTAAAACTTGTCTAGTTAGGGGCCCGGCGGCGTGGCCTAGCGGCTAAAGTCCTCGCCTTGAACGCGCCCTGGATCCCATATGGGTGCCGGTTCTGATCCCGGCAGCTCCACTTCCCATCCAGCTCCCTGCTTGTGGCCTGGCAAAGCAGCTGAGGACGGCCCAATGCATTGGGACACTGCACCCGCGTGGGAGACCTGGGGGAGGTTCCAGGTTTCCGGCATCGGATCGGCGCGCACCGGCCTATTGCGGCTCACTTGGGGAGTGAATCATCGGACGGAAGATCTTCCTCTCTGTCTCTCCTCCTCTCTGTATATCTGACTTTGTAATAAAAATAAAATCTTTAAAAAAAACTTGTCTAGTTAATATTCTTCCCAAGATGAAATCTGAGTCAATCAGACCACTCAGGATGGAATCCATATATATATAATTTCAGAAAAAATAACTGAAAAATACTGGGCTACCCAGACATAAGAAATCTGTTACTATATAAAGAATATACAGTACAGTTTATTCAGTTTTCAAGCAGAGTATCTAATGATTTTAGGTGGCTCCTTAATCTATCAAGAAGAAATGATAACAAAGGAGTCTTTCTGAATACATATACAGTTGTTAGTGCATAACTACTTTATGAACACTCCTATGGCAATGCCTTGGGTCATCTAGTCAGTGATGATACAACTGTGTGAGTTTTCAGCAGCTGCTAAGTAAGGGGGTTGGGTAGATCCCTTCACTGAGGGAAGACGATGGACCACTGTTCAGATGTCACTGATTCAGGACACAGGACTCTCAGGGTGGTGTTTACTGTGTACTACCTGGCTTGGCCACCACCAGTACAGGGGCTGGAATCCTGCTCCTGAGCTAAGACTTCAAAGCAGTGTGACCCCATAGGTTGCTAAGGGGTTAAATGAGGCTATGAGTATATATATATATTTTTACCACTTATATTCATGGCCTATCATTTTATTTCCCAATCGAGTAATGCCGGGGTCTTATGTCATTTATGGTTTATCACTGTCTTGCAGTAGAGGGTATCTTCCAAAAATGAAATGACAAAATAAATGTAATCTCATTGAACTGATCCATAGATCCTAAAGTCTGAATGCATTGGTTGGGCTTTCACGGGAATGGAATGTGGGTTTTGTGAAAGGGAAGACAAGCATCAGGACAGCCCAGCTTTCAGGAGATAATGGTTACTGCCACATACTGTCCTTTAACTGAAGGCATGGTGGGATGCTTCTCTGTTTTAGAAACAGATGAAGTACCACTGAGGCTGTTAAGAAGTTGGCTGGCACCTGCAAGAGCATCTCAAATGTCAGGGATATCTGTCATGCCCTATGAGAACAGAAGCATCTGTTGAAAACTCTCTATATGACAAAAGGGCCTGCAACATTCCAAAGAAGGCAAACAGCATCCCCAGAGCAAAGAAGAGAGAAAAGGAAGCCCATCATTACTCTGATTTCAACTCCACAATCTCCTCACTGTCCCCATCTGTCCTACCCTACCTGCTGTGTCACACCGGAAGAGCTACTGTGATGTTCTAGCCCTCAGCACTGTGATTCTCTTTCTTCCTTCTTGCTCTTTTAAAAATTAATTCCCACCAGGTAGAGAGTACAGGTCAAGTGTAACATTGCCTCCTCTTCAAAGGCATGCTAGGACAGAGTCTTGGTTTGTACAGATTTGGCAAAAGGCTGTCACATTGGGCTGTATTCTAACCCGTGCCTATGAGCGTGTCCCGCACTCCCTGTACACCTTTGCCTTGAGCTACAAGAACAACCCCAGTGATGTGCAAGATAGGAATAAAGCCTGACACTGTCTTTTTTTTCTGTAAGTGTAATGGAAACCACTCTAAGCCCACCAAATTTCCTTTTGGCTTGTCAAGAAAACACCAGGCATTGGCATGGATGTTGCACTTGTACAGCATGATGCCCATGTGGATTTGGCAGCTATACCCTGAAGCAGGTAATGCTTAATGGGCATGGACTAGTTTAAGGCTTTTCCCTTTCTGATCTTCCTGGTAATCATACAAAGGAGCTGGAGCCATTGCCTATCTTTCAGACGAAGACAGCATTGAAAAGAAGGTAACGTGTTAAAGGCCAGGTAGCTGACAAACAGTACGACCAGTGAAGCTGCACATTTGCTCAAGAGCTCATTTTCTCAACCACCACATCTTCTGTCCAATTAGAAAGGTCAACATATCTGGCAGGGTTGACAAAGGACTCTCACTGGCATTTTATGTGGGCTCTGCAGGACGTGCAGGAGCTTTCCAAGTTGAGCATTTGGGGAGGATGCTAATGTTGGAGGGAGAAAGTAGTTCTTAGTCCTCACTGGCTGAGTGAGCCATTTTTGTTATGGACTAGAATGAGTGTTTCAGCAGCATGCACATCACCGGAAGGGTAGCTGCAGATGGACTGGACAGTCCTGATGGCTCACACGTGGGGATGTGGATTGTGTGTGTTGGGCCCTGTGTGCATCTTGAGAGTCTGCCTGTTTTCCAGAGGAGCATCTGGCCTAAATTCCTGGCTTCTGCCTTGAGATTTCTCTTGTCACTGCATGTGTCACCGTATTTGCTCCAACTCTGCTGCCTCCACATTAGAAAGCTGGAAATTCTCTCTTTGCTTCTCCAAATCATGGTGGCTGTGGTGCCCAGGGCAGTTGTAAAGGTAGAAGGCAACACTACAGTGAGCTGTCAGGGGGCCACTAGCAGGTGGGGCCAGAGAAGAAGGTTCAACTGGCCTGGGACAATGGCAACAGAAAGCGACGGAGCTACAGGGTGCCTCGGGAAAGGGAGAGGAATTAGGCGAGGGAGGCAGAAGGGAGAGGCAGTTTCTGAGAGAAGCTGAGTCAATGGTCAGTACTCTGGAGCGTGATGTCAGTCTGACCTGCTTCAGTCATGGGCCTTACCATGTGACCTCAGAGAAGTTGTCTGTGTTAACTTCTCTGTGCCTCTGTTTCCTCATCTGTAAATCAGAAATAATAATTGTGGCTATCTGATATGATTGTTTTGAAGATAAATGAAGCAACTCA
Source organism: Ochotona princeps (assembly GCF_030435755.1). Lineage (NCBI taxonomy): Eukaryota > Metazoa > Chordata > Mammalia > Lagomorpha > Ochotonidae > Ochotona > Ochotona princeps. The sequence goes on from NC_080847.1 coordinate 3,017,113, forward strand.
CCAAAAGCACTTAGAAGATTCCCAGGAAATGCTATCACTGACAATTACTGATTTTAAAAGTGACTAATTTCTATTATGCATTAATAGTTAAAGAGCACTTGACACTGCTGGATACTGCTCTCACATTGTTCGCATAACCACTGTAAGACTCCTGTAATGCAAGTATTATGTTAAAAAATAAATCTCCATTTACTGGTCAAGACACTTAGAAACGGCAATGTAAGTTAGATGGCTGAAGGAAACATGGCTTGATAACGCAGAGCCGGGATTCTGGCCCAGATGGACTGGCTCCAGCATCTTCTCGTTCAGCTTTCACTCCCTTCTCTGATCCGTACTCCTTCTTAAACTAGTAACAGTGGCTTAAGGACATCTTGTTGGAGATGCCCCAGGGAAGCTGGAAATTTAAATGAGGGCCCTCAGAAAGAAGGTGGGAGCTTGAGGTGGTGTTTGGTGAGGGGCATGATAATGGATCGCATGACTGAACCTGTGGGCATTACCATACCCACCCAGGGAAGGCAAGAAAAGCATCATTAACTATGTCCTAGAGGATATTCAATGAGAAGGGTACAAGGAAGAACAAAGACTGGCATGGGAAACTGAGGCAGGGGTCTGGGCAAAGCTGGTTAGGACAGGATCAGCAAGTGAAAGGAGAGATGGGCTTGGTTTTGCTTACTGTGTCTGGAAAAGCAAAGCCATTGTCATTTTGATGGGGATTCCATGGACCGTGTAAGCTGGCATGTACATACTGACAAGGGTAAGTATGCCACACACTGTATGGACTCTCTTTCCATTTGTTTGTATCTTCTTCAGCTCCTTTTATCAGTGTTTTAGTTTTTCAGTATCCGAGGTGTCTCCAGGAAACGGATGGTGAACAACCTTCCACAGATTCCACTTGTTTTGAACCCAAATAAGTGTGTCCTTTCCTTCCATCTCCTCTTGAAGTATTCCATGAAGGAACTTCGCAGATTGCTTTCTTTTTTAAAAAAATTATATTTTGACAATCTTTACATATTTAATGATGGTAAAAAGGTTCAAGGGCTATAGGGACGTGGGTAAGACTATTATTTCCATATTGTTTCCTTCATGTATCTGAGGTAAAGGGGGATATTGAGGGAGAAGCCCCACCCAGTTTCCCACGCACCCCAAGTCCCGGATGTAGGGCATGCTCTGAGATACTTGCTTAGGTGGTTTTGATAGTTATGAATCGCTGTCAGTCTCGCCACTCCGAGCATGATGAGGTCGTTGAAGAATACACTGATTGACATAGTCCATCATAGAGTCTCCATTTGCCCAGTATTTCACTGCCAACATGGAGCTGAGATGGTTGATTGACTTGTTCTGTCTTCTGTCTTTTCTTGGTTAGGGTTCTGAGTCCAGCATTTCGATTGGAGAGATCCCCAAAGAAACTCTGAGGTATTCCCAGACCAGACTCTTGTGTGTTCTAGCAAGCACAGGGCCCGGCACAGTCCATCACCACGATCAGCTGGTGGTTGCAATCCCTGGGTTGGTTCTGTTTTCAGTCCTGACTTCCACTGGAACCAATGGGTGTTGCAGTCCAGCCCAGTTCTGCCCAGCACATACTCGGCCCTCACATAAACCAGTGGGAGCTGCAGCCTAGTCAGAGCGACCCACAATAACCCCCACCAGACCTGCCCCCTACCCTGGTTTTCCAGTATGTGTAGCAGACTAGTCCAGTCTGTCCCACATCTGGTTTGGCTTTCACACATGTCAATGGGTATTGAAGCTTAGTTCCATCTAACCAGCTCAACTATCCAGCCCTCACGGATGTTGTTGAGTGCCTCCCCAGAGTGCTTTCAAACGAGCCTTTCACCTCCTTACCACACGTATTCCCCTTGGATTCTTTTTGACACTATTATGGGTGGAATTTTGTCCTTTTCAGATAATCTGGTATGGACATGTGTGAATCCACCCACCTGATTTCTGTATGGTAATTTCATACATTATAATTTGGCCAAACCCATTTAGTGACTGTCCTATGAGGTCTCCGGCATTATCTGCATGTAAAAGGCACGTCATCTGCAAGCATAGGTAGCAATCCTTCCTCTTTGTAGTTTGGACATCTTTGATTTCTTTTTCGTGCTGAGCTGCTCTGGCTAGGGCTTTTCTACAGTGCTATGCAGAGCTGACAAGCATGGGTGTCTCTGCCTTATTTCTCGTCCTGGAGGAAAAGCTTGAGGAAGTTCGCCACTCACCATGAAGTCTGTGAGATTTTCTTAGATGGTCCTTACTGTGTTGAGGTGCTTCCTTTCCACCCCCACCCCCCCGTTAGAATTTTATCTTTAGAGTTTTACCGTGAAAGGCTGTTACTTTCTCTGTATCTGACAGGATGCTATGATTTTTTGTTGTTTACCACGCTAACGCACTAGGTCATGTTATCTCTGATTTTTATGCACCAAATGTCCACGTACCCTAGGGACAAATCCTCCTTGACTGTGGTACGTGATTGTCCAACTGGGCTTTGGATTTAGTTGACTGCGATCTTGTGGTAGATGTCTGCTTCTTCATTTATCAGGCAGATTGGCCCACAGCTTTCTCCTCCTGAGGCATCTTGACTGGGCTTTGGTCTCAGGGTTTGGTTTGGCTTCTGCTGTCATGAGTTTGGAAGTATTCCCACTCTGTGATTTTTTTGGAAGGGTTTGACGAGAATGGATATCCATTCTTCTTTTATTATTTGGTAGGCTAAAGCCATCTGGTCTTGGGCTTCTCTTTGATGGGAATTTTTTGATTGCCGAGTCAATCTCTATAATGGTTGCAGGTCTGCAGGTCTGCTGGCTTTCCCTTTTTTTATGATTCAACCTTGGCAGGTTGGTTGTTTCCAGGATTCTTTTCATTTCCTCGAGGCAATCCAGTTTGTGGTCATGTAATTCTCTGAAAATCCTTTTTGTTTCTGTGGCATCAGTTGTAATGTTTCCTCTGTTAGTTCTCATATTAATGTCTTGAATATTCTCTTTCTTATTCTTGTGCAGGATTTGCCAATGTAAATTATCACAAGAAAACCACTTTTTATCAAGAAATGCAGCCACCCCACTTCTGGGTATTTATCCAAAAGAATTGGCATCTGCATATCAAGGAGATGTGAAGATATTACAGGAATCCTGGCATGCTCCCTGTAAGTCTATTCACAGATATGGAAACAGTCTCAACATTCACAGATGGAAGTATGGATCCGGGAATGTATGCTTGTACCTATACTGTGACAGGGGATCCTTTCAGCCGGAGTTGTGGATCAAGGTTAAACTACCTGCAAATGCCAACATCTCATATTTGTGCTGGTTCATTTCACAGATGCTCCACTTTTCCTGCTAATGTGCTTGGGAAAGTAGCAGAAGATGGTCCCTGTCCTTAGTGGATGGAGCTCTTGTCTCTTGCTTTTGGCCTACACAAGCTGCAGTCATTGTGGCCAGCTGGAGAGTGAGCCAGTAGATGGAATCTGTGTGTGTCTCTCTTTCTGTAACTCTTCTCTTACAGTAAGTTAAGTAAATCTTTAAAAAAGGACAGAATCCTGCAGCACTGGTGAATACCAAGGACATCACACTGAGTGAAATAAACCAGTTACAGAAAAGCAAATGGAACAGTCACAATTTCATGGAGAACTTAAAATGCTTAAATACAGAGAATTAGAGGGCAGTGGTCATTGCTGGTGACTAGGGGAAGAGAGTCACCAAGCAGCAGGTGTGAGGTTTCAGTGACATAAACTGGATCTGCCTTGGAGAGCCACTGTTGCACTTGGTATCCAGCATTAACAGCACTATAGCTGCACTGATATTTGGTTGAAAAGGAATTGTTTTTAGAGTTCCAGACAAATAAGAGAAACAGCAATTGGATTTTGTTATTAGAGTGTCTTTGGCATCTTTCCAGAGAAATCCTTACATAATCTTCCTTGACAAGGGAGTAGTTTTTAGGGAAGTGAAGATACTAAAACCTTTCAGCTTTCCATTTTCCCAGGACTGGCAGAGAGGGCAGTAGGTGGGGAGGATTGCTGTGGGATGGGCAGGGCTGGCGCAGCCTGTGCACAGGCTGTCTGATAAGGTGAACCTCTTTAATGCCAAGAAGTCAAAGCAGGGAAGGAGACCAATATGTCAAGCAACAGCCCACTATATGTTCTGCAGTCTGCTTTCTCATTTAGGCTCCACATAAAGAACTTAAGGTATGTAGTGATGCCCCAGGTTTCATGTTTTAAAGTTCCTGCCCAAGACTCTCCCTAAGATCATAACACCCTGATCCTTCGTTGGGGCACATTACCACACTGTGTAATGAAATTTATTCTATTCCATTTGTAAGAGAACGCTTAGTGAAGGGATGATTAGTTGCCTGGTGAGGAATAAAAGTTGCTCAGTCTTATCATGATGGAGTATAGAGGAGGAGTGACTGATAATAACTGGGGAAAATTCAGCCTTTATTACAGCCTGGGGCCATGCTCACATTAAAGCTAAATACTCTGATGTGCTGCTTTGAAATATCATTGATTATGAGATTGGGAGCTATTTTAGGGGACTTGCAGATAGAAAAGAATGTTCACTAACATTCGCAGTGTTGCTCCTCTTCTTAGAAAAAAAAAGATTTATTATTTATTTATTTTAAAAGTTAGGGAGAGAGAGACAGAGAAACAGAGACAGAAAGAGATCTTTCATCCACTAATTCAATCCTCAGATGGCCCCAATAGCTAACACTGAACCAGGCTGAAATCAGGCTCTTCCTCTGAGTCTCCTCTTGTGGGGGGCAGGGGCCCAAACTTTTCAGCCATCTTCGGCTGCTTTTCCCAGGCCATTTCCGGGGATCTGGATTGGAAGTGGAGCAGGCAGGACACAAACTGGCACCCATATAGGAAGCTAGCATCGAAGGCAGGTATACCACAACACTGGCCCCTAAAATGCATGTGTTCGAAAATATATTTGGACAAAAAAGGATCAATCTTCATTCTATCACCATGCCTCTGTATTTGTATATTGTAATAACAGCATTCAAGCATTTCCAGTTACATATCGTTGTGCAATGACAATATAACTGTTTGGTGCCATGATGTAGCAAAAGCACAAACAACCAGATGCAAACTCTTACGTGTACAATGGAACAAAATGCCAATGTACTGCACCAAGAACAGTAGCTGGATTGCACAACAGGTCCAGAAGTGATCTTTCTCCAACATGTCTGCCTCTTACATCAGGCAGTCACATTTCTTTAAAGATTTATTTATCTATGTTTATTAGAAAGGCAGATGTACAGAAAAGGAGAGACAGAGAGAATGATCTTCCATTAACTGGTTCACTCTCAAGTAGCTTCAACAGCCAGTGCTGAGCCGACCTGAAGCCAGGAGCCAGGACTTCTTCCAGGTCTCCTACATGGGTGCAGGGTCCCAAGGCTTTGGGCCATCCTCGACTGCTTTCCCAGGCCACAAGCAGGGAGCTGGATGGAAAGTGGAGCAGATGGGACATGAACTGTTGCCCATATGGGATTCTGACTCATGCAATGCGAGGATTTAGCCAATGTGCCAGGGCCCCATTTTTTCTTTTTTTAAGTAAATACCATGACCTGTAACTCTCCATTTAAACTTATACACTGTCTACAGTCCTGGGCATTTCCTCAAGCTGCACCTCGCTCCCTGGGTTCACGGCCATCCTGAGACTGAGCAGTCTGGCTTCGGTGCACGTGGGGCTTCTGCTCTGACCATGTCTTGCAGAGACTCCTGTTTTCAGAGAGGTTGAGAGCCATGGATGAGGAGGTTTTGAGTGGCATGTACATTCCACTCATGTCTGCCTCCAAGGTGCTGAAACCCCTCTTCCCTCTTCCCCATGGGACCTTCTTTTTTGGGAGACCACAAACATGGAGTGTGGCCTGCCTCCTGTTTTCTGCCAGCTCCACTAACACTGGGATGGTTGTGCTATCTCTGATTGTGTTCAAACCTTTGCTTGTAAATATTGCCACATGCAGATGTTCACTGTTGGGCCTCGGGTCTGATAAGAGAGTCGTGGCCTTGTGGCTCTATTCATCTATTTCTGCCTCTCCCACACTCCCCACTGAGCCCCTGTTCCCAGCACACAGAGTAGCAAAATGAAGCCCTGCAGTGCACATTGGTTTGTACCTCTGGTTTGATTTTCGTCCTATGATCCCGAGCTCAGAATGTTCTCATGTGGAGTGTTCTCATTGTGGAGATGCCACTGCCTGCTCTTCAGGAACTGTCATGGAGACTCGATGAGAAAACAGACATCTGAATATCCACGGGAGTGCTCCAAACAAGTTAGTCTCTTTCCCTTACACATGGTGCCCTTATACCATCACACCCTCTGCCCACCTGTATATCTGAGTACTTCCCATGTGTGAAACACAGAGCTGGGTACCAGGGAGACGAGAAGTTTGAAAATCAATTTTCACTCCATCAGAAGCTGTTTTAGACTGCCATGAGATAAATGCCAAATAAAATATATCATACCTCAATATTTTTAAAATGAATGAATTTTCATCCAAATGTTTCCTGAGCACTCACTTTGCATTAAGCTGCACACTGATCACTCATAATTAGCAGAGAACAAGACAGATAAAATTCCTTAGGACAGCAGGGGGAGGCAGGCAAACTGGATGCTTTCCAGTGGTGGTCAATGCTAGAGAAGAAATACAGTTTCTCAGAAAACATATGGGTGGATGCTGACTTAGGCAAGGAAGGAATATTTGAGTGGAGACAAGGACAGGAACACCTGGCTATGCAGAGAGGTGGGTTGAGTGAGGCTAGAAAAGCACTGAGCAGGAAGCCTCTGAACTGGGAAAAAGCTGAGCACCTCAGAGTCAGGTGCGTTTGGAGAACGCACGCCTCAAGAGGGTGGGAGTGTGAACTGTCCTGGTCCGGGTGGATTCCATGGGTTTGACAGAGAAAACGGCTGATAGTACACGGGCTGGATTCCACTATGTGGCAGCATGAACTGGTGAAAAGATTGCTTGGTTCCTAAGCAGCTACTCCAGACCTGATGCTTCAATGCCTGCAGCTCACCATCACAGTGATTTGGATGGCTGAATTGGACAGGAGTGGCTGGGCACTCAATACTACAACTGAATTCCATAAGAAAAGAGTCAAAACTTTGCCAGAAGATTGGCCAGTGATTCAGCCAGATGCTTGAATGTGACTAAATTGAACTTCTTTGCAATTTTTTTTTAAGTTCAGTGGAGACTACAAAGTAAAATTTCAAAGAGAAGAATATACAAATGAAGTATATTTAAAGTGTTCCAAAAACATAAAGGGACAAAAATAATATCCTGTGATTGCACTGCATGGTTAGAATTTGCAAAAGATCAGAATATGAAATACGGAGGGTTGTGTTGCACTCAACATACTATTTTTCCTGAATTCTCAAAAGCTATTAGACAATAACCTTTACCCTGAAATTAGAGTCTGGCATTATCTGGGCTTATCGATTGTGGTCAGACACTTTGAAATGCAACATGAGTTTTCATATTTGGTTCATTTTATAACATTTTCAGAGGGTGGAAGGGGATTGCAACATAATAGATAAAAATCATTAGAAAGAAAAAAATGACTTTTTCCCACAGAGTAGAAGTAATAAATAAACATCCAGCCCACACTTAGGTATAGCTTTGATTCTGTAGGTAATCGGACAGCATTGAACTTTGTCTATTTGGAAGCCCACGAAAGACACTGATGCTGAATCCCATTAACAACTTGGCATCTCAGAGCTTCCTTTCAGCTGATACAGCCATGTATTCTACATGGGTTGTGCACATAATCTTATTACCTGCTAACAGGATTTGTGCTTGGAACTCCCAAGGACCCCTTCACCAATTCACCCACATGCCCAAAGTCAAATGCATTTGGATAACAGTTGGTTCAGACAGAAAATAAGACCCACTAACCTGCTTAAGGATGCTTTTAAAATCTTCCAGAAACATTTGCAGCTTGTAACACAGAAACACTGTGTTAACAGGTGTCAACAGCCAGACATAAATAGGGATTTAGAAGAACTAGCTAAATAACTTGGGCCTAACAACAGCCCAAGAGCCACGGTGCCTGCTCCCAGCCCCAGGCAGCGACTACCTTCTGTCTGGTCAAGAAACTGTATAATGTTAAAGAAGCCACCTGAGACCTTGATCCTGGGGCAAAGGTGAGTGACTCAGTGCTTCTGCTCTATATAACCAAGGAGAGAGTTCCACCATATGAGAGAGGTCAACTGCAAGAAGGACATGGCTAAGGGAATGCATTTTGCTGATTTATACATTGGTAAGCACATGCAATGGACAAGTAGTCAGTGGATCCAGGTCACCAGTAAAATTCAAGCCATGGCATACTAAAGTCCGAACCATATCACCCACTGGCCTTTAAACACCTAGGTCTTGACGCAACCCATGCCAGGCTCTAAACAATGCTTCATCCATAACTCGGGTCCTGTCTGCACTGTCTTCTTCTCTCTGTCTGATAGATTTCTTCTAAGTCACAGAAGACAACTCTTTGTAGCACGTAGCACTTGGTCATCCAGGAGTGCTGCAGAGTTGATGTTCCCTAGTTACAGCTCATAGCCAATCATAAACGGACTGGTGAATAAATACCCAACATTCTACATCTTTTTCTGAAGTCTTACACTTTTACACCATTCCTAGTGTTTCTTGGTGGGGCTATGCTCCACTCTCCCGTGGATGAAGTCTGCTGGGTAATTTGTTGGCTGTCTTCTTTTCCCAGTTTTCCTCACTTTCCTACTGGTATTTCATGCTTCTCTTCTATTTCTGTTTGAACTTTTGCCTCTGCTGACTTCTGGAGAAATCAACAGTAACACACTCACCCACTCAACCCGAGTCAGCCACGTCAGTGCAGAGCCCACACCAATCACTTGGTGTCTCCAAGCAGAAACATGTGGATCAAGTAAGAAAGTACAAAATGTTGACTTTACACTGCTTTCTCCTTATCTTTCCTCTACACTTTGCTGCATGACTCCATCACATTAGAATGGTGAAGCAGGGAGGCAGGGAGCCAACAGGAGCAGCTGTTTGCTGCTAGGGTGGCTTGCTTTCAGTACAGGTCAACTATAGAAAACCCTTTTTCAAATGATAACTCGTGTATGGAATACAGAAACTGTTATACAGATGACTGATTAAAATGACGATCAGAGTGATCTAGTCACATGGGTCAGAAAATAATTGTCCATTTGTTGGAAAATGAGACCAAGTGCCTTATAGTTGCAAATGAGGGTTCTGGAAATTGTTCCAAATCAGCCAAATCTCTTGCTGCCATTACTCCTGGAAAGAGATCCAGCCCCTCTACATTAAGATTCCGGCAGGGTGGGGACACTTAGGAATCACTTGGAATGGTACTGGGAGATGGCCAGGAAAACGAGACCCCTCAAAGACACCAAGAAGCAAATGGAAACTTTGCCCTTTGAAAATGCCATGCATAGTCAATTATGCATTTGTGAGTCAATTATGCATTTGTAAGTCAATTACATAAAAGAAAACAGATGAGTTTTAAGACTTCTAATGTGCAATGCTGGAAAGGGCTTCAATTTAGGAGAACAATAATTTAAAAAAATGGTTTTAGGTCGAATGAGAAGGGGAGACTTCCAAAATGCCTCTGGGAATTAAATTAAAATGAGTAAACTAGTTTTATTTGCAGCTTAAATAAAACTCCCCTGAACTGTTTAATGGGCATCTACCTCCTTTAGGTATATTCTAGAGAAAACTCAATTTGCAATTAGAGGCTAAGGAGATTAATGAATCACCACATTTTATTTGCATTAGACCCAGTGATTAGAAAGACATTTTTTTTTTTTTGGTCTCAGTGAAAGTCAGAAAGCTACCAAAAGTGAGCTAAGCTTTTCATTGCCCTAGTTCAGCAACCACCGTGCTGTTTTTAAGTTTAGGGTCCAAGGTTACTCATCTTTTTACAAGGAGGGTGATAATGTCTGGTCCCTGGTTTATTATTAGGAGGCTCATAAACATATAAAATAGACACACCACAACAATGGCTTAAGCCATGTATGCGTTACACAGATAATTATGCTTCCGAGGGTGACGGCAAGGTTTGCTTTGTCACAATGTCTCCAGGGCACTGACAGCATTTGCTGGACAGATCCACTCACTCCTGAACGGCAGAAAGCATTGTTTCTGTCTGCTCTGTGTACAGGGGCACTGCTGCTCCTGGGTGCCTTGGTGGCACATACCGGGCGCTCAGTGTCATCCGCTGGATCAAAGCGGTAGAAGGGAGACCTTCTTTGAAGGTCAAGATAGTTTTAGAAAATATAGATTTCATCAGGCATTTGATGTCTGTATTTCATTAAGAAGCTCTATATAAAGCAACTCATGTAATAGTCACAATACTTCACATAATTGTAAGTATGTATGAATGAGCTGCACACTGAACACTTTCTACATATGAGCTCTGTTCAACTTCATGATGAGCTCTTGGGGTGGGTTCTGTACCACCACTTAGAGACAAGGGGATTCCTGTGTAGGCGTGGCTTGTTGTTACAGCAGCACCAGTTACAGAGGGGCAGAGCAGAGGGGCTCTACACAGACAGCACTGCACCTGAGACGAGCTCTTAGGGGTCAGTGGTTTTATAGTACAGGATGGAGTGAGTAAGCAAGCGAGAGAAGACAGAAAGAGAAAGGAAAGAGAAACTGTGCCCCAGAATCCAGGTGCCCCACTCAACTGTTTTCACTGGAGTTTTCCAAGAAGTCATATAGAATGCAGCCCTTCCACAGACCCCTAGGGGCCTAGGCGCTCGTCCACTGACCCTGGCCACACTGTCCTGGCTGGAGGAGTCATTAACATCCCCACTTCTGGGCTCTCTGTGTTGGCAAGCAACTCCAGGGCACTGGAAACACCTGGGGAAGCTGCAGGTGCAGAGAGTGTATCACGCAGCTGCAGCCACATTTCAGACAGACCAATGTTACATGGCGAGAAATACCCACTTGCACCTTGGGCGATGCACCTTCAACGTCTTTTTCTAGCTTTAATGAAGCAGCTAGGCAGGAGGAATGCAAGAGGAGGGCAAGCACAGCCTATTCGTCCAAGGCTTCCATGTGCCTAACTCCGGGAAGAGGAACAAGCCTGAGAGAGGTCAGCAAGAAAGAGTAGCAGGAAAGAACACAAACACAGTGTCTAAGAAAACAGAAATGGGTCTGCCAGGGCATCAGATTCCTCTGGTTACTGGAAGAGAGCTGCTTTGGTGAAGGAAAACTGAGGATGCTGGCAGTACTCTCTGCCCACCACTGTGCTCTGTTTTCCTTCCTCCTTTCTCTTTCTCTGTTTCTCTTTCCTTTTTCTTTCTCTTTCTTTCTTTCTTTCTTTCTTTCTTTCTTTCTTTCTTTCTTTCTTTCTTTCTTTCTTTCTTTCTTTCTTTCACCATCTGCATCTATTACTTTTAGTCTGCTAAAAGAAAAGGGCTAACTTGATCATCTGGATTCTGACATTATGTACAACTTTGCTTTCTTCTTTAGATATTTCTGTCTCATAAAAATTATCTAACAAATGTTCATTAAAAAGTACAGTTCTTCCACCCAATACGTCATCCCGTAGGCGTTTACAAGAAGGATGAAGATTCAGGAAGAGAGGATGGATGGAGCCTGCTGGTGACATGACAGGGGCAGGGCTGATGGCGGGGCTGATGGCAGGGCTGATGGCGGGGCTGATGGCGGGGCTGATGGCAGGGCTGATGGCAGGGCTGATGGCGGGGCTGATGGCGGGGCTGATGGCAGGGCTGATGGCGGGCTGATGGCAGGGCTGATGGCGGGACTGATGGCAGGGCTGATGGCAGGGCTGATGGCGGGACTGATGGCGGGACTGATGGCGGGGCTGATGGCAGGGCTGATGGCGGGACTCTTGGCAGGGCTGATGGCAGGGCTGATGGCGGGACTGATGGCGGGGCTGATGGCGGGGCTCATGGCGGGGCTGATGGCGGGGCTGATGGCAGGGCTGATGGTGGGACTGATGGCGGGGCTGATGGCGGGACTGATGGCGGGACTGATGGCGGGGCTGATGGCGGGGCTGATGGCAGGGTTGATGGCGGGGCTGATGGCGGGGCTGATGGCAGGGCTGATGGCGGGGCTGATGGCAGGGCGGGCTTCCATCTTGGGCAAGGCACAGCACTAAAAGGACACATCCGCTTGCATTTCAACAAGGACCTCTGGGCAGGCACACATCACGTGGTGGCTGCCCTAGGGATGTGCACTGAGAGAGATCGTGCCACAGCGAAGTCATTCTTCACCACAGAGGTGAGCCTCAGAACTGTTCATTCTAGAACTACAAACTCAACAATCTGCAGATCAAAAAATATTCGGGGAAAAGTTGTATCTTCCATTAAGATGCACAGAATCAATATTCCCTAAGCAATACAGAAAACTACTACCTACAGAGTTCACACTGTATTAGTGTTTTAAGCAATCCAGAGATGGTTTAGAGCATATAAGAGGATGTGCATATGTTCAATACAAATACTATACTATTTCATGTAAGGGATTCAAATATTTGAGGGTTTGGGTATCCTCATGGGGGGTGGTCCTAGGACAAGGCCCCACGAGACTGTGAGTGACTGTCCATCCCTTCAAAATGTCCAGAGTGTACAGGTTCACATTCTCAGGAACTAGACACATCTTAACTGATGGTGGCAGGATGTCCAGATCAATCATGCTCAGTTCATCAGGACAAAACCTCATGAAAAATTGAAGTCAGCATTAGCTGCAACAGCCTTTAATACACCCAGCCCACTGTATGTATGCTGAGGGACACAGTGTATGGTAGACTATTTTTCCTAAAGAGCACCTGGAGCTGACAGAGCTGTAGGCTTCATGGGAGAGGACTGTGCTACATCTTGCAAGCCCAGGAATATTAGGATCCAGAATTCAAGGCAGGGCTTCTGCTGCTTGTGTCATTTTCACCCCAACATGAAGTTGAAAAGCCATGCCCCTACATTCAATACAGGAATGCGCCTACATTCAATACAGGAATGCCCCTACATTCAATACAGGAATGCGCCTACATTCAATACAGGAATGCGCCTACATGCAATACAGGAATGCGCCTACATGCAATACCGCATCACTGAAAACAAGCCTGACAGAGCTTCCACAGGCACCAGGCTCCATTTCCACCAAGCGCCTCACAGCAACTGCCAAATCCTCCCTAAGATTCTGTGAAATGGCTTACCCTTACTGACAAGGAAACAGAAGAATGGGCACGAAGGTCATGTTGAATCAAAAATGAATCAATGAGCGGCTGCATGGATGAGCAGATGAATGAATGAATGAACGCATTGAGAGAGGTGGGAAATAAGGTTAGGCAAGGCAGGGCAGGACAGGCTAGCATGGCAGCTTCACTGAGGAGCTGGGGTATCTGTTGGCTCTCAGCCTGGAGGAGTCTTTGGCTGTCAGTGGGGGGCCGTGGATGTGCAATCTCGAGAGTTCCTCATTGAAGAATCCTCTCACTGTGTGCCTGGCTTGGGTGGTCCCATCAGGCACTGACGAGGCAAAATATGTGGCCAAAAACCCAACTCTGTGCATAAATGATTGTTTTTTCTTTTTATGATTCCAATCTGCTTCCCACTGCACATCTTACCTAGGGTCTCTGTTCTGCAAAAGTTTCTGAGTTCTCTCAGGCCTCTCCCCTCCAAGCCGATGCCTGGTGAGCAGTGTCACAGATAGACTATGTCATACCAGCCAGCACAGTCACACCTGATCATCCGCCTTTGAGCATTATTGCTATTATAGTTGGCTTTCCTAGTATAATTTGATGATTTACTTTCATATTACACATCTGGGTGGTAATGACATTTAGGGAACTACAAAGAATTTATGGGAAGATGGAATGAAGAGATAATTTTGGTGCAAAAACCATTGGAAACCCATGCACTTTTCATAATACACAGGTTCCACAAACTTTGGGAGGTTTCCTCATGTTGTCCAGGGATATCATTTTGGCAACAAAAGGGCCAGCGAGGGGCCACTCACCTGGTCAGCTATCTTTGGGGTTGAACAGATTCATGTGTGATCACATGGGGGCTGCCCTGTCCCTGAGAGGTGCCAAAATCTGTACTGTGTCAGAAGACTTCTGGGCAAGCCAGATGAGTCTACAGTCTTCCCAGGGTGACTCAATGAGTTTCAGGCGATGACCACACAAGGCCCGTTTTGAAATCTGTCCTCAAGCAGCACTGTTACTCCAAAGCGCTAATGGTGGAAAGCACACCTTAGCCTCTCATTCTCCTAAGACATATTATTCCATTATAACAAAATGGGGCCAACCTGAATCATTAACGTCTGCGTTTATGTGGTTGCTAGGTAACCAATTTGCCCCTTGGGTTTCAGAAGCAGCCGAGGGTGCTAATGTCACATTATAAATCAGGGTGGCAATGGGCTCGCAGACATGCTTCAGGAAGCAGTGTCTTCCTGAAGGGCAGTCTGCAATTGGCTCCTGATGGGCTTTTCTTAAATTTCAATATACAAACAAGGACTGATACCTAAGTTTAACAAGTGCGCGGCATAAAAGAAAACATAGTCGAAATTGCATAAATTATAGAGTACAATTCAAACCAGGGTAAACATCAAGTTGCTTATTAATGGTGATGATAGCAAATGCAACACCTGCCTTGCCCAGCTTCTGGTGAGCCAGGCGTCGTGCTGGAGAGCGACTAGTGTCGTCCTGCCCCGATGCAGCCACTTACAAAGCACATGTCATCACTGCTTGGTCCGTGAGAAGAACGGCACCCTCCCTGAGCTCACTGCCACTCGCCATACCCACTGGTCTTCCCTTCAGAGAACAGCTACTGGGTTAACTGATGAGAAGGCAGGGTGCAAGCCATTCTCAACGCTGGCAGCTAATTGGTGCAAAGGGACAGTCCATGGATCTATCAGCCCCAATACATACTGGATTCCATGTACTGTTTTGCATGGCCTATCTTTGTTAGTACTTATTTCCTTGTAAATTTATTTAAAAGGAGATGGTGAGAGTGAGTGAGAGAAACAGACTCTCTCAGCTGCTGGTTCACTCCTCAGTGGTCAGGACCACTTAGCCCAGGTTCCTGGGATAAAGTCAGGAACTTAGAACCCAATTTGGATGTCGCATGTGGGTGGCAGGAATTACTGGAGCCATCACTGTTGTCTCCTGGGGTCTGCATTACCAGAAAACTGGAGTCAGGAGTCAGGGACGAGCATGGAAACCAGGCACTCCAATACGGAATGTGGGTGTACCAACTGAGGTTGCTACACATTCCACCGGGGATGCTACACATCCACCCATGTCTCACCCTAGGTTTTCAGGATGAAGGAGGCAAAGAGAGTCTAGGATTCTAAGGACAGGTAACATAGACAGATGTGGGCTGGACTGTGCGTGTTGAGAGCAGAATCAAGAAGGCAGGAGCAGCAAAGTGCATCAGCTCAGAAGGTATCCATCACAGGGATCTTGTCCTCCCAGGGACCACGCTCAGAGCCCTGGAGCTGAGCTGTCTGGAGCCCCTCCCAAGGCGCAGGCTGTGGGCACAAGCCAAGATGCCTGAGATTCCTTCTGCAGCTGAGCACCAGGAAATTGAACACTTTGTCCTCAGCACCTGTGTTTGTGGTGAGGAAATTTACAACCAGAAGGAAAGGGGAACCCTTACTGAGGTTCCTCAATCAATTTCCTTGAAAGTCAGTGCTTCTGTGGCCACCAGAGAGTCCTAAAACGCTTCAATGCCTCTCCACTGTCTGTCAAGCCTTTACAGAGAAATCCCCCTGAGGGGTCCAACCTGGGAGTGCTCCTTCCTGCGATCTCTTCCAGTTTCACAGGTAGTCATTACAGAGGGTCAGTGAAGAAAACAATTGCAACCATCAGCATACATGCAGTTACATAATGTACATGAACTTGAGGACACTGAATTAAAAATTATGGGTCCAACACAGTAGCCTAGCAGCTAAAGTCCTTGCCTTGAACACGCCGGGATCCCATATGTGCACCTGTTTTAATCCTGGCTGCCCCGCTTCCCATCCAGCTCCCTGCTTATGGCCTGGGAAAGCAGTTACGGATGGCCCAAAGCCTTGGGACCCTGCACCCATGTAGGAGACCCGGAACAAGCTCCTGGCTCCTGGCTCCTGGCTTTGGATCGGCTCAGTTCCAGCCATTGTAGTCGCTTGGGGGAGTGAATCATCATATGGAAGATCTTCCTCTCTGTCTCTCCTCCTCTCTGTTTATCTGACTTTGCAATAAAAATAAATAAATCTTTTTTTCTTAAAGATTATTTATTTGAAAGGCAGAGTGATAGAAAGAGAGGAAGAGACAGTGTAGGACTTGGGGAGAGACAATGATAGAGGAAGAGAGAGACAGGGCTCTCCCACTGCTGACTCGCGCTCTAAATGTCAGCAAGGCCTGCGGCTGGGCCAGGCCGAGGCAGGAGTGAGGGATTCTGTCCAGGGCTCCCACAGTGTGGCGAGGACTGAGGTAACCCGGCCATCGTCCGCTGCCCTGCCAGGTGCATTAGCAGGAGGCTGCATCCGAAGCACAATAGTGGGGACTTGAACTGGTACACTGAGATGGGATGCAGGCATTGACGGGTGCAGCTTAACCCTATGTGCCACTCTGCCTGCCCTTGAGAAAACTTCAGGACAGACTGGGCACAGCCATCATTTGCTTGTTCACTCTGAAAATGCTGCCAGACGTGAGGCACTGTGCTAGGCGCAGGAGTGCAATGGTGAGGACAGACCGACAGGCCCTCTCTTGGAGCTCAGAGTCTCTTGTGGTGTGGTTCTGGCTTCCTCATATGCCATGACAGCTTTGCAGCCAAAAGGCTACAGACAGCAAGATTCCTAGCAGACATGATGCCAGCCACATGGCCCTCTGACTGCAGTCCTTTGGCCACCGACACCCAAGGGCATGACACCAAGTTGCCACATCTCAAAGGAAGACGCATCAAGGGTACGTTGAAAATGGCCACGTGGGATGGGAGATGTGGCGGGCATCCTTGGAAATGATTATCACAGTGTGCCAATGTCCCCTGCATGAGAGCTTCCTGAAAAATTGGCCTCAGCATGCAGGCTTCTATGAATTAATTCAACATGTCTTTGCCACTTCATCATTACCAAAATATACATCAAAGCACTTGACAGTCACAAAACACACTCAACTGACCATCACTGTAAGACAGGACAAACATCATTGCCCACACAGTTTAAACTAGAAACAAAGGTCTAACTCCTCAGAGCCAAAAGGGGAGTGAGAGCCTTGGGTCAGGAACCAAGTCTAGAATTAGGTGTCTGCCCCCGGGGACATGCTGCTGGCATGGGGAGACCCCCGTCCCCTCCCGGCCGGGCCCGCCTTCCTCTCAGGACACAAGGACTCTGAGTCCTCTGGCGTTTGGAATGTGAACTGCATCATTTACATGAGGATGTGAAAAGCCAGTCTCAAGTAGCATCCATTACAGACTGAATAAAAGACTTTTTCCAAATTGTTTCCAACATTTTTTAGTCCTATTTTCAGCAAATAATTAAAGGTTAGAAACTTTAAAATAAATTCCAGTGGTATAGCTCTGCATCTGGCTTAATGGATGCCACAACTCAAAGTCATGAGATAAGGTCTAGCTTGAGAACTCTGCGGAAAAGGTGTCATCTCCAGGAAGGCGCTGTCTTATTTCCCGCCAGAGCAGCAGCCCAAGCCCCTTAGGCTCCAGCCTCCAAGCACATTTCTGCATCAATTGTGAACATGCCAGAACCATGCCCATTCTTAGGCCCCACTTTATGCCTGCCACAGAGCACCTAATGGGGGTGCCTGAAGGAAGCCTGAGCATGTAACCTAACAACTTTCAGAAAAAGGCTGTTCGCAGGGGTACCGGGGGTGGCAGGGATTCTGATTCGGTTCTGTGTTGTCCAGGCAGGTAATAACTTTAATAGCAGGAGTCCTTAACAAAGAAGGATTGGGGACACTTGAGACAGACAGGAGAGGAGACAGAGGAAACAATGGGCGCAACACGGCCACAGCTCAAGCGATGCTGGAAACCACCAGTGGTGGGAGAGGCAAGGGAAGCTTGTTGAACGCCAACCAAGAGCCTTCAGAGGGAGAGTGGCCTCCCCCACACCCTGGTTTGGGATCTCTGGCTTCCGGAATTTGGAGAACATATTTCTGTTGTTGGAAGCCACCTGCTTTGTGGAGATTTGTCCTGGTAGGCCAAGCAAAAGTAACAGCTGCCCAGGAGTAGGCCTGGCAACTGGTCAAGCCCTCCCAGGGATTCTGACGCATGCTCCAGGTTAAGAAGCACGGGTCTAGAGCAGTTGGGTAAATGTCTTTATTCCTGGCTGCTTCATGACACGGATGTCTTCCCCATGGGTCAGCAGAGGCTACCCTTGAACCTGTCACTGGGCCACGTGTGGACAATGAACCTCTGAGGCAAGTCAGCTAAGTGCAGCCTGCTCCCTGGGGATGTCCTTATCTATAAGGCAATTACATCTACGTCTATATTGCTCACCTACATCCACCGCTAGAGCGGAGCAGTAAGCCAGGCACCACAGGTATAGCAGGCACAAGACTCTATGCTTGCCATCAAGAGCCCTGGCATCAAGCTGCAGAAACAGCACAAATCGACACAAAGATAAACAGTTCCATCTGTGGCTTCTCCTGGGCATAATGCCTCCCAAACATGCTCTCGGAGTTTATCAAATAAGCAACACTTGAAGCTACAAGTGTATCTCCAGCCGGATTTGTCCTGAACTCTGGGGTGGCATTACATCAACACGGATGCACGCTCATTTCCAAAATGCAGGATGCGGGCGCCCCGTGAATAATGCATCCTGCTTCTCTCCATGCTCCTCCCCCTCACAGGCTCGTTCGCATCGTGTGGATGGCTAGACGATCCGGAAGTCACTTTGGAGCTTAAGAAGGCTCACTTGTGCCTGCACTTCCTGGTGTCTTTTTCAAATGAGAGCCCAGGCAGGGCCTTGAGCGGAATCAAAGTGCTTCAAGACTAAGGGAGACTGAACCCCAGGTTCTGCAGCAGACAAGGGATGCCGGTGTCTTTCAATGAAGGTGTGATCTTCTTGGTTGGTCTACGTTTAGCAGGAGGGCTACCCATCACTGGCTGGACCATTTCTGAATCACAGCAATAAGGCCACCATGGTCATCTCTAGAGTGGGGACGGTGCACCCTGCTGGGAGACATGTGCCCAGGAAGAATGGGGTGCTGAAGGTGCTGAGGGAGGTAGGGGTGGGGTGCTGGGGACAGCAGAGAGGGTAACAGCCACACCAAGGCTGCTGCTCTTCCACAACCCACAAGTAGTTGCATGACCCTGGGCAAGGTACTGAGCTTCCCAGAGCCTCAGTTTCCTCAACTGTAAAATGGACTGATAATCAGAGCATCATTTGGAGGAACAAAGAAGTTACTCAGAGAGAATGCGCATCATAAAGCCTCCCAGGGTTGGCTCTCCTCTCCTTCCCTCCTCCACCAAGCCCCTGACACCCTTGTACAACCAGGGTTTAATTACATCAGATTCTCCTAGACTCAGGTTGTTGTGTGGTTCAGAAAATCCATTAACTCCGGGAGCTTCACTTGTCAGGAGTCAGCCTGCCTCTGACCTTGCTGCTGGGGGAGGATCACAGAACTGGCACATGGCTCCCACGCCCAGGCCTGACCCGTCAGACTGAAAATAAAAGGCACCACCAAAACGGACACATAGATCACAAGGGCCCGCGACTAAGCAAAGGGGTCATAAGGGAGGACGCCAGAGGAGAACAGAGAGGAGAGGGGGCCTTGAGGCTCCCTTCCAGATCTCAGAAACCACAGGCCTGGCATCCAGGCCATTAATTCATGCTGTGTGTCTCCCCCGGTGCCAACAACCTCGTGCTGCAGGGAACCTACTTCACAGAGAAAAAAACTGAGGTCCAGAAAGGGAAAACAGATTCCCACTGCCCCACACACAGACTAAGTGGCATGCACGTTCAGCTGACTTCATTTGTGTTTTGCTTTGGGAGGGCGGGGAGATGCAGCGGGACCTTCCATCTTCCGGCCCACCTCCCTTGTGCCTGCAACAGCTGGGGCTGGGCCAGACAGAAGCCAGGAGCCTGGAACTCAGTAAGTATCTCCCACCTGGGTGGGAGGCATACAGCTACACAAGACAACACCTGCTGACTCCATGGTTGCACATCAGCAGGAAGTTGGAACTGGAAGCTGACCCAGGGCTTGGTTCAGTCACTCCTGGGAGGGCTGTCAGCATCCCAAGTGCCCTCAGTGCATAACACCCGCCCCAGGGCAATGACACCCACACCCAGGGCAGTAACACCCGCCCCAGGGCAGTAACACCCACCCCAGGGCGATGACACCCGCACCCAGGGCAATAGCACTCGCCCAGGGCGATGACACCTGCACCCAGGGCAGTAACACCCGCCCCAGGGCAATGACACCTGCACCCAGGGCAGTAACACCCGCCCCAGGGCGATGACACCTGCACCCAGGGCAATAGCACCCGCCCCAGGGCGATGACACTGCACCCAGGGCAATAGCACCCGCCCCAGGGCGATGACACTGCACCCAGGGCAGTAACACCCACCCCAGGGCGATGACACCTGCACCCAGGGCAGTAACACCTGCCCCAGGGCGATGACACCTGCACTCAGGGCAACAGCACTTGCCCCAGGGCGATGACACTGCACCCAGGGCAGTAACACCTGCCCCAGGGCAATGACACCTGCACCCAGGGCAGTAACACCCGCCCCAGGGCGATGACACCTGCACCCAGGGCAGTAACACCCGCTCCAGGGCAGTAATGCCACACACTGTTCTCCACTGCAAGTGAGCTGTGACCAGAGACAGGGAAAACTCCTTCAGTGCTCCACCTTTCTAGGCTGAGCGCCTTCCAGATCAGCCTGGCCCTCCAGACCAAGCCTTTGGACTTGCCATTCCTAGAAGAGGCCATTAGGGAGGGGACTTCTGCCAGCCATCGACCCCCATCCCAGCACTGATGGCACGGTGGGGTGGGGTGGGCAGTGGACCCTCCTGGGAGAACTTGGGATTGGGTTTGTGCCTTACAGCCCACACACTGGCTGCCAGCACCCAGCTCATCACCTCCACTGCTGTCCAACTCCTTACAGCTGCAACAGCCAGCTCATGGACCGTCTGCTGTCATCCTCAGCCACATAGCCTCTGCAGACACCAGCCCAAGGAGCCACTCACAGGTGAGCATACCAGGTCAGTCTCTTCTGAGAGCTGAGACAGCTCAGTTCTTTTTGTGAATGGAAGCTGGGCTCATCACACGGCCTGAAGGTTAGATGTGATCTGTTTTTCCCTATGTGCTCCACACTCATCTTCCATTTCTCTCTCTTCCATCTGTCCTGAGCCATTCCCACCAGGCACACCCTGCCTCAGGACTTTCCTTATGTGGCATCCTGTATCCACACTGTCTTCCCTCCAGTTATCCACGTAGCTCGTTCTCCTGCCCCTCTCAAATATTACTTCCTCAGATAAGTCTACCTTGACTGTTCTGTTGAGAACTGCTCCATTGCCACCCCAGCAATGCCCACCCAATTTGCTTCACAATGCTCACCACCCAATATGTTTGTTCACGAGCTGTCTCTGGCCACGATAACCTCCACGGGGTCAGAAAGGCACGTGGGCTATTTTGGGGGATGCAGGAAGGCATGCAAGCCTAGGTACAGCTGGGTGTCTCCCTGCGCATGCATGCCTGCTCCCAGCTGAGGTGCATGGAGGCAAGGGTGAGCCTGATTCTCTGTCCCCAGATGGGGAGGCATTCTTCCACCCCCTGACAAAAGATGGTTTCAGCTGACCCATGAGCTGCCAGCCTGCCATGGTGCTAAACAAGCATGTGCCCTCGGAGAGGCCATGAGCCATGGCAGTTCCCATGGCTCCTCCCCAAGATAAGGACAGGTTCCCACGAGAACACTGCCTTGCCTGGACCGTAGAAACAGCGTGGAACCCCACACAGAGCCAAGTCCACAGGCAGCTCCTGCTCAACTGAGAACCAGCCATGGGGGGTTGTATCCCTGGGGATGCCATGTCTGAATGTCAGCGACACTGCCTTTTCTTTAAATAGCACCCACTGCTTTTCCTGGCGGGGAACTCTCCGTGGCTTTTTAGAGCCCATTTTGGAGGTCTGAGTTCCCAGACCTGGGGCACACCACGCCAGGAGCCTCTGCTCAGGCTCCCAGGCTCCCTCCCTGCAGCAGCGTACATCTACTCTCATGCCTCCTCCGTCCTCTCCTGACCCACGTGTCCCCCACCCTGCAGAGCCAGCCATGAGCTCCCTCCTCCTGGACGCTCTCTCCAGCCAGCCTTGAGCTGCCCTTTGTGTCCCACACACGCTCAAGGCAGTACCATATAACTCGTA